>NC_080773.1:2233269-2552307 GCF_020826845.1 Diceros bicornis minor
TCAAGGCCACAAAGATATCCATCACGTCCCAAAGTTTTCTCTCTTCTCCTTTTGTATTATTATTCTGTGGTAAGAACACAACATAATGTCTACTCTATTAGCAAATGTGACGTATGCAATACAGTCTTGTCAGCTGTAGGCACTATGTCGTATCCTAGATCTCCAGAACTTATTTATCTTGATAACTGAAACTTTGTATCCTTTGACCATCAGCTCCCCATTTCTCCATGCCCCCAGCCCCTGGAAACCACCATTCTAACCTCTGCTTCTATGAGTTTGACAATTTAGATTGTCACATATAAGCGAGTATTTGCCTTTCTCTGTCTGCCTTATTTCACTTAATATAATGTCTTCTATGTTCATCCATGTTGTAAAAAATGGCAGGAATTCCTTCTTTTTTCAAAGTTGACTAATATTCCATTTCTTTATCCATTCATCCATCAGTGATGTTTAGGTTACTTCTATACCTTGGCTATTGTGAGTTAGCTGCAATGAACATTAGAGTGCAGGTACTCTCTTTGAGACACAGATTTCAATTGCTGTGGGTATATGCCAGAAGTGGGATTGCTGGATCATATGCTAGTTTTCATTTTTGGAGGAACCTCCATATTGTTTTCCATAATGGCTGTACTAGTTTACATTCCCACAAGGGTTTCTTTTCTCCACATCCTCACCAACATTTTCTATCTTTAGTTTTTTTTGATAATCGCCATCTTAACAGGTGTGAAGTGGTAGCTCATTGTGGTTTTGATTTGCATTCACTGATGATCAGTGATGCCGAACACATTTTCATACACCTGTTGGCCACTTGTATGTCTTCATTAGAAAAAGTCTGCTCTGGTCCCTTGCCCATTTTTTAAATTGATTTGTCTTCTTGTTATTGAGCCAACACAAAAAAAGAGAACAAAATTTCCAGGCATTATGGGTGCTTCCCAGTTGATGCAGATGGTTTTGTATTTACAGTGGTACCAAAAGATCATGTTTCATGCTTTTTATTCAGCTTGTTATAAGACCAGCAGTAGCTGCGGCATGGCAGATAATCGGGATGTTCTCGGTTTGGAGGTTTACAACATAAATGAGTGGTAAGTAGTTTTTTATTATTCCAAGGAAATTATTGAGATCATAGTCCATGGAATCTAGCATTGATAGGTGTAGGGGGAAATTAAGGTGAGGATCGGTGATCTGGCATTACTTCTGATCTTGAAGGACAGGTATCTACTGTATGAGTGTTTGAATAAAAATATTAGAGATCAGGAATTTGTGTGGGTGAATGTTTTCTGAAATATTTACTTTTGAACATCACCATTTGGATTATGTGAACATCTGGGATATGGGAGTAAGTTACTAACAGGAGGTGGTTGATAATGTCACTATTAATTTAACTTCTAAAGGAGTAATAAACACCAAATGGTCAATGGATTAAGCAAATGAGTAGTCAGAAAACACAGAAATGGTAGGATTTGGGATTTAGTAAAAGACGGGGGGCCGACTGTCCTGAGAGGGAGTGCCAGGACTTGTGGGGTTGAGAGTGACAAGGACAAGAAGAGAATAGAAACACACTCAAAGAAGGAGTTAACAGAATGGAGGAGGAGAAATGATCTGGAGTAGCCTTGAGCTTTGACCTTGAGCGTTCTGTTCTTGATGCAAATCTGCCTAATGATGTCCCAGGACACAGATCATATCTATCCCCAGAGGATAGAGGGAGGGTGGAAATACAAAACAGCCAGGATAATTGTCCTAAAAAGGCAGGCTTCCTTTATCATTTGACACAATTTCATGATTTATTTTTGTAGAGTAAGAGGAAAAGAAGGATGATAGTCACGTCTTCACAGAGGAAGCAGTGTGACTGTGGGAACTAGTCCAAACCAAAGCCTGATTTAAGCATCTTCATCCCTTTAAGGATGTCCAGTGACATATTCAAGAGGCCGGTTACTAGAATCCCATCCCATCTTGGCAATGACGGGTCTCTGGGAGGACACCTTGGACCAGCCCCACCAGGTCTGCTGGCCCGAGAGACCACAAGGACTCCAGGCCTGCAGCAGTGCAGGACAACTGGTAAGTCCTTTCAATCTTGCCAAAGCGTTGCAAAAACTTGCACCTAGTCACACAGGTGAATCCCTGCCAGGTGTGCTCGCAGGTGGTCTGCACTCCAGGTCCCATGCCCACTCCTGCCGGTCTTCAGATTTGGCAGAGGTGATTCCAGGAGCTGATCTGGGCATTCCACAGCTCCACTGCCAACAATTTCTGGTGACTGAGGAAGGTATCAGGAAGGAGGAAAGGGCAGTGAAAAGCACAGGAGAGAGACTGGTGATAGCACTCATGGCAGACAGACTTGCTAGCGAGACAGAGAAAGTGAGGGGCCAAGAAGGACGTCATGACAGCAGAGGAAATGGAGCAGGCACCTCAGTGAGGTCCCTTGGCAGCATCCCTAATGTTTCCTTGCTTTGAGCTCTTGAAACTTTAAAACGTAAGAATACTTTTCTTTTATGAAACGCCACTGCATGATATAGAAAATATAGACAGCAGTTTCTTTCTGAGGTGAGAGGTTGGGTTTCAGGTGAAGAGAACAAGGAGATCTTCCTTTTTCATGCCATTCTCTCATTTTCCCTTACTATGTACATTATTTATTTGTACTTTAAAATCAACAGCGAGTTATCAATGTCACGGGATGATTCAGTTTTTCCCCTCACAGTCACAGTAAAACCTACTTAAAGTGGATTATTCTTTTTGTGTAATATTCCAAAATATTATTTCAAAAGCACTTTTATGTCTATGTTCTCAAATTAGATATTTATTTCTAGGTCTCCATTTTTATGTTCTTTGTTGCATGCTAATTCAGAGTTGCACCTAAGGAAATACCAGATTTCCCTCAGTTTTTTGGATCCATATGTGTTGCAAATTGGATTCATGAAGATGGACATGGCAGTTGGGGGATCGTGCTATTATCAAAAGAGATCTTTTCAGGGTCAGTAACCTGACAAGAACCCACTGCTTGTTGGAATTTAATTGCCTATTTGAGGGATCAAGCTTTTGCTTTGGCACTTCTCTTTCTCTTTCGAGGAAAAGTACGGCCTTCCCAGTCTTTTCATTACCAATTCACTTTCCTGGATGGCTGTGTTGTGTCAGAAAGGGCCTGGGATGCCGGGAACGAGGATTCATCCTCAGCTTCTGGTTGTCCTGAGAAGGCTTCCCTGGCAGAGTCCATCCTGTGCGTCTGGGAGACACTTGCAGTCATCAGAAAGGAGGGGATAACTCACAAGTACCAAGCGATTCATCTAGCCCTTGTCTTACAGGGTGTTCCCAAGGGATGAGGTTCAAAATGCCACGTGGTAACACTTTGAAACTCCTAGTCATGGGGTTGGTTCTTGTGAGCTCAAAGCAGTGTCTGTTCACAACCAGATGGGAAGCATTTGAGTATTTTAATTGGTAAGGCTGTGCTCATGCACGTCCATGGATCATCAGTTCCATGGCATTCCCTGCTGGACCCCCCACACACTCCTGTCATGCTTTATCTTTCAAAGCTCCAAACAGGGTTCACATCCCAACAGGTGGTTTTGATGTAACCACAGCACAAGATTGGGGAAAAAAACACAGCCAACCAGGGGAAACACACTTTAAGGGCTCGGGCCCAATTGCCCCATTTGAGCGAGTTGGTAACACCAAAACTGAGTGTGTAAACTGGAGGGTTGTCCAAGACCATGGACCTCAGAATAACATGGGCTCAGAAGTCACCCTGAACAGCAAGAGAGAGTGTGGGGTCACTCACTGGTCAGGATTATGGTCTCTTATCCTTTCAAAACAGAGCTCCCCGGGATCTATCAATCAGGCCAAGCCAGGGAGGAGGAGCTAGGATGAACCTGAGAGAGAGGAGGTGGGCCTTCCATGGAATTTCTGCCCTAAAGGGAATTGCATAAAGAAGGCAGGGGTGCTGAAAATCCTAGTTCACAGAGAGCAGTCATGTTTATGGAATGAGGCCCAGTGGTAGCCTTAAAGCTGTGTCAAAAATCTTTCCCCTTGGATACAAAACAAGCAGGAAAAGGAATTCAAAGTCTTGGACAAGGATCCCAGCTGGATTCAAATCTAGGTCAGGGGTGAACACAGAGGCCCTAGAGAGGCCTCAGGAGGGAAAGTCCTTCCTGCCTTTAGTGCATTTGCAAATGACCTTCCTCAGGCCTTGTCCTCTCCACATGCACGTTTTGATGTTTTTACATTGTTTTCCCCACTTACAGCTGATGCAATTCCAGAGATTGAACTAGAAAACTACAAGTTCCTAAAATTTGGTCAGAAGAAACCTCAACAAGAGAAGTAGGAAACATTCCCTGTTCCTCCAGAACGTAGAAAGACAGCCCCTGTCTGTGGCACGACATGGTCCTGGGTAGTGCTCTTTTAAAGACACCCACATTTCAGTGGTTGTTGCTCTGCCTGTGAAAGTACCTTCAACCTTTAAATACCAAGGGAATGGGCGGGGGGCCATGTCTGCTCCTGGAGGAGCTGAGTGATACTGAAATGAACTGGTCCTCTGAGTGAGGGGGACTTGAGAGTGTCCCCACTAGCCAGGGAAAGGGCTGGCCCTTCTCCCTTCTCCCACATACAATAAAGCTGATGACTCGGAAGAGTTCTTGATTCAAGGAGAAATGTGAGATTCTGTGTCTCACTTACATAACTACAGAAAGCAAGAGAACCACACCACAACTCCCAGGTTGTAAAGGGAGCAGGACTTTAATATAATATTCAAATATGGCATTTATTATTTACAACAAATAACTACTGTCCCTCCCCAATGGGTGAATAGGTGCTGGGGTAGAGATGTCAGGTAGCTGGGGTGGGGTCATCTCCTCTCTCTTGGGCTTCAGGTGGCCCCAGGAATCAGCTTACAATGTTACCCTTCCCATCAGGTGGGAGGAGCTGGCCCGGTGCATTGCAAGCATCCCAGCTGTGTCCCAGCTGCTTAGGATGGGGCTGATAGGCCACTGGTTCAGGGCTCTGTGTTGGGGCCTGGGGTCTGAGTAGAAGAGTCGGGTTATCTTGGGAGGCTTCCCTCAGAATCATGGCCCCCCACCCTGTCCCCACTGCAGTGGGTGCTGCAGACCCTGTGCTCAGAGCTGTTAGCCACCAGTACCCCATTTGTCCCTGCCACGTGAGAGATCATTCAGTATCACCTATTTCACAGAGGGGGAAATGGAGTCTCAGGAAGCTGAAGAGAGTCACCCCAGTCGCAGGACTGTTTAGTATTGGAGCTGGGATCCCAGTGCCAGCTGTCCAACTCCCCAAGGACACGCTTAGCCCAAAGCTTTACTGAACCCCTAGGAGTCAGTCACCCCGGCCCAGACACTCACTCACCCCTGAACTTGATGATGGCCGGTTCTTCTTGGCCTTGAATATTCTGCTGGCCAACTAGGCCTGGGGCTGTAGCTGGCAGGACAGGCTGTAGCTACAGGACAGAGAGGCTCCTGTGAGCCTACCAGGATCCACACCTCAGGTGCCCCCCCACTGCCTGCCCAGCAGCTGGAGTCTGGGTGTCCCAGAGGTTGCCATGCAATAAGGCCTGGGGCTGACCCGGGGGCCACGGAGACAGGCTCTCTGGACTGGCCAACAGGGAGAGTCCACCCTTGCCCTCACCCAACTCCTGCCCACCCTCACCTATCATTCTCATTGAGCAGCTCCATGTCCTGGAACCAGGCCCCATATCACTCCTGGGGCTCTGGTTGTAATTCTTTGCAGCCACCTGGAGCAGGAGGATCTCCCTCATGACACGGTGTTCCTGGAACCAGAGGGAAGGAGAGTATGCAGACAGGGCCTGGGTGGGGGATGCTGCAGCGGCCTTATCGGGGGTGAGGTGTGGGGCAAGGGACCAGTCCTAGGAGCCCTCCTTCCCTCCAGTTCCATCCAGGCTCTACCTGTTCTGAGAATGGGAATAATCAGCCCCTCCTCTAGGAAGTTTTCTTTGATGCCGTCCACCCCTCAACTCACTCACCAATTGGATGGGTCTCCCACTTCTCTGTTATCAAACTCTTCCAGTCAATGTAAGATACAGGGGGTGGAGCCAGAGACTGTCCTGCCCAGAGGGTCTCTGATTTCCCCCTCCTTCTCCTCCCCTGCAGGGAGTGCCACAGCTGCTCATCTCAGTCCTTTTCTCAAGGTTTATCTCACTCCCCTGGAAGGCAGACAACCAGAGTCCATCAGACAGAGCCCCCTAGCCTGACTAGCCCCCTATGCCCACCCCTTCTCATGTTGCACTACTGCCAGGTCCCCAGAGGGGGCCGGGCACACAGAGAAAACAGGATTTGCACCTAGGCCGGGCTCTGGGCTCCAGAGAAGGAGGACATGGGGATGAGGCTGAGGGACCTGGCAGCACAACCCTCTCTGATGACAGACTTGGAGGCTGAGGTCTCAGGCAGAGGGGACTGCTCAGCCACTTATGTGCTGCCTGACTTGGGTGTCCCAATATCTCTCTCCCTCCATGAGCAGCATGGGAGGGAGAGGGTGAGTCCACCTCAGATAAAACCATACGCAGCTGTGCCATCAGGCAACTCTGAGCTTCCCCAGCCTGTGGAACCGGAATGGGTGTTGTCGGGGGAAGAGGGAGAATCTCCCTCTGCCCTTTCCCTTAAGGTTCTTCTGGCTGGCCAAATAATCAACAAGACAGGTTAGCAGGAGAAAATAATACCAAGTTTAATAACATGTATACATGAGAGAAAGCAGGGACACTGCGTTTCTCAACACAATAGCAGAAATTCTCGTCTTAAATATCATTTTCAGCCAATGACAAAGGAGGATTTTGGGGGTGGGGGGAGTCAGTTACAGGAGATTACCACTAAAGCACAGTAAACAAGAGTAAGTTTTATTATACAGCCCCAAGGCCTCACCTTCCACATTGATAAGTTACTAGAAATGAGCTCACCTCCCCCTTTTCCCAATACAGAGAGGGAGATATCTTTACAAATGGAGACTTCCCTTGTAAATGATTGTCTGACAACTCCTCGCAGGGCCATCCAAAGAATGTGGCCAGAGAGACAGAACTCCCGATAAGATGGGCTTGTTGGTGACTTTTCTATTGTAACCTCTATCTTAAATTATCTTTTATAGCAGTCATGATAATAACCCCTTCCTAAAACAGATTTTTTGGTTTTAAATTCTTTAGGCAGTTTGGGAGGGGAAACTCAAATATTTTTCCTGAGCTCTCTGAGTCCTTATTGTCTTCAGCTCGAAATAATCTGCATACCAGAGTGGTGCTTCCTGGGGCAGCTTGCCCTGAGCACCATCAGTGTCTCAGGCGAAGCCTCTGTTCACTGATCCCTAAGATGAGCCTGATGCCCCAGCTCCCAGGGGCAGCTGTGAGGCTCTCATGAGAGGAGATGTGTCAAGTGCTGAGAGCTCAGAGCTCAGTTTGGGGGCTCGCGCATCGCAAGGCTCAGGATCCTTGTCCTCCCTGCCTGGTCCTCAGGTTCACCCACCTTGAGATAATCACCCATCGCCAGGTACAGCATCAGCAGGTCACCAAGGAAAGTGCCAAGGTAGGGGACAACAACCTGTGACATCGAGTGCGGATGGGATGAGCCCTTGCTGTCAAGTCGACCCCCTGCAGACCTTCCCCTGAAAAGTCCTCACCCTCAGCCTCTTGGCCCACACCAGGGTTCCCACGGGGAGCAGCCTAGGACCCATAGCAGCCTCCCCTCAATTTCTCCTCCTTTCACACCCGAAGGCCACCACATTACTCCTCCTCACCTCCCAGGGCCGGCTTCTGGCAAATCACAGAGTATGCGGTCCCTGGCCCTCCCCACAACAAACCCATCCTGCACCAGATCTTCCAGGCCCTCCTGGTCACTTGTACTGGGGGATTCAGACACTGTGGCACCAAGAGGAAGGGCCCTCCTCTCTTGATTTGAGGCCTCCAGCTGGGAGCTCAGAGCCCCTCCCCCACAGGCACACTCACCTGCTGCTGCTGCTGCTGCTGCTCCTACACTCTCTGGGGGTTGCTCTCTGGGGGGCAAACGTGGAAGTCTCCTCCTGTCAGGGTCGAGGACAGTGTCTGCGAGGCCATACTCCCCTCTCTCCATTTCTCTCCAACACCACTGGCCTCCGACCCTGGACATCTGATTCAAGTCAACTGGTACCAATGCCACTCCATCCTCCAAGGTGTTGTGATTCCAGAACAAGCCCAGTTCCAACTCTCACTCTGGATGTGAGCTTGGGTTTGTGGCCTGGCGTCCCCAAGCCTGTTTCCTCATGTGGAAAGAGTGAGAACCCCAGCTACCTCACAGGTTCTCCTGAGGACACAGTGTCACATGACTGTCATCATTGTTCTCGCCCTCACCCCTTCAGGTGGAGCAGGCTGAAAGCTCCCACATTCCTTTCCTCCCTCTTACCTCCTCATCACCACCCTGTGAGGCCTGCACCACACAATCACCATCTCTCCATTACCCTGATGAGGAGACAGAGGTCCAAACAGGGGCAGTGAGTTGCTCAGGGGTCCACAGAGGAGAGGCCACTTTCCCCTCCCAGCCAGAGGCCCTGTTCCAACATCCTCAAGTAACCCCCAGCTTCACCACTAACAATAGTCCTGTCCCTTGTGCTCTCAAATTGTGGTCCTGGGCCGAGCCTTGGATGGAGAGGACAGGGTGTCTTGGGAGTCCGGTTGAGTTGCTCCGGCCTACCCCAGTCCCATGGAGTGTCTTGCCCCCAGGCTGGGACAGACAAGCAACCCCTCAGGACATTCCCCTGCAATGAACTCTTTCTTTATCCACGCAGGAACTGGATGCCCAACGTGCCACCTCTGATCAACAGGGAAGGGGGTGACCAGGACATTTTGCTTCCCCGTTTACATGAAGCTCCTAACATCCTTTCAGCAGGATCCGCTAAGAATCCATCACTTGCCTACACGCTTCTCGTAAGCCACCTGGGGCATGTGTCATTGCCAACCAGGCACTCAGGTGAGACTCCTGTGGTTGACTCGAGTGAAGGCTCTAGGGGTCCTCTGGGGAGTGCCAGAATGTACACATATCTGTCTCTGTTCCAGCCATTCAGACACAAGGATGAGCAGTCATTTTGTCCACCTGGGACATGGGAATTCTCTGCCGTGCACGTCCCTGGGGCAGGCAGGGTGCCCCTCCTTGGAGACGTGATGAAGAGAGAAGGAGCAGCAGTGCCCTGTATTCCTGAGGACAGGTTTATGCTGAGGGCTAAACTCACTCTAACCACCCAACAGCCTGGAAGAAGCTACATCCGGCAGGATGGACGTGCATGGAAGCCAGAGACCTGCTGATGGTGCCAGCTCAGCAACTCCTCCTGGAACAGCCCAGCCAACACCACTGTGTCCCATGACCACGGCCTCCTGCCCACAAGTGGCACTCCACCTGCCCATGGGCCAAACAGATCCCTCTGCTTGTTAATCTGGACAAGATAGATGGGAACGTTTCAGAGAAAGTTCAAGTGAGAAATTATCAAAATCACAGCCTGTCCAGTCTCCCTTCTCCCCACCTCCTCTCTTTCCAGACCCCCAGCCTCCACTCTACATTGGTCATCAGTTCTCTGCTCAAGGACTCGTCTTGGCTATAGAGCTCTTTACGTTTTTCAGAGCTCTCACTGAGCGGATGGGAAAGAAAGAAGAATAAATTTAGGGATAATGTGAGGGGACTGAGTGCAAATCCCTTTTCTTTGACAACCTGAGAGATTCAAACTGCCTGGAGGAGTATTCTTACCAGGCTCCTCTGAGTTCTAAGGTCTCGTGGTACTGGGAGGGGGCTCTCCTGTTGGTCACTGAGGTCTCCACTCCCCAGCTCTACAGAGAAGTTCTGTGTTGACTGCTTTGAGTTTCAACTGGGCTTAGAGTTCTGTTATTATAAACACTTGAAAATCTCCAATGTGGCTCAACCCACTGAGGGAAACTTAGTCGTGAAGCAGAACTGGTGCACTAAGGACCCCGGGAAGCTTACAGACCCCCCCACAGAGGCCCAGGCCCTGTCCCCAGCATTTGTTGCCTCTCAGGAGTTCCCAGCTGACTGAGGGGCCAATGACAGACATACGGGAGCTCCCCTATTCACCCTGGTCCTCCTATTAAGAGAGACCTACCCACCGGGAAACTTCCCCCGTGTGTTCTTCAGGTGGCTTATGGAGGTTTTCGGCAGAGCAGAGATGACAGTGCAGGGCGAGGAGAAGTTCTTCAGGATATCGCACTCTTGGGGAAGGGAAGAAAATGAGCTGTGAGGTGGGGCACTGGAGGCCCACTTGCTCTAGCTTCAGTCCCCTTCTATTTAAATCTCCCCTCCTGGATGAGTCAGATGCTCAGGGAGCCCCAGAAGGGAACATTGAGGACCCAAAGAGTAACACTCACAGAGAGGAGGATTTTAGCTCAACCCAGGGAAGGAGCCAGGTAGGAAGTGAGCATCCTTCCACTGGGACCTGGAGTCAAGGTCAGTGGGCCCCTGGCAGGAAGGGTATAGGGACTGTGCAGGGGCTTAGACCACACACTTCAATCCTGGGAGCTGATAAAGGTGGAGGCAGTTCCCAAGGCTCCAGAGAGGGGCTCCACTGGGCCTCCCACAGCATAACTGGGCCACCTGGATCCAGCGCTCCACCACCCTCGCCCTGTCCTGGGCCGTCATGGTCGGGTCCCCAAGGCAGGTGGTGATGACGAGGCTGGCCACCCTTCTGAAGCGGTCGATGGTAGCCCGGACGGTGGGTGCCAGGTGCTCATTGCTGGGCTTGTTCCTCTTGCCCCATGTGGAGCCCAGACACTGAGAGGGCACCATCATCCAGAAGAGCTCCTGGAGAACAGGGGGATTGTCACCCAGCCCTGCCACACCCGATCTCTGTGTCCACAGCCCCCAAAGTGCCACACAGGAGTCACAGTTTAGAGCTGGAGCTCAGGAAGCTCAGGATGTGGCCTGAGCCTTGTGAGAGTCCCTGGCCTTTCTTCTCTGTCCACTGCAGGCACCCAGCATAGGATGACGCAGGACCCAATACTGGCAGGGAAGGGAGAGGGGCATTTGCACCCAGTCCGTCCTGGCTAATTCCAAGCTCCAGACGGTGCATCAACTTAGCTCATCCCAGGGGGGCATCTTCCACCACCCTGATCCCCCCTCTGGTCCCATTCCGCATTCTGATGCACATCCCCCCTGGGAGCTACAACCAGGGGCCTTGTCTGTCTCCCTTGTAGTGAAGTACACATCAGGTGTCTAATAAGTCCTGAGGCTCTTGAGCCTCCTGCGCAGCCGCTTGGGCCACCAGGGACCTGGTTGCACATAGTGAACCCCCCCCACACTGATGGGTCAGGCCCCACTCAGCTTTCCATCCCTTCTACTTCATAGAGTCAGCACAACCACTCTGTGCAGCAGGTCCTGTTAGTGTCCACCTCTACGCTTTGCAGGTGGACAGCAAAGGCTTGGGGGTTCAGAAAGTTGCTCAGGTCGTACACTTGGTAAGGGGTGGAGCCAGGATTTGGGCCCAGATCATAGGAGTCCATGTCAGGCCTGGGGCAACGATGGCAGAGGGAAGGCCTACCCCACCCCGCCCTGAGAGCCCAGCTGTTCACCGCATCCATCATGGTCAACTGCTACACCACCAGCTTAGGAGGGAAGGCCGTGAGGTTAGGCTTCTTCTCACGCTCCTTAACAGCCACAAATGGAGATGGACTTCCTACTAGAAATGATGGTCTAGGTGACTCCAGCTCAGCAGCTCCCACTCCTGCTGGAGCCGATGTCGGCCATTTCTCCAGCTCCAACACTGCTGGTGGAGGGTACGCTGGGTCCAGCTCTAGAGGGGGTGGTGTCAACGGAGCTGGAGCCAGCTCTACCTCCACCACTGCCCACTGCTCTGCTTCTGCCGCTGGCTGGAGCTCTGCAGCTGGCGCTGGAGCGGGACAGGGAGAAAGGTTCACCCACATAGCTGACTTTCCACGTGTCCTTCTAAACACAGGAAAGATTCCGCTTCCTTTCCAGGAATACCCAGCCTGCAGTACCCCTTACCCTCTGACTCTGCCTCAGTGGCCTCCAGAAGCTCACATCGGGCAAGAGTAAGAGGGTCACGGCAGCTCAGCTCCCAACCAGTCAAGGTTACCTGCATGTACACCCCCTTTAGCTTGAAAAAGGGACAGCTCCTGTCTGGTCCCGCCCTAGTTCTGGTCCAACCCCGTCATCTCAAGGTCCTGAGTGTGGAGACCCTCTGCTCCTGCTCTCATCTCAGAGCAGCACTGGATGGTGTTTGTAGCCTCATGCACCTGCCTCTTGTCTAGTGAGTTGGTGGAGTTGAAACCATTGGACAGCTTCTCGATGACCTCCTGAGTGGAATTCTGCAAAGACTGCCCAGGAGCTGGGCCAGAAGGAATCAGGGGCTGCCTGCACACTGCCACTGGGGCCAACCCTCAAGAGAATATCTGCTCCTCAGTTCAGGCACAGAGAGACATCCCTGCAAAGAACTCTGGTAAGGAAGGGAAGGAGATGAAACGTCTAGGGCTCAGTAACATATGAGTAGAGGAGCTCACCTTCTCATGCTGCCAGCCACGACCTGGGGTATGAACATGACAGATTCACCAGGCTTCCGACACCTAACAACCAGCTCCTGCCTAGGAATCACCTACCCGTCATGCCATGCCTTCCCCCCTCCTCACAGACACATACACACACACACACACACACACACACACACACACACACACACACATACAAAGAGGGTCAAGGGGTGGTGGGGCTGATCAGGTGACATCACAGTTGTGTCCTGGCTTACACTAGCCTTTCCTGTGCTGCCCCGTGTTACCTTTCACTGACTCCTGCCAGATGCCCAGAGGTGTTGGGGGTGAGGGCTGAGTCAACATCAGCAACTACCAAAAAGATTCTCTTTCTGGGATTTTTTGAGCCCAGATCCTCCAAAAGTTGAGAAACAACAACAAAACGTCTTTGCCTGTTGACTGTCTCCAATCAAATGAGCTGGATGGGGGGCTGTGGGTGCCTGGTTACCAGAGTTCTAAGATCTGTTGAGGTCTATGACCCCACGTCATCTCCTGAACTGTACACAATGAGCCCACATAGCCCTAGCCACAGCTCCCTGGAAACCTAACTAGGGACCTAGCTTTGAGGAGACAGAGATGAAGGCAGACCTCCTTTTTCTTACCAGTTCTGCATCCTGGGAAAGTCCCTGTGCCTCTCAGGTCCTCCCCAGTCTCCAAACCTGCACCATGAGGAGCGGGCTAGAATCTACTTCCTAGGGACGTCACCTGGTGTATATGAGATAATATCTATTACCTCTGTGGGCTGACTTCACATGTACCTAAGGCACAAACTTAGAGGTGGAAGAATAACAATGAGCGGTGGGATGTAGTACAGAACACCACTCAAAACAGGCCCGGATTCCAGGAATGTGATATTGGGACAGTCACTTCCAACTTGGCCTCATTTTCAGGTCAGCATCATGAGGGGGTTGCAACTAATGGAAATTCAGATATTGCCATCCTGTGGCATAAAACCATTCAATTGTTTCCTGTTTTATGGAGAATGAGACCCAAGTGCCTCATCTTGCCCTATGAGGTGGGCAGCGTCCACAGTCGTACCCAGTAAGCCCCACCCATGGTATAGCCATCCTCGTGGAACCACTAAGTGGTTAGTAACTGGTTTCTGAACATAATAACAGCCAAAGTGATGGGATTTCTTGTCTAAATTTTAACTAAAAAAGTCTTCCACTTCCTCTTACTCCCTCTCTCATGTGCCATCTTTCTCTCTCTCACTCTGTCGAATCCCTGGATCTGAAGAATCAAATACCAGTGTATTGTGGCTGCCCATGTGGAGGTCTATAGAGGAGAGAAGCACGGGAGTGTCCAGGCAAACAGACAGAAAGGAACTCAGGCTCTCAGTCCAAACTCAGTCCTGAAGACTGAGAGCCAACTTGGGGGCCAGTCTTCCCCTAGTCGAGCCTCAGTTGAGGTCACAGCCTCAATCTGTTAAACTCACTGATGCAGAGGCAGCCAGCTAAAATGTGCCTGATTGCTGATCCAAACATATTGTGAGATAGTCAACATTTGTAGTTTTGAAATGCAAGGTTAGGGGCAATGAAGTCAGAGAGGGAAAGGTAACTGACACAGCCTACCAGGCCCTGCCCCTACCTTCCACCCCATCTCCTGTTCTCTCCTCCCAGCCTCCTCCAGCTGCACTGGCCACATTTCTAACCTCCCCTGGCCAAACTCATTTCTGCCTGTGAGACTCAGGGCCAGTGGTGCCATCCCCCTGACACACTGCTCACAGACTCGTGCAGGGCTGGCTCCCTCTTGTCATTCTGGTCCCAGCAAATGTCACCTTAGTGAGGCCTTTCAGACTCTCCTACCCAGTGACGCCCAGCCCTCCCTCACAGCCCCTGCTGTGTTTCTCTACAGCACTTGCTCTTTTCTTGCTCAAGTCTTTGCTTTTGTCCATTTCCCCTCTAGAGTGTGAGCTCCTGGCAGGCAGGGACCACTTGGTCATTTTCATCCTGTACTTTGGCCCACCAGGGCACCTGGCACAGGGTGAATGCTCATTGCACAGATGCTGAATGAGTACATGGGAAGATCTTGCACCCCTCCCCCTACTTATGACCAACTTTCATTGTGGAGATGAACACTAGTAGTAGGAGGTACAAGTTGTTTCTGAGGCAGGGGGACAGCCAGAAAGCCCTCTGCTTGACTCTTCTCTGCTCCAGGAGCTCAAGTAAAGTTCAGTGGACACCAAGTAAATTCCAGGATTACAGCAGAATGACTTGATATATATATATATATTATGTAATGGTTACCAAAATAAGTTTAGTTAACATCAATCACAAAACAGAAATAAAAAATTTTTTCCTCATGATGAGAAGTTTTAAGATCTACTCTCTTAGCAACTTTCAAATATACCACACAGCAGTGTTAACTGACACAGTGCTGTATATCAAGTATATCTCAATACAACTGGAAAAAAAATAAAAACAAAAACTCTTTGGCCACCACTGACACAAGAGGCTGCCCGCCCCCTGGTGGCCAGCACTAGCACTGCAACCCAGGCAGGAACTCCACCAAACAGAAAGGATCTTTTCTTCAGATGTCCTCAAGGTAGAGGCTCTCTAGGGTCCCAGGGTTAAAGGAGAAGGATCTGTCGGCTTTGAGGGAGTGGCAGTAATCTCTGGAGCGTACCTTCCCCCGCCTTGCTGTTCCCCACCAGGTGTCCTCTTCACTCCTAAGGCATCCTAACCTCAGCCAGGACAATGATTGCCCCTACCTCCAGATGAGGACCACAAGGGTCCAACAAGGATTAGTCTTCTCCCTGGACTCTGGACTTGGTGTCTAGTGCTCTGGCATCTTCTTCCTTATCCTCAGTTCTCATCTACCCAAGCCCGCAAGCCTCCTCAGTTCTAAAGGATCTCCAGGGGCTGGAAAGCATTTACTCAGGGTTTCAGAGCACAGTAGGTCATTGACAGAGAACCCAGTCCAATAGACACGTTGCAAGCACATGGAAAACTTGGAGTCACCCTCTGGATGCACTCCACTTTATACAAGAGGACCCTCACTGAGGCCTTCTCTCCTGTTCCCAATGCCTACACGAAGGGAGGATGGGCTCATCACAGTTCTGGGTGCCCACAGAGGTGGACTGCAGGACCCCAGTCCTGTGCTCCCCAGGCTGGGCCAGGGATGGGTCTGGAACAGGTAGAAACCTAGGAGCCTTAGGGATTCATCTGCCCATCTCTGGGCCCCTAGGCACGTATCTAGGAGAACGGATGTTACTGCCCCGTGGGAGAGCTGCCTCCAACCTCTCTCCTTCCTGCCTCTTGTCACTTCCCTGGTTTCAGCTCTTTCTTCACTGCATCTCCGTGGTCCTCACATGAGAAGTCAGTGTGAGTGGGTGTGCCTGTGCATATGCGATGATGAGGAGAGGAAAATGACCCCATATGGAGAGGGGTGGGCAGCAACTCCCTAGGATCTTAAGGCCTCTCATTGCCAAAGGAAACGTGAGGGAAGGGTCAGAGTCTTGGCCAAGGAAGCTGGAGCTCTCTCTAGTCTTCAGGACTCTGACCACCTCCTGTGATCTGGGCCAGTACTTGCCTCTTTCTGGGCCAGTTTCCCAACAGTACAATGAGGGGTAAGATGTGCAACAGCACAAGCATGTGCTCGGCCAGGACAAGTCATCAGCCCCATCGATACATTAAGTACATTTTAAGTGTATTGAAGACACAGGGCCGGCCCCGTGGCTTAGCTGTTAAGTGTGTACGCTCCGCTGCTGGCGGCCCGGCTTCAGATCCCAGGCACGCACCGACGCATCGCTTCTCCGGTCATGCTGAGGCAGTGTCCCACATACAGCAACTAGAAGGATGTGCAGCTATGACATACAACTATCTACTGGGGCTTTGGGGGAAAAAAATAAATAAATAAAATTATAAGTGTATTGAAGACATTAATATTGCTGTGCAATCATTAAGACGATCCATCTTCAGAACTCTTCTCATCTTGCAAAACTGAAACTCTATACCCATTCATGAATAACTCCCCATTCCTCCTCCTCCCAGCCCCTGGCAAACACCAATCTACTTTCTATCTCTCTGAATCTGGTGATTTCAGGAACCTCATAGAAGGGAAATCACACAAGTTGTATTTTTGTGACTGGCTTATTTCATTCAGAGTAATATCCTAAAGGTTCATCCATGGTGTGCTGTATCTTAGAATTTCCTTCCTTTTTTAAGGATGAGTAATATCCCATTGTATGTATATTCAACATTTTGCTCATCCATACATCCCTGGACAGATACCATAGCCAGGCCCAACACCAAGCCCAAAATAAAATGAGGCCCCAGCCAGATTTTTATCAACATTTCCCTGGAGACTACTTTCTTATGTCATGTCCCATATGCTATTTACTAAGGATCTAATCTTGGGCCATGAGTTGTTTTTCAGAAACTCCCTCTGTCCTCCTTGAGCAAGTTTCAACTGCTTTGAGCCAGTGAGATTACAAGACAGCTGGCAAGACTCAAAACGCAAATGCACAAGTGACTGGAGGATGACCTGGGGGACCAAGAACCCCCCTGCCGATCACGTTAAGAACACCATCTTTTGAACGTGGGATGTATGACAGAACATGAAAATCTGCACTTGCACAAAATGTCTAGGACTGCCCCCAACCTTCCTGCACCTGCTCCTTTGCCCTTAAAAAAACCTTTTCAACAGCCCATCGAGGAGAAAGATTTAATCTTTGTCTCCTGTCTCCTTGCTGGCCAACCTCGTAATAAAGCTTTTTCCCTTCTACAAGAGCGGGTATCCCGTTTGGATTAAGGAGTGCGTTGGGCAGCTAGCCCTTCTTTGATTACAATACTTGGGTGGCTTCCATGTTTTAGGTATTATGAATAATGATGCTATGAACATGGGTGTTGAAATATGTCTTTGAGAACATGCTTTCAACTCTTTGCAGAAGTGGAATTGCTGGGTCCTATATAATTTTATTTTTAATTTTTTTTTCAGGAATTGTTATACTGATCTCTGCAGCAACTATATATTATATATTCCCACCACAGTGCACAAAGGTTCCAAATTCTCCACATCTTGGCCAACACTGGTTCTAGTCTTTTCTTTTTCTTCTTTTTTTTTGATAGATTCCATCCTAATGAATGTGAAGTGGTCTCTCACTGTTTCTGCTTTGCATTTCCCTAGTGATTACTGATGTTGAGCATCTTTTCATATGCTTATTGGTCATTTGCAGATCTTCTGTGATGAAATGTCTACTCATGTACTTTATTCAAATTTGATTTAGTTTGTTTGTTTTTTGTTGTTGAGTTTAGGAGTTCTCTATCTATTCTGGATATTAACACCTTGTCAGATACATGGTTTGCAAATATGGTCTCCCAACCTGTGGGCTGTGCTTTTACTCTGTTGATAATGTCTTTTGAGGCACCAAACTTTTTAATGTTCATGATGTCCAGTACATGTATTTTCTTATTTTATTGGCTGCTGCTTGGGTGTCATATCCATGAAATCATTACCAAATTCCATTTTGTCAAGTTTTATCTTATGTTTTCTTCTAAGGGTATAATAGCATTAGCTCTTACATTTAGGTCTTTGATTCACTGACAATCAAGTTTTGTATACAGTGTTAGGTAAATGTCCAAGTTGATTCTTTTGCATGTAGATATCCACTTTTTCCAGCACAACTTGTTGAAAAGACTTTTCCCCATTGAATAATCTTGGCACCATTGTCAAACATCATTTGATCACATGGGTGAGGGTTAATTTCTGGGCTCTCAATTCTGTTTCCGTTGGTCAATATGTCTGTCTTTATGCCATGACAATGCTGTTTTGATATTGTAGATTTGTAGTAAGTTTTCAATCAGGAAGGATCAGTCCCCCAACTTAGTACCTCCTTTCAAGATTGTTTTGGGTATCTGGGCTTACCGGAGATTCCATAAGAATCTTAGGATGGGTTTTTTTCTATTTCAGCACAAAACATCCTTGGGATTTTGATAAGGACTGCACTGCATTTGTTGATCTCTTTGGATAATGTTAATATCGTCACAATAAGGAGTCTTCCAATCCATGGTGATGGGATGTCTTTCATTTCTAGTAGTGCTGGGTGCCTGTTCAGGTTGAGGGGGCAGCACTCCTCGAGGTAGTCATGCAGAAACCCACAATTCCTCCTCACTGGGCCTTCACCATTTCCTTAGAACCATTGGCAGTCAACAGAGGGCAAAATGCATGTAAAATGCACGTGGGAAGTTTTCAAGGACTGGGTGTGCATGGAGCACACGTTTCTTCCACTCCTCTCCATGAGAAAGAACCACAGACTGAAGCGGCAGACCCTAGCACATGGGGACTGCAGACTCAATCAGCAGACCGCAACGAATGGGGACTGTGGACTAACCAGGGGCCAAGGACTCGGGTTCCTGGTAGAACCATCTGGCAGCTCAAGCTGACCTGCTAAGCCTTTGCCTGGCACTGCTGACTAACCAAGGGCTAAGACTGATGCTCTCTTAGAGCATCCTGTCGGTCCAGACTGACCCATTGACCCTGGACTGGAAAGCAAGTTAGATGGGGAGCTCAATGCAAAGACGGTGGATCTCAGATCCGAGAGGAACTTACCCACAGCCCTCGAAACAGCGAAAAAGATGGAGAACTCAAAGGTTTTGCAGGTACCAATGCCTGTGTTTCTCATCCCCGAAGCCATCAGATTTCTCCTTTGGATCTCACTGCTGCCACCAAACTGGTACAAAACAAAATAAAACTGAGTAAATTTTAAACATCTTATAGGCTTTATTTAACAGTTCATAAATCAGGTGGCTTCCCGTCTAGCATAGAGAAAGGAGCTCCAATGAGCTGTACAAAATGAAGGACTTTTATAGGCAGAAGGGAGCAGGAACAAGGAAGTTACACTAGACAACAAAGCCAGTTGGTTACTACAATGTTACCTTCCTTTAGGAGATGGCAGGGCTCTATCAGCAAGATGACCTACCTGCTGTGCGTCAGGTGATTCCCGATTGACTGGTTTAAGATTCCATTCCTGGGAGGGCCAAAAGTCTAATTAAGTCTCAGCTTGTTGACGTGGGGCTTAGCCTAAGTGGTTCCATTTGGTCCTGGTGTCTTGTTTTAAACACATGACTTCTGCTGGTCCCTGCTATCTCCAGTTACATCCCGGCTGTCCCTTTACTGACCATTGTTGGTCAAACACCCACTGCACCTGCCTCCAGTCCTGTCCCCTCAACACCATAATCTCACACACACCTCCTCCTGACACTATCATGACGTCTCCCACCCCACGTCCCCTATACTTTCCACACTGCCATCAAGATGCTTCACAAACACCACAACCATTTATGTCCAATGGGCTGAGAGGCCTGCCCGTGCACTGGGAATCAGGAGTTGCAGGGTCTGTCACTTGGCATCCCATCCCCTATTGTACCCCAGCTGAAGTGCTCACCCTGCGGAGAGACTCAGTTGCAGCCAACTCCATTGAATACCATCATCTTTGCCCCAGGCTCCTTCAAAATGCTCCACCCACTTTCTGCCCCAACTGCTTCTTGAGGGGTCATTTTGGGGTAGCCTTCGAGGCCACCTTGGTGATTTTGTGCCTAGGCCCAAACAGCTCTTGGCCCACAAACACGTTCACCATACCCCCTGAAATCATATAGCACAGGTAACCAGTGAATGGGTGCAAATAACTGGTTTTACCTTCAAGACACCTAATGAATATTTGACACCAGGAGCATCCACTTTTGGGTTTCACTGTGGGCTGATATCACAAGGCTCTCACCCAGTGAGGTTCTCTCTTCCCCAGCCCTCTGAGCGGCTTTCTCCAGGCTGTATTCTGCAATGCATCATTGTCTCTCTCTCAGCCTGCTTCCCTCAGGTCGCAGGTCCTCTGAGTTTCCTGCCCTGACTGGCTACCACCAACCCACAGAGACACTGTCAGTCCTATAGCACTGGGTGTTCAGTTCTACTAAGACTGACTGACTGGACTGGGCACAGGTGCGGTGGCCCTACCCACACAAAATTAGTTAACTGAGGCAACCAAGAAGTATCAACAACCTTAACCCAACATGGACAACAACTCCGTAAGACCCTATCCTAGCTCTTGTGCAACAGTTTCATGAGTCTCTTGCCTAAATGAGTTTAGAAAATGGCCTGGCCCTATACTGTCTATACCAGCCAAGGAAGGAAGGGTTTGTGCCTTTCCTAGAACCACTTGCTGAATGTACATCAACTCACAAGGTCAAACCTACCTCCACCAGATGGCCCAAGAGGTTAAAATATTGTATAATATTACCCAAATGTTTGAACAGACACCCAAGGCCCCCGAGATCACTGACCTACTTTCATGGCTGGTCTCTCAAAGTTGGGAATAAGGGAAACGGACTGGATTTTAGACTGTTGCTTGTACAATTATAGGATTTGTTACTATAGCCCTCGTCGGATGCAATGTGCCCTACCCCAATAAATCCATTAATTAGCCTTATTAAACATTCTAACCAATATAAAATTAACTAAATCAAAATTAATCAATACCATGATTAATTTAAAAAATACAAAATTTTTATGGAGGAGAATCTGCCTAACTCAGAATACACCGCTGTAAGCACTTTAAAGTATACAGTTCAGTGGCTTTTAGTACAATGATTTTGTCGTGTGGTTATCACCACTATCTATCCAGAACATTTTCAACACTCCCAAACAAACCCATACTCATTCACACTCCATTTTCTCCTAACCCGAGCCCATGGAAACAACTCACCTGTTTTCTCCCCGCTATGGATTTGCCTATTCTGGATGGTTCATTCAAATGACATTATGCTATCTGCGGCCTTTGTGGACGGCTTCAGTGACCACACATGTTTCAAGGTTCATCCATGGCCGAGCATGTAGCAGTAGCTTATTCATTTTTATGGCTCTACAATATTCTATATTATGAATAGGCCACATTTGGTTTATGCAGTCATAACTGGATAGAAATTTGGTTTTGTTCCACCTTTGCACCATTGTGAATAATGTTGCTTTGAATGTCTATGGGCAAGTTTTTCTTTGAACATATGTTTCCAATGTTCTTTTGGACATACCTAACATGTGACTCTCCTGGTCAACGGTAATTCTAGGTTTAAGATTTAAAAAAATGCCAAACTATTTTCTGCAGTGGCTGCATCATTTTACCTTTCTACCACTAATGTACGTGGGTTTCCCCTTCTCCGCATCTTTACTAACACTTGTTATTTTCCATTATGTTGAGTATAGCCTTCATTATGAGTGAAATAGTATCACACTATGCTTTGAATTTGCATTTTCCTAATAAATTATGATATTAAGCATCTATCTAGTGCTTATTGGCCATCTGTGTTTCTGCTGGAGACATGTCTATTGCAGCTGGTTACCCATTTTCATTGACTTCTTTGTTTTTTATAATTGAGTTCTAAGAAATCTTTGTATAGTCTCAATACTAGAGCCTTCTCAGTTATATAACTTGCAAATAGTAGGAGACTTCAGTACCTCACTTTTAACAATGGATAGAATACCCAGACAGAAAATCAGAAAACAGCAGACATGAAAACATTAATGGACCTATCAGACATACACAGATCATTTTACTGAACAGCAACAAAATGCACTCTCTTCTCAAGGGCACATGGACTATTTTCCAGAACAGATCATGTGTTAGGTCACAAAACAAGTCTTAACAAAATTAAGAAGACTGAAATCATACCAAGTATCTTTTCCAAAAGTAATGGCATGAAACTAGAAGTCAATAACAGAAGGAAAACTGGAATATTCATAATACATGGAAGTTCAACAACAAACTCTTAAACAGCCACTAGATCAAGGAGGAAATCAAAAGGGAAATTAAAAAATAGCTCAAGACATACAAAAAGAAAAAATAAAAACACCAAAACTTATAGGATGCAGCAAAAGTAGTACTAAGAGGAAGGTTATAGTGATAAACTTGTACATTATAAGAGAAAAAAGATGTCGAGGAAACAACCTGACTTACAACACATAGCAATAGAAAAAGAAAAAATGAAACCCAAAGTTAGCATAAGGATGGAAGTCACCAAGAGGAGAGTGGGAAAAAATGAAAGACAGTATGAAAGATCAATAAAAGTAAAAGTTGATTTTTTTGATGTTTTAATAGTTTTTAACATTGTGAAATTTTGGGTTGTACATATTTGTTTGTCCATTACCGTATATATGTCTCCCTTCACCCTTTTGTGCCCACTCCCCACCCCCATTGCCCCTGGTAACCACAATACAGTTTTCGTTGTCTATGTGTTGGTTTATATTCCACATATGAGTGAGATCATACAGTGTTTGTCTTTCTCTTTCTGGCTTATTTCACTTAACATAATACCCTCCAGGCCCATCCATGTTGTTGCAAATGGGACGGTTTTGTCTTTTATTATGGCTGAGTAGTATTCCATTGTATAAATATACCACATCTTCTTGATCCAATCATCAGTGGAGGGACACTTATATTCCTTTCACTTCTTGGCTATAGTGAATAATGCTGCAATGAACATAGGGGTGCATAAGCCTCTTTGGATTGTTGATTTCAGGTTTGTTGGATAGATTCCCAGTAGTGAGATAGCTGGATCACAGGGCATCTCTATTTTTAATTCTTTGAGGAATCTCCATACCGTTTTCCATAGAGGCTGCACCAGTTTGCATTCCCACCAGCTGTGTATGAGGGTTCCTGTTTCTCCACATCCTCTCCAACATTTGTTGTTTTTTGTCTTGGTGATTATAGCCATTCTAACGGGTGTGAGGTGATGTCTTAGTGTTATTTTGATTTGCATTTCCCTGATGATTAGTGATGTTGAACATCTTTTCATGTGCCTATTGGCCACCTGTATATCTTCTTTGGAGAATTGTCTGTTCATTTCCTCTGCCCATTTTTTTGATGGGGTTGTTTGTTTTTTTGTTGTTCAGTTGTATGAGTTCTTTATATATTATGGAGATCAACCCCTTGTCAGATGTATGTTTTGCAAATATTCTCTCCCAGCTGGTGGGTTGTCTGTTCATTTTGACTCTGGTTTCGTTTGTCTTGTAGAAGCTCTTTAATCTGATAAAGTCCCACTTGTTTATTTTTTCTTTAGTTTCCCTAGTCTGGGTAGACATGTCATCTGAAAAGATTCCTTTATGACCAATGTCAAATAGCGTGTTACCTATATTTTCTTCTATGAGTTTTATAGTTTCAGGTCTCACCTTCAGGTCTTTGATCCATTTTGAGTTAAGTTTTGTGAATGGCGGTAGCAGATGGTTCACTTTCATTCTTTTGCATGTGGCTGTCCAGTTTTCCCAACACCATTTATTGAAGAGACTTTCCTTTCTCTATTTTATGTTCTTAGCACCTTTGTCGAAAATTAGCTGTCCGTATATGTGTGGTTTTATTTCTGGGCTTTCAGTTCTGTTCCATTGATCTGTGTGTCTGTTTTTGCACCAGTACCATGCTGTTTTGATTACTATTGCTTTGTAGTATGTTTTGAAGTCAGGGATTGTGATGCCTCCTGCTTTGTTCTTTTTTCTTAGGATTGCTTTAGCTATTTGGGGTCTTTTGTTGTCCCATATGAATTTTAGTATTCTTTTTTCTATTTCTGTGAAGAATGTCATTGGGATTCTGATTGGGATTGCACTGAATCTGTAGATTGCTTTAGGTAATATGGACATTTTAACTATGTTTATTCTTCCAATCCATGTGCATGGGATATTTCTCCATTTCTTTATGTCATCATCAATTTCTTTCAATAATGTAGTTTTCATTGTATAGGTCTTTCACCTCCTTGGTAAGGTTTATTCCTAGATACTTTATTCTTTTTGATGCAATTGTAAATGGTATTATCTTTTTGAGCTCTCCTTCTATTAGTTCGTTATTAGCGTACAGAAATGCAACTGATTTTTGTAGATTGATTTTGTACCCTGCGACTTTGCTGTAGTTGCTGATTATTTCTAATAGCTTTCCAATGGATTCTTTAGAGTTTTCTATATATAAAATCATGTCATCCAGGGGCCGGACCCGTGGCTTAGTGGTTAAGTGCACACACTGCGCTACTGGCGGCCCGGGTTCAGATCCCGGGTGTGCACCGATGCACCACTTCTCCTGCCATGCTAAGGCCTTGTCCCACATACAGCAACAAGAAGGATGTGCAACTATGACATACAACTATCTACTGGGGCTTTGGGGGAAAACAAAAAGAGGAGGATTGGCAATAGACGTTAACTCAGAGCCAGTCTTCCTCAGCAAAATGAGGAGGATTAGCCTGGATGTTAGCTCAGGGCTGATATTCTTCACACACACACACAAAAAATCATGTCATCTGCAAATAGTGAGAGTTTCACTTCTTCGTTACCTATTTGGATTCTTTTTTTTCCTTTTTCTTGACTAATTTCTCTGGCAAACACCTCCAGTACTATGTTGAATAGGAGTGGTGAGAGTGGGCAGACCTGCCTCGTTCCTGTTCTCAGAGGAATGGCTTTCAGTCTTTCTCCGTTGAGTATGATGTTGGCTGTGGGTTTGTCATAGTCTTTATTATGTTGAGGTACTTTCCTTCTATTCCCATTTTGTTGAGAGTTTTTATCATAAATGGATGTTGTATCTTGTCAAATGCCTTCTCTGCGTCTATTGAGATGACCATGTGGTTTTTTTCTTTGTTTTGTTGATGTGGTGTATCACGTTGATTGATTTGCAGATGTTGAACCATCCCTGCGTCCCTGGTATAAATCCCACTTGATCATAGTGTATGATCTTTTTAATGTATTGCTATATTCAGTTTGCCAATATTTTGTTGAGGATTTTTGCATCTATGTTCATCAGCGATATTGGCCTGTAACATTCCTTCTTTGTATTGTCTTTATCTGGCTTTGGTATCAAGGTGATGTTGGCCTCGTAGAATGATTTATGAAGTGTTCCTTCTTCCTCTATTTTTTGGAATAGTTTGAGAAGGATGGGTAGTAAATCTTTGAATGTTTGGTAAAATTCACCAGAGAAGCCATCTGGTCCTAGACTTTTATTTTTTGGGAGGTTTTTGATTACTATTTCAATCTCTTTACTTGTTATTGGTCTATTCAGATTCTCTATTTCTTCTTGATTCAGTTTTGGGAGGTTGTATGAGTCTAAGAATTTATCCATTTCTTCTGGATTGTCCAATTTGTTGGCATGTAATTTCTCATAGTATTCTCTTATAATCCTCTGTATTTCTGTGGTATCCATTGTAATTTCTCCTCTTTCATTTCTAATTTTATTTACTTGAGACTTTTCTCTTTTTTTCTTAGTAAGCCTGGCTAAGGCTTTGTCGATTTTGTTTATCTTCTCAAAGAACAAACTCTTTGTTTCATTAATCCTTTCTACTGTTTTTTCGGTCTCAATTTCATTTATTTCTGCTCTGATTTTTATTATATCTCTCCTTCTGCTGACTTTGGGCTTTGTTTGTTCTTTTTCTAGTTCTGTTAGGTATAATTTGAGGTTGCTTATTTGGGCTTTTTCTTGTTTGTTAAGGTGGGCTTGTATCGCTATGAGTTTCCCTCTCAGGACCGCTTTTGCTGCATCCCATATGGTTTGGTATGCATATTTTCATTTTCATTTGTTTTCAGATAGTTTTTGATTTCTCCTTTAATTTCATCAATGATCCATTGGTTGTTCAGTAACATGTTGTTTAATCTCCACATCAATCTCCCCAGTATCGAGTGGCTGAAGGCAGAGGTGACTGCTGGCTAGGGGTGCAGAGGAGGCTGGCCGGGGGGCCCAGGGCACAGACCCAGCACCTCACACTCCGGGCTCCTGCAGGACCAGGGGGCACATGACGGGCAGGGGTACCAGCTTCCATCCACAGCTAGGTCAGCCTCCAAACTTAAATTTAATGATGCTGGCTGAGTGGGAAGGGCCTTAGTCAGATCAGAGCTTTGCCCACCCGGCCGGATCCTTTTATCAGACTCCCAGACTGCTGGTGCTGCCTGTGCAGGGAGCAGAGTACCTGACCTGACTGCACCTGGTTTTTGCTCTGGTCTCTGGGGAGTAGATGTCTTGCAGATGTCTCTGAGAATAGCATCATCAGTTTTACATACAGACTACTTTTACACACACACACACACACACCGTCATCCTAAAGAGAAAAGGATACCATGTGAAAATCCCAGAACTGGCAAAGAGAGCAGACTGGCATGGGGGTGATGACATCAGGGCAGTGAGGGTGCTGACTGGGCATCCACGTGTCTCTGAGCTCTCCATGAGCCTGTGTGTGAATCCCTTAGCTCTTTAGAGTTCAGATCCAAGAACAGCCATTATTTCATGTGCCAAGGTTCTCAGAGAATTGAAAGAATGGAAAAGCCTTCATCGGCCCTGAATATTTCTCCATTAGATATTTTCAGCCGCCCTTCAAAATGAGGCTGGGGTAGTTTCAGCAACCCAGAAGTAGAGAGCAGGTAACGGTCACATTTTGCTTTCAAAGTGCTCCATTCACTCAATTGGCAGAGCCCATTCATCCTACAGTTCAACAAGTGGCCTTGAGGGGACAAAACCACATGCCCTGAAAAGGGAGAGGAGCTGGCTCTGTGACATGTTTGTGATTTCCTGAGTTACTATCTTTGGACGTGTGCCACACAGCTCAGGGATGTCTCTGCGCCCACTCAGCACCTTCCACCCCCTGCTCTTGTTGTACTGAGAGAGTGAGACCCCAGGGTGGGGGTTTGTCCTCAGGGCACAAACTGCTGGGAGAGGAGACAGCCCCCTGTGACAGCTCCCCGAGGAGGACAACACCAGGGGCCTCAAACACCCAAAGTTCTGGGTCATCACAGAGGGAGGGAGCAGAGAGCAAAAGTGGAGAATGGGACCAGGGAGGGGCATCTGATGTGGCAGAGAAACACAGAGACCATGGCAGGGAGAGGGGGACAGGCTCCTTGGCTGGGGCTGCCCTGACTCCCAGGGGGGTTCACTCTTTCTCTCTGAGCCTGTTTGCCTGTCCACAAATGGAGTGCACGACAGAGTCCCTTTGGCTTCCCCTCTGTCGTTCAGCTCAAACCCCAGACACATTGGGGTGGTTCCCAGGTCTCCAGGGTGGTAGGAGCTGGGGGTGATGAGCAGGGCCAGAGGAAGAACAGTTGAGAGGGGAGGGGGCTGCAGGAAGTAGCAGAAGTCTCTCTGGCATCCTTACAGCTCATCCTGGGTGAGGAGACTCGGGCTGTGTTCTGGAGCTGGCTGGCTGGGGAGCATGGGCGGGGAAGAGGGTGCTGGGAGGGGAGCCACGGCAAATGTGGCTGCCAGGGGTGCTCAGAGGCCCATTACCCCGTCTAGTGCTAAGCTGCCAGTGAGGAGGCATGTTCCCCAGGGCTCTTTAGGTGGTGACAGAGCAGGTGTTTGGGAGAACCTGGGTGTTTTTGCTTTTCTAAGTTTTCCCCCAAAAGAAGGTGGTGGAGAGCTAGCATTTACTGAGCTTCTCCTCTACACTAGACCCTCAAGTTGTCCCATTACTTGCAGGGGTGACCTCCTTTCACTTCATATTTTACAGGAAAGACCTGAGGTTCAAGATGTTTGGCATCTTGCTGAAGTTTATACAGCTGAGAAGCAGTGTAAGGCAGATTTGAGCCTGCTCTGTGTGGGTCTCAAGCCCTAGCTCTTTTCACATCATCAGTGGCATTTCTTCTGAATTCTCCAGAGCCCTGAGTTCCTCTAAGAGGCTGGCCTTCAGGGCCCTGGGCTCTCACTTGGGCCCACCTGCCAGGACAGGGATCCGCCCAGGGACTCGCAGGCTCTCTGCCAACTTCCTCTGTTCTCCAGTGTCGGTGTGTCACAACCTGTGGTATAGAAGCCCCAGAGGGGGTCCTGGGAGAGGGGCCTTCATGTGCCCAAGGTTGCAGTCAACAGCAGGCCGTGTCTTGGGTGGACAAGGCCATTACTTGTCCAGTGTCAGAGGCCCCAGCCCTCTAGTTAAGGCCCCTCCGCTTCCCCTCTTTCAGTCCCCAAAGTGCAGGGGCAACCTTTCTCTGTGGGGGCAGAAGCAGAGGGACCAGGAAGGAGGCGCCTACAACAACCCAGGCAGCAGTTGACGGTGGCCTGCACTGGGTGGTGGCAGTGGAGGTGAGGAGGAGGTTCAGATTCTGGATGTGTTTTGAAGATGGAACCAACAGGAGTTTCTGATGCATTAGATGTGAGAAGAGAGAAGATGGGAGTCAAGGGCGATTCCAGAGTTTTTGGCTGAGCAAGCAGAAGGTTGGAGTTGCTGCTAACCGAGATGGAGAAAGGTGCAGGAGGGGCAGGTGTGGAGGGGAAGTTTTTCTTGCTTCATTGGAGCTTTACTGGGGGCGTATTGAACTTGAGATGGACAACAGTGGTGGAGAGGACAAGAAGGGAGGAGGGCGTTTGAGTCTGGAGTGTAAGGGAGCGAGCCATTTGGGAGCCATCAGCTCAGAGATGGTATTATAGTCACAAGACTGGTGAGATCACCAGATGAGTGAGTTTAGTCAGGAACGAGATGCGCACCAAGAGCTGAACCCTGGAGTCTCGACCTTATGGAAGCCAAGAGATGATGAGCAGCCTCGTACTCAGTGATGGGCTGCCAGAAGCTGCAAAGGAGTGTCAGTCTGCAGCATGTGAGGTCCAGTCACCAGCCCTGCCAACCACACAGTGTCCTAAATGGTTTCCCGAGTCCAGCAAAAGGCAGCCAGTAGGGCGACGTCTCGCAGCTGGGCAGAGGGAGGACCAGGCTGGACCAGGGCAGGGCACAGACCCCGGAGTGGAGGTTCATTCAGGGAGCAGATGTAATCAGAGCATGATTGCAGACTAACAAAAACCACTGTGGGGTGGGATCCCCAGTCCTCCCGTGCCCCAAGGAGCCAAATCCTGCACATTTCCCCAAGGAGAAGACTTGGGGCTCCAGTGAGGCTCCTCATCCTTGAGGGATGCCCTGTCCCGGTATGGGCAGGGACAAGGAAGGCACATGGGTGCCAAGGCATTTGCCCCAAGGCCCTGATCCCCTTTCCTGAAGCCTACTCATCCTTTGTCCTGCCTGATCACTTGCATCTGGCCTGAACGCAGCCCTAGTGGCACAGAAGAGGGTTTTCCTGTCGTCCTGACAGCAGCCCTTTCATCCTCCTCTCTCCATCCCTTGGGGGACTGAGGAAAGCTCCCAGCCCAGCAGGAAGCCATCAGATAACCAACTCTCCCTGGCTGTGCTCAGCAACTCTCCTCCCCTGGGGCTGCCTCTCTCCTACCTCTGGCCTTTATCTCACTTTTTCTACTGAACCTCATCTCTCGGGCTCACTGTAACCCAGGTCGTCACCTCCAGTTCCCCGGGGAGCCTGCGGCCCAGGGAACTCCTCCTCAGCTGCGTGGACGGTGTGGCTCTCAGCACAAACCCCAGCCGGGGCTGGCAGGAGTCCTGAGCAGCTGCAGCTGGCACTTGTCTAAGAGTGAAACTACTGTTGCTACTCTGGGATCGCACCCTTGTTTGTAGCAAATACAGCCCTCCTCAGCAAAATCACCACCATCGTCAAAAGAAATGGTTCTGCTTACCTTTGCTCACCTCCAAAAATGAGTCCATATCCAGGGAACTAGCATATCCTTGAAAGATGCCTCCCTGTGCCCTCTCCCTGCCAGAAGAGGGCTAGGGCCTGGGCTGCTGAGAAGAGCATTGCTGGGAGAGAAGGACTGAGGCTCCTAAAGAAGAGACACCATCTCCATGCCCCAGTCTGATAACCAGAAAACAATGGATAGTAATAGTTTTATAATAACAAATTTGCAACTAGTGATAATAGCAATAATGATTACTGCCCTTTACTCAAGCACCTGTCATGTACTGGGCCTGAGGTCAGCACGTGAATTGCATTCTCTTCCATCTTCACTCCGACCTTCTACAGGTGAGCAAACTGAGGGTCAGAGAGGCCCAGTAATTTGCTCATCACACTGAGTTCATTAATCACAGATCCAGCTCGACAAGTGTCATCTCTCATTTCTCGGAAGGTTAAATTGGACAGTGTCTACTACCACACGTATTAACCAGCCCTCTTGGTGATCTGGTCGTGGTTGTAGAATTTGAGGCATCAGCAGACAAATAAGAGGTTTTGTGCTTTTCCTGGAGCAGGTGGAGTACTTTTTCCAGACGCTCCTCCCTCCAAAACTACTAACTTCCTAAGACTCCTGAAAACCCATCAAGGCTCTTAGCAAAGTTGGCAACTCACACGCCTCTTCCCACCAATGCTATTTTTAAAAAGAAGTTAAATGGCGCCACCTCCTGGAGGAGGGGTGCGGCGGCAGTAAGAACAGGACAAATAGGAGAGTTGTCCTTATTCTCAGATTAAGGGGCAAGGTGTGTTCTGCTCCCCACCCAGACGTGCTGGAGCCTACTGGAGTCACTCTTTCCATGAGCCAGAGTGATTGCCAGGTGCTCCAAAACTAAGCTATTCCAGGGCCCGAACATTAAGGAAGCAACTGTATAAAGTGTATTGGGGGAAGGGTGGAAACAGTAAGTGCAAAGGCTCTGAGGCAGGATGGGTGGGTGGCGTCCTATGAATGGAGATAAGGCCAGTAGTGGTGTGGGGGGCAGAGTAATGAAGAAAGGTTGTTTCCTGTACTCCCATCCTCCTCCTGGTTTTGCCATATCTGTTCCATGTGGTTCAGACTTTTAGATCAGACCTGCTTTCTAGCTATTAATCTCCATTTCCCTATCTCTGAAATAAGAACACCTGTCTCCTTGGGCTGTCAGAAGGATGATGTGAGATCATGCCCAGAGTGCCCAGGACAGCATGTATTCAATATGCATGCTCTCTCCCACTTTGTGACCACAGGCTCCACCTGAGTATCCTGGGTGCCAGGCCTTCTTATAGGTCTGGCCAGAGGCCCAGCATTCCCTTCTCCCTGAGAGGTGGGGGCAGCCTGTCTCTAACTTATTTTCTGTCCCCACAGGATAATACACAATGAAGTAAACGAGACAGAGAGCATCCAGGAAAACATAGCCATGGAGTGCATGATCGTCAAAGGCTGTGAGACCCTCCTGGACACCAGCCAGACTTTTGTGAGACAGGGCATGGCACCCTGCCTCCCCACAACCTCAAGGTAGGCCCCAGCAGTGGTGGCATTCGGGTACACCACCAGTTGGTTTGGCTGCCATGTGCCAAAAACCGGCAAGTGTGATTGTGGAGTATTCCGGGGCTGTTGGAGGAATGTGACAGCTGTATGTGGATGTCAAAATCTGCACACATGGATGCAGATATTACTGGTTTTGACAGTTCCTTTCTCTCCAGATGTACACATGATTCTTCCCAGATGCCCTTGATGTGTCTGTGGATGTCATAGTAAACACTGACATGTCCTTTTGGGGAGAGAGGAGTGGAGGATGGGGACAGATACTGATTGGCCTGGTGAATAACAAGCATGTTCAGCATCTGAGGGGAAGTCGTGTGGGTCAGTCCCTCTGTCCCTGCTCATCATCTTTGGCCCATTGTTGGAGGCCGTGATCACAGCGGTTCTCACGGGTAGGAGGTTGCCTTCACCCTCAGCCTCCACTCACCTTGGGAGCAGTGTTTGAGAGGCAGCCCTGTGAGGGTGCAGCTAGAGGCTGTGACTGAGCGGACTGACTTCTAACTCAGAGATGTTAAAGCTGCAAGGAGTTTGAGGGTCACCTCTTCAGATTCCACGTGCTGTGGGAACCTCAGCTTCTGCTTGCATGCCCCCAAGGTGACTTCCACCTCTTATGGGTCTTTTGAGTTTCTTCTATCCAGCCCTGGGACTCTCTGAGCAGATGAAAAGCTCGCCAGCACCTCCTGCAGCCTGTGCAGCTGCCTTTGGCCCCTGCCGCACTTAGCAAGGGTATCGTTGACTTGGAGTTTGGTCCTGAGCCCCTCTGTGTGTCCCCTGTGCACTTTCCCTAGGCCAACCCTGTGACCTGCTGAGCCCAGAGCCAGCCTCCCTGTGTCCTCACTCCCCCTGAGCTGCATTGGGCCCAAGCTGGAAGTGCCCCAAAGAATGACCTCTCCTGGGGTGGACAGTGTCACCACAATCTAGGAATCTGCACCATTGCCCTCAGCCTAAGCATTTCCTCCCCTCCTCTGGGGCTAGGCTGGACATGAAGACAAGACAAGGGGCCCAGCAAGGTTCCCGGCAGTTATGGATGTAGGCAGGAGGCAGAGTGGTGGCCCAGAGCAGGCCTGGGGAGATGGAGCATCAGAGAGGGCTTCCCGAGGAGGCATCACTGGAGTCGAGTCTTGAAAGTTAAGTAGGAGCTCACAGGGTGGATGGGGTGAAGGAAGGGCCTTCCAGGCCATGGAGTAGCACTCAGGAGCCACAGGTAACTTGCCCTGGAACTAGAGTGGGAGCAGAGAGGGGAGACGATGATAAGGAAGGAGAAGTGCTGGAGCAGCCTGCTGGCGGGCCTTGAAGGCCTGAGTTCCGAGGACAGTGAGGAGCTGGCGGAGTAAGTGGGGAGAGGAGGCCTGAAGCACGTCTTAGGGGAGCGGGGATGGCAAGTGGGTTCATCACAGTCCCCTGGTCTGCCCAGGAGTGGCTTCAGAGTGCACATTGTTGAGGACTGGGGGGCTCTCTGGGCTCTGTAGCCCAGCATGTCGTGACTGATTTGTGATGTCTGCTGCGGCTGTGTGTGGCAGCAGGTGCCTTGTGTCTCGTGCTTGTCCCTCTGGGCCAGAGCCAGCTTCACACTTGTCCAGCCTCCTGCCTCCTCCAGACCCAGCCCTAAAGAGGTACAGCCTTTTAGATACAGGATACAACCTTCCTTAGAGAGGGAGTACAAACAATACCCTAGTTGGCCTAAATTCAGCCACTAATTAAGAAAACCTTCAGGTTCAACAATGTACTTATCCTAATTTCAATCACAGAAACTAACCCCTAATCTAATACTGCATTAATCTATTAATTCATAGAAATAGTACTGTGACTATGAGCAACAAGAATTATTTCTCCTTGCATAATCTTAGAACAGATAGTCACCGAAAGTTAACAATAAAATAAATTCAACCCAATAAGTATTTATTACATTAATTGTTAACCCAACACAGGTAGGCATTCAAGGAAAGATTTTTAAAAGTAAAAGGAACTTGGCCAACACAGCCCCCACCAGTTTACCAAAAGCATTTACTCCGACATTTCTGGTGTTACAGGGATTGCTTGCCCAGTGACACGGTGTAAAGGCCACAGTGACTGGACCCTGCAAACGCAGCATCATCATTTGTTGTCTAAATGAGGACTTCTATGAACAGCCACTCGAGGGTTTTACTCTCGAAATTGACCTTTCTCTGAAGAAGCGGGAATGACAAAATAAGATGAGAAGACCCTATGGAGCTTCAATTAATTCAAAAAAGACAAAGGTAAGCCAAATCAAGAGATAACAAAACTTAAATGGACTAACAATTTTGGTTGGGGTGACCTCAGAGAAGAAAATAACCTCTGAGTGATTAAAATCTATACCAGCTAGTCAAAATATTTTATCACTTATTGATCCAAAATATTGATCAACAAAACAAGTTACCCTTGGGAAAACAGTACAATCCTATTCTAGAGTCCATATCCACAATAGGGTGTATGACTGCGATGTTGGATCAGGGAATCCCAGTGGTGTAGCCGCCGTTAATGGCTCATAAGTTGAATGATTCAAGTCCTATGTGATCTGAGTTCAGACCAGAGTAATCCAGTCAGTTTCTATCTATTCCGTATTTCTCCCAGTAATAAAGGGCAAGAGAAACAAGGCATACTTTACAAAAGCACATTCAAACTAATAGATGATATAATCTTAATCTAATATATATGTGTATAGCCCTGCCTATGAACAGGGTTTGTTAAGGTGGCTGATTAATTGCATAAAAGTAAACCTTTATAGCCAGAGGTTCAATTTTTCTCCCTAACAGCATGTTCATAATCAATCATCTTTCATTAATTTTTCCCAATCTACTTTACATAGCATTCCTTACACTAATTGAATGAGAAGTATTAGGTTATATATGATGCCGTAAAGGACCATACATCATTGGCCCCATGATCTGTGGAGACAACAGTATTTACATCAGTGTCACAAGGCCATCAGCTGGAGTTCACATTGGAAAACGTACCCGGGAAGACACCCTACAAAGGACACATTAACACACAACAGAACAAGTAATGTGGACTTTTATCGATGACCATGTGACAACGTACCTGGGAAGACAGCCTACAAAGGACCCACCAGCACACAACTGAACAAGTCATGTGGACTTTTGTCAATGATCTAGTATTTAAAATGGTAGGATAAAGATGCAGGATTCTAAAGTGTTAATGGAAATGCTGAATGCACAATTCGGAAACAAGGAATAATTGACAAGGTAAACTAACTTCAATAGATTTATAATTGCTTATATGTACACAGTAAGAGTTTTTGCTGAACAATTAAGTATTTGTATATTTGTCTTGAAAACATGAAACTTTATGTTGAATAAAAATGGGCCATTTTTGGGCCGGCCGTGGCTTAGTGGTTAAGTGCGCGCACTCCGCTGCTGGCGGCCCGGGTTCGGATCCCCGGCGTGCACAGATGCACCGCTTCTCTGGCCTCGGCCGCATCCCACATACAGCAACTAGAAGGATGTGCAGCTATGACATACAACTATCTACTGGGGCTTTGGGGGGAAAAAATAAATAAATAAAAATCTTTAAAAATGGGCCATTTTCCTGTATTAGTACATTACTACTCATCATTTAGTCAATTTCTATAGTTAATGGAGTTATAAACATAATTACAAAGGCATGCATCCAGCAGAAAATAACTATGAATGAATCTGGAAATTGTAGGGCCAAAAATAATGTTTTCAATATTATGTATTAGAATATGTATATGCATAACAAGGATGAGAGAAAACTCTGATTATAGGAGATTACAATGTAATCTAGAGTGACGTCAGCATCATGGCGGAGTGAGCTTTCTCGTGAACTCTTCCCCTGACAAGATACAACAAAAGGAACAGTCACAGACCAACAACGGAATCCCAGACAGTGAAAAGCTAGAGCGGAAAGATCCACACTGCCGCACAGCTGAGAGCGGAATGTGCTGGGCCCCCGGAGGAAGTGGGGAGAGGTAAGGAGAACTCCTCTCCCTCCCCATCAGATCAGCGATCCCGGTCCACGCGGCTCCCAGAGAGGGGGGAGGGGCAGCCCTCGGCGGGGAAACCGTAGCTCTTCGGACTCTCTCAGCCAGTGGGAAACTCCCTCACAGAGGACTCAGAAGAGCCACAGGGCTACCATCAACATCTGAGCACCCCAGAGAGTGGATAAAGTGGGGCAAATGAGAAGCCTCCCACGTCAGGGACCCAGAGAGCAAAAGAGAGAGCTCCCCTCTCCCCGCAAACCTGACCCTGCAGCTCAACCAACCAGACCAGACCTAGCGATCCACAGCAGACCAGACCAAGAGATCAGCGACAGACCAGATCAAGCGATCCACGGCAGACCTGATCAAACGACTGGACCCGTGGATCGCAGCGGAAAAAAACAAAAACAAAAAACAAAACTGCGGATCGCAGCAGAAAAACTGGGGCAGAGTCCAGGGGGCTTAGACTACACAGCCCTTTACCACCAGACAGTGACGGCAAGTGGAAATTGCAACCAGAGATTTCCAGGATGAGGAAAAACAAAACCAACACAGGAACCACAATGCAAAAATATATGAAATCACCAGACCAGAAACAAAATGACAAGCACCCAGAAATCAACCCGAAGACACAGAAATCCATAATCTAAATGACAGAGATTTCAAAATAGCTATCATAAAAACACTCAACAAAATACGAGACAACACAGACAAACAATTCAATGAGATTAGGAGTTTCTTCACAAAAGAGATTGAAATCATAAAGAAAAACCAATCAGTGCTGATGGAGATGAAGAACACAATGGAGGAGATAAAGGAGAACCTGGAATCTTTAAAGATCAGAGCTGACAATATGGAGGAAAGAATTAGCACTTTAGAGGATAGGAATACAGATATACTCCAGATGGAAGAGGAGAGAGAACTAAGACTAAAAAGAAATGAAGAAAGACTCTCAGAAATATCTGACACTATTAGAAAATGTAACATAAGAATTATAGGTATTCCTGAGGGAGAAGAGAGGGAAAGAGGAACAGAGAGCCTATTCAAGGAAATAATGACTGAGAATTTCCCAAATCTGGGGAGGAGCAGGAAATACCAGTAAGCGAAGCCAACAGGACACCTATATATATTAACAGACAAAGGCCTTCACCACAACACCTAGTGGTAAGGCTAGCCAGGGTCAATGACAAAAAAACAATATTAAGGGCAGCTAGACAAAAACAAAAAATAACGTACAAAGGAACTCCCATCAGGCTCTCAGCAGATTTCTCAACAGAAACTTTACAGGCTAGAAGACACTGGAATGATATATTCAAAATACTGAAAGACAAAAACTTTCAGCCAAGAATACTCTATCCAGCAAAAATATCCTTCAAATATGATGGAGAAATAGTAACTCTCCCAGGTAAACAAAAGCTAAGGGAGTTCACGGCCATGAGACCCCCACTACAAGAAGTACTCAAGAAGGCCCCCAGGCCTGAAAAAAAGAAGAGAAAGGGAACACAAAGCTTGGAGCAAGGAGAAAAGTAGGTAGACAAACTCAGAAAAATAGTAGATCTTTATCGGAATAGGTTAGCAACCACTTAAATACTAAACTCAAAGATCAAAGGAAGAAACTCACCAAAAATAAATTTAACCTCATCACTGTAAACACACAGCCACAACACAAGATAGAATAAGGTATAACAAGAACAACTTAGAAGAGGAAGAGGAAAATGATTGAATTGACTTAGTATAAGGAAATAGGAGGCCATCAGATAATGGACTAACTCATACACAAGATTTTTTGCCCAAACCTCAAGGTAACCACTAAACAAATAATCAAAACAAAACCACATGTGATAAACAAAGAGAAAACTAGAAGAGTCATAAGAAAGAACAACCAAACTGAATTGGTAGTCCGAAACAAATGGGACAAGAAACAAAGGAAATACAAAAGAACCAGAAAATAAGTGACAAAACAGCAACATTAAGCCCTCATATATCAATAATTACCCTAAATGTAAATGGATTGAACTCTCCAATCAAAAGATACAGAGTGGCAGGATGGATTAAAAAGTAAGACCCAACAATATGCTGCCTTCAGGAAACACATCTTAGCACCAAAGACAAGCACAGGCTCAGAGTGAAAGGATGGAAGACAATACTCCAAGCTAATGGCAAACAAAAGAAAGCAGGTGTTGCCATACTCGTATCAGACAAAGTAGACCTCAGGATAAAACAGGTTAAGAAAGACAAAGAAGGGAAATATATAATGATAAAAGGGACACTCCATCAAGAAGACATATCACTTATAAATATATATGCACCCAAGATAAGAGCACCAATGTACATAAAGCAACTATTAACAAACCTAAAAGGAGACATCAACAACAACACAATAATAGTAGGGGATCTTAACACCCCACTTACAACAATGGATAGATCATCCAGACAAAAAGTCAATAAAGAAATAGTAGACTTAAATGAAAAACTGGATGAGATGGACCTAATAGACATATACAGAGCACTCCATCCAAAAACAGCTGACTACATATTCTTCTCAAGCACGCATGGAAAATTCTCTAGGATAGACCATGTGTTGGGAAACAAAGCAAGCCTCAATAAATTTAAGAAGATTGAAATCATAACAAGCATCTTTTCAGACCATAAGGCTATGAAACTGCAAATGAACCATGAAAAAAAAAAAAACCGGGAAAGTGACAAAAATGTGGAGATTAAACAACATGCTACTGAACAACCAATGGATCATTGATGAAATTAAAGGAGAAATCAAAAACTATCTGGAAACAAACGAAAATGATAATATGCCATATCAAACCATATGGGATGCAGCAAAAGCTGTCCTGAGAGAGAAACTCATAGCGATACAAACCCACCTTAACAAACAAGAAAAAGCCCAAATAGGCAACCTTAAATTACACCTAACAGAACTAGAAAAAGAAGAACAAACAAAGCCCAAACCCAGCAGAAGGAGAGAAATAATAAAAATCAGAGCAGAAATAAATGAAATTGAGACCAGAAAAACAGTAGAAAGGATTAATGAAACAAAGAGTTGGTTCTTCAAGAAGCTAAACCAAATTGACAAACCCTTAGCCAGGCTTACTAAGAAAAAAAGAGAAAAGGCTCAAGTAAATAAAATTAGAAATGAAAGAGGAGAAATTACAACGGATACCACGGAAATACAGAGGATTATAAGAGAATACTATGAGAAATTATATGCCAACAAATTGGACAATCTAGAAGAAATGGATAAATTCTTAGACTTATACAACCTCCCAAAATTGAACCAAGAAGAAATGGAGAATCTGAATAGACCAATAACAAGTAAAGAGATTGAAATTGTAATCAAAAACCTCCCAAAAAATAAAAGTCCAGGACCAGATGGCTTCTCCAGTGAATTTTAACAAACATTCAAAGAAGATTTAATACCTATCCTTCTCAAACTATTCCAAAAAATAGAGGAAGATGAAACACTTCCTAAATCATTCTACGAGGCCAACATCACCCTGATACCAAAACCAGACAAAGACAATACAAAGAAAGAAAATTACAGGCCAGTATCGCTGATGAACATTGATGCAAAAATCCTCAACAAAATATTGGCAAACCGTATACAACAATACATTAAAAAGATCATACACCATGATCAAGTGGGATTTATACCAGGGACGCAAGGATGGTTCAACATAAGCAAATCAATCAACGTGATACATCACATCAACAAAACAAAGAATAAAAACCACATGTTCATCTCAATAGACGCAGAGAAGGCATTTGACAAGATACAACATCCATTTATGATAAAAACTCTCAATAAAATGGGAATAGAAGGAAAGTACCTCAACGTAATAAAAGCCATATATGACAAACCCACAGCCAACATCATACTCAACGGGCAAAGACTGAAAGCCATTCCTCTGAGAACAGGAACGAGGCAGGGCTGCCCACTCTCACCACTCCTGTTCAACATAGTACTGGAGGTTTTGGCCAGAGCAATTAGGCAAGAAAAAGGAATAAAAAGAATCCAAATAGGTAACGAAGAAGTGAAACTCTCACTATTTGCAGATGACATGATTTTATATATAGAAAACCCTAAAGAATCTGTTGGAAAACTATTAGAAACAATCAACAATTACAGCAAAATTGCAGGGTACAAAATCAATCTACAAAAATCAGTTACATTTCTGTATGCTAATAATGAACTAACAGAAAGAGAGCTCAAAAAGATAATACCATTTACAATTGCATCAAAAAGAATAAAATACCTAGGAATAAATCTTACCAAGGAGGTGAAGGACCTATATAATGAGAACTACAAGACATTATTGAAAGAAATCCATGATGACATAAAGAAATGGAAAGATATCCCATGCACGTGGATTGGAAGAATAAACATAGTTAAAATGTCTATATTACCTAAAGCAATCTACAGATTCAATGCAATCTCAATCAGAATCCCATGACATTCTTCACAGAAATAGAAAAAAGAATACTAAAATTTATATGGGGCAACAAAAGACCCCAAATAGCTAACGAAATCCTAAGAAAAAAGGACAAAGCAGGAGGCATCACAATCCCTGACCTCAAAACATACTACAAAGCAATAGTAATCAAAACAGCATGGTACTGGTACAAAAACAGACACACAGAACAATGGAACAGAATTGAAAGCCCCGAAATAAAACCACACATATACGGACAGCTAATTTTTGACAAAGGTGCTAAGAACATGCAATGGAGAAAGGACAGTCTCTTCAATAAATGGTGTCGGCAAAACTGGACAGCCACATGCAAAAGAATGAAAGAGGACCATGTGCTATCGCCATTCACAAAAATTAACTCAAAATGGATCAAAGACCTGAAGGTGAGACTTGAAACTATAAAACTCATAGAAGAAAATATAGGCAACACACTATTTGACATTGGTTTTAAAGGAATCTTTTCGGATGACATGCCTACCCCAACTAGGGAAACTAAAGAAAAAATAAACAAGTGGGACTTTATCAGATTAAAGAGCTTTTATAAGACAAATGAAACCAGAATCAAGATGAACAGACAAGCAACCAGCTGGGAAAGAATATTTGCAAAACATACATCTAACAAGGGGTTGATCTCCATAATATATAAAGAACTCACACAACTGAACAACAGAAAACAAACAACCCGATCAAAAAATGGGCAAAGGAAATGAACAGACACTTCTCCAAGGAAGATATACAGATGGCCAATAGGCACATGAAAAGATGCTCAACATCACTAATCATCAAGGAAATGCAAATCAAAACAACACTAAGATACCACCTCACACCCGTTAGAATGGCTATAATCACCAAGACAAAAAACAACAAATGTTGGAGAGGATGTGGAGAATCAGGAACCCTCACACACAGCTGGTGGGAATGCAAACTGGTGCAGCCTCTATGAAAAACGGTATGGAGATTCCTCAAAGACTTAAAAATAGAGATGCCCTATGATCCAGCCATCCCACTACTGGGAATCTATCCAACAAACCTGAAATCAACAGTCCAAAGAGGCTTATGCACCCCTATGTTCATTGCAGCATTATTCACCATAGCCAAGAAGTGGAAGCAACCTAAGTGTCCCTCGACTGACGATTGGATTAAGAAAATGTGGTGTATATATATACAATGGAATACTACTCAGCCATAAAAAAAGACAAAATCGTCCCATTTGCAACAACACGGATGGGCCCGGAACATATTATGTTAAGTGAAATAAGCCAGAAAGAGAAAGACAAGCACTGTATGATCTCACTCATATGTGGAATATAAACCAACACATGGACAGAGAAAACTGGACTGTGGTTACCAGAGGCAGTGGGGGTGGGGGGTGGGCACAAGGGGTGAAGAGAGTCATATATATGGTGATGGACAAACAAAAATGTACAACACAAAATTTCACAATGTTAGAAACTATTAAAACATCAATAAAAAAAAATTCAATGGCTGCAGGAATGGGAGGATGAAATGGTCACGTTTCTGGGTAACTCATTCTTCACCACTCTCTTCTGCCAAACCAAGACTCCTCAGAGTTAAAACATGCACACACACACACTCACACACACACACAGCTGTTCTTGCCATACAACAATAGCAAGTAGCACGAGTCAGTATCTGCTATGTGCCAGGCACTATGCTGAGCCCCTTGTACGAGTTTCCTTGGATGACTGTACCAAAGTACCATAAACAGGGAGGCTTAAAACAACAGAAATGCATCATCTCATGGTTCTGGAAACTAGAAGTCCAAAATCAAGGTGTCAGCAGGGCCACGCTCCCTCTGAAACCTGTAAGAGAATCCTTCCTTGCCTCTTCTTAGCTTCTGGTGGTTTGCTGGCAATATTTGGAATCTCTTGGCATAACTCCAAACTCTGCCTTTGTCATCACATGCACTTTCCCTGTGTGTGCCTGTCTTCACATGGCCGTCTTCTTAGAAGGACACAAATCATACTCCAGTTGTATGAAATTCTGGAAAAGGCAAAAATATTTTGTGGAAATTAATAAAAGGAATCTGAACAAAATTGGAGCCAGGAAGGCCTGTAGGGGGAGCTCTCATCTGTGTCATACATCCTCAATTACATCAAACAGGAAGAGAGGGAAGCTTGCATCTTGGACAGGAAGAAAAACTACTTTACTACTGAAGGAAGCTTTGTCTCCCCGCCCAGCAACAGTCCAGCCAATGAGAAACACCACAGCTCAGCCAATGAGAAGCTGTTGCTGCACTGAACTGCTACTTTCCCCCAACGGAATTTCCTTTACAACTGCCCCTTCCTACTCCCCATTTTCTCTATGAAGATAGCTCCCCTGCTTTGTTTGCTGGATTTGCCTATGATTTGCCATGGTATGCACATTCTGTATTGCAGTTCTTTTGGCTATTCCCAAATAAACTCATCTTGAGGGTAAAATAACAGGTACATTTGGTTTTTAAGTTGACAGTTGATAAAAAAAAAAAGTGTCATACACCACGATCAAGTGGGATTTATACCAGGGATGTAGGAATGGTACAACACCTGTAAAGCAATCAATGTGATACACCATATTAACAAAATGGGGACTAAAAACCACATGATCCTCTCAATAGAGGCAGAAAAAGAATTTGACAAGATCCATCATCAATTTATGATTAAAACTCTCAATAAAATGGGCATAGAAGGAAAGTACCTCAACATAGTAAAGACCATATATGACAAACGCACAGCCAACATCATACTCAATGGGGAAAAACTGAAAGCCATTCCTCTGAGAACAGGAACAAGACAAGGGTGCTGACTCTTGCCACTCTTATTCAACATAGTTTTGGAGGTTTTAGCCAGAGCAATTCGGCAAGAAAAAGAATTAAATCTATACAAACTGGCAAGGAAGATGTGAAACTCTCACAGTTTGCAGATGACACAATTCTATATATAGAAACCCTAAAGTATCCATCAGAAAACTATTAGAAATAATCAAAAACTAGAGCAAATTTGCAAGGTACAAAATCAACATACAAAAATATCTTGCATTTCTATACTCTAATAACGAACAAACAGAAAGAGAACTTAAGAATACAATCCCATTTACAATTGCAACAGAAAGAATAAAATATCTAGGAATAAATTTAACCAAGGAGGTGAAAGACCTATACAATGAAAACTGTAAGACATTATTGAAAGAAATCAATGATGACGTAAAGAAATAGAAAGATAGTCCATGGACATCGATTGGAAGAATAAACACAGTTAAAATGTCTATAGTACTGAAAGCAAGCTACAGATTCAATGCAATCCCAATCAGAATCTCAATGACATTCTTCATGGAAATAGAACAAAGAGTCCTAAAATTCACATGGGGCAACAAAAGACCCCAAATAGCTAAAGCAACCAAGAGAAAAAAGAACAAAGCTGGAAGCGTCACAATCCCTGACTTCAAAATATACTACAAAGCTATAGTAATCAAAACAGCATGGTACTGGTACAAAAACTGACACACAGATTGATGGAACAGAAGTGAAAGCCCAGAAATAAAACCACACATCTACAGACAGCTAATCTTTCACAAAGGAGCTAAGAACATACAATGGAGAAAGGAAACTCTCTTCAATAAATGGTGTTAGGAAAACTGGGCAGCCACATGCAAAGGAATGAAAGTAGACCATTATTTTCCACCATACACAAAAATTAACTTAAAATGGATTAAAGACTTGAAGGTAAGACCTGAAACCATAAAACTCCTGGAAGAAAATATAAGCAATACTCTCTTTGACATTGGTCTTAGAAGGATCTTTTTGAATACCATGTCTACTTGGGCAAGGGAAACAAAAGAAAAAATAAACAAATGGGACTTCATCAGACAAAATAGCTTCTGCAAGTTAAAGGAAACCAGGAACAAAATGAAAAGACAACCTAAAATTTGGGGAAATATTTGCAAATCGTATATCTGACAAGAAGTTAACCTCCAAAATATATAAAGAACTCACACAACAGAACAACAAAAAAAAAAAGAAACAACCTGATCAAAGATTGGGCAGGGGATACGAACAGACATTTTTCCAAAGAAGACGTACATATGGTCAATAGGCACATCAAAATATGTTCAACATCACGATCATCAGGGAAATGCAAATCAAAACTACACAGAGTTGTCACCTTACTCCTGTTAGAATGGCTATAATCACCAACATGAAAAATAACAAATGTTGGAGAGGATGTGGACAAAAGGGAACACTCTTACACTGCTGGTGGGAATACAAATTGGTGCTGCCACAGTATGGAGATTTCTCAAAAAATTAAAAATAGAAATATCATCTGACCCTGCTATACCACTGCTGGGTATTTATCCAAAGAACTTGAAAGCAACAATTCAAAGAGACTTATGCACCCCTATGTTCATTGCAACATTATTCACAATAGCCAAGATGTGGAAGCAACCCAAGTGCCCACTGACTGATGACTGGATAAAGAAGATGTGGTATATATATGCAATGGAATACTACTTAGCCATAAAAAGGACAAAGTCATTCCATTTCTAACAACATGGACCTTGAGGGTATCATGTTAAATGAAATAAGCCAGACAGAGAAAGACAAACACCGCATGATTTCACTCATATGTGGAGGATAAAAAAACACTTGGACAAAGAGAACAGATTAGTGGTTACCAGAGGGGAAGGGAGTTAGGGGCTGGGTATAAGGGGTAAGGGTGACTGACAAATAGTAATGTACAACTGAAATTTCACAATGTTATAAACTATCATTACCTCAATAAAATAAAATAAATAAGAAAAGATCTGAACAGACATTTTTCCAAAGAAGATATACAGATGGCCAATAGGCACATGAAAAATATTCAACGTTACTAATTATTAAGGAAATGAAAATAAAAACTATGAGATATCATCTCACGGCTGTCAGAATGGCTACAATTAGCAAGACAAGGAATAACAAGTCTTGGAGAGGATGTGCAGAACAGGGAACTCTCATACACTGCTGGTGGGGATGTAAATTGGTGCAGCCACTATGGAAAACAGTACGGAGATTCTCCAAAAAATTAAGAATAGAAATACTATATGATCCAGCTATTCCACTACTGGGTATTTTTCCGAAGAATACAAAAACACGAATGTGTAAGGATATATGCACCCTTACGTTCATTGCAGCATTATTTACAAACCAAGACTTGGAAACAACCAAAGTGCCCATCAAAGGATGAATGGATAAAGAAGGTATGGTATATATGCACAATAGAATACTACTCAGCTATAAAAAAAGATGAAATCTTGCCATTTGCAACAACATGGATGGACCTTGAGGGTATTACGCTACGTGAAATAAGTCAGATGGAGAAAGTCAAACACCATATGGTCTCACTCATAAGTAGAAGATTAAAACAGCAACAACAATAAGCAAACACGTAGATACAGAAATTATATTGATGGTTACCAGAGGTGAAGGGGGGAAGGAGGAAGGCAAAAGATGTGACAGGGCACATGTGTGTGGTGATGGATGGTAATTAGTCTTCGGGTGGTGAACACGATGTAGTCTACACAGAAATCGAAATATATTGATGTACACCTGAAGTTTATATACATTATAAACCAATGTTACCTCAATAAAAAATAAAAAACAAAAAATTAAAATTTTTAAATCCTTACTTGACAAAAAGAAAAAACAAAGAAAACTTGCTGGTTCTCACGCCCGTCTCAAGCAACTCACTGTGAAGAGTGGCCCTCAGTCATAAGCACTAGAATGCTCTGTAAGACCAGAGAGACTGAGGGAGGATTTAAAACACCAAAATATGGTAATGCAGAATCTGTGTTCACAAAAAGACCCTCCCAAGGTCTGGCCGATGCTTCTGTCAGTCTTGGGGCAGATGTGGAGAATGAATAGAGACATACAGACCTCATAGTCCTCTTGCCTCTGCCCCAGGATTTGCTGCACACATCCACATCACTGTTCTCATCACATTCCATGTATACATCATTTCCAACTGCCCCTGGAGTTGGATGAGGGGGAGGCCCTGGTTACCTCCTTCCATAACTGGCTAAGTGCAGGGAAAGGGCCTCATGGGAGATACTGCTTTAGGGAAACTGGCAAGTGTCCTGGAGTGAACTCCCTTGGTTATGGTTTACTGTGGCCTCATCTCTCAAAAGAAGCACAGGTTCTTTACCAGCCTGCACACCTACCCCACCGCATCTGATCTTACTTCTTGTCAAAATCCCTAAATTTTAGTCAAGACTCTAAAAGACAAAAAATCAGAGTTGAAGTTTGGGGGCAGAATTAGGTTCAAGAAAAGGAGGGATGGAGAGAGTCCACTCAGGATGAAGGTCCTGATTGTCAGGGCCCCACATCCTCCAGCTCCAGAAGCCTGAGGGCATTCCTTGCCTGCCCACAAGACCAGCTCACTGTGGAAGGAAAAACTAGTCCCCATCTCCCAGGCCTGAACAGTCTTCCCCCTTTCCCTCCATCCCTAGGTGGAGGTGCCAATGATTTTTGAGGATGAGACTGAGTTCCCTGGAGGGACCTTAGAGTTACTGCAATGGGGACAGGATATCCTTGTGAGTGTATAGTTTTCTTGCCACACAAAAGGAATATGACAGTTTTTAGCACATCTCTAATGCAGAAGCCTTCAGAAATTGCTTGTGGAGAACTCAAGAAGGCCCAGGGGAAAGTTGAGGAGGCCAGTGGGGATGGGCGTTGAGTGAGATTGGAGGGTTTACAGTTCTTTGTAGAGATGAGTCTGTGAAGGCTCCGAGTTCCAGCATGAGGTGCAGAAGTCATGAGGTCTTCTTGGAGAACATGGGAGGATGTCAGTGCAAACTGTCACTTCCTTCTCGGATTGGCCCCTTGGGCAGTGGTGAGGTGTCCCAGCTGGGGTGGGACACCCAGATGGGGGTGTCCCAACTGTGCATGGAGCCCTTTCACCCAAGGGACTGGAGTTCTTGTCTTGTTTCAGGCAGGATCCCTTGGGACTCCACCGGCTTCTCGGACAGACTGTAGTGGGCTGTGCGGGGCAGGGGATGGGCACCTTCCAGGGCCTTGTTTCCTCCATCAATCTCTCTGAAGCCCTGCTCTAGATGGCACCGAACACCAGGAACATGTGAGGTCCAGAAAGCCTCCCACTAGTCAGTGTATGTGAATTATAACTAGATGCTCTTCCCGCGTAGATCAGTGCATGGTCCACAAATAGAACAGACACAAAGTTAAACTCATCAAATGGAAAGCCTGGGGCTGAGACCCCAGCCCACTGAGTTCTGAGACTGCTCTAAGGCCCCCAAATGGAATCTTCAACAATACATGGAGTTCAGCTTGAAAACATCTGATTCTAGTTGATCATATTTCTCCTCTCTCTAGTTTCTTGATGTGATTAATTATGTCACTATATTTGTTATTTTATTTAAACTTTGCATTGGGTCATTCATTGGTTGAATCCAATACCCAATTAGGTTCTAATGATATGTTTCCAAATTCTCATTATTGTAGAGAACTGTGAAGAACCTCTCTAGGTATAAATCTTTGCAAACTTGTACAATAATTCTTATACAATAAGTATAAATTAAAAGCGATAAACTGTTTCAAGTTATTATTATTTTTTGGTGAGGAAGATTAGCCCTGAGCTAACATCTGTTGTCAATCCTCCTCTTTTTGCTGAGGAAGATTGGCCCTGGGCTAACATCCATGCCAATTTTCCTCTACTTTATATCAGACGCCATCACAGCATGGCTTGACGAGCAGTGCATTGGTCTGCACCCGAGATCCGAACCTGTGAACCCCAGGCCGCCAAAGTGGAGGGCGCAAATTTAACTGCTATGCCACTGGGCCAGCCCCTGAAAAAAATTAAAAGAACTCACACACATAAAGGAGTACTGTCCATTTTCTAAGAGTATATATACATGTATATAAAGGCTTTTAAGGGTAAAACTCTTCCAAACTAGTAAATTACCTTGGTGGGGGGGTTGGAAGAGGGGAACTAGCATTAAGAGTGATGGTAAAGGGAACTTAACATTGTTGGTTGCATATTTTACAACAGGAATGTCTTAACATGTTTCTGGTGAAATTAAAAACAAAATTTTAAAGGCAGATAAAAATATAGCTGCTCTGGTTGAGGAGGAACAGGGAGGGTGTAGAGTCCTCCACCCCTTGCCCACTCCTGGAACTTCTTTGGATATCTTGGGACTGTTTAGTTCAAACTCTTCATTTTTTAATTGGGGAAACTGAGGCCCAGGAATTCACCAGAATGATTTGTCTGAGGTTTATTATTTCCTTGAGTTCAGAGAAAACTCATTGAAAGCTAGAGAAATGTCTAGAACCTCCCTCCCTTTCCCTGCCCCACTCCCACCCTCAGTCCTTCCCAGAAGGGAAAGGAGATTCTGACTGCCTTGGTAACCAACCTGTTTGAATTAAACATGACTTTGGTTTGGGAGTGAAGGTTAATGACCTAATGATTAACAGCAGAGACTGAAATACTGGGAGAGGAGTGGTGCTGATTGTATCCATGAACTCAGAGTCTCCAGATTGGAGAGATTCACGGGAGGAAGCAACACCTGTCCTACTTCCAGGTTGGAGGAAAGTGTAGTTGCCAGCTGCTCTCACCACCCAGAGCCAGGAGCCTCTCAGCAAAGTGATGAGGAACACAAATGGCAACCTAAGGCTCATGCAGCTGATGTGCACAGTGGCAATGATTGTAACTGTTGTGAGGTCGGGGCAAGTTGCTTCCTTTCTCTTAGTTTCTGTTATGATAAAATAGGTGGAGGAATATATATTCTGTTCAATCTACAGTGATGGCGTGAGGACCACAGGGGCTGCAAAAGACCTTCAAAAAAGAAGGCGCATGGTATGAGTCAGGACATACCCCTTTGTTTGCAAGTGGCAGAAACCCAATTCAATTAATTTAAACAACAACAACATAAAAAATGGAATTTAGTCCCTCATGAAATTAGAAAGATCCTTGTGTGTGTTGTGCATGTGTGTGTACATGTTTGCATGTGTATGAGTTTGTGCATATGTATTTGTGCAAGGGTGTGTGTGCATGTTTGTGCATGTCTGTGCATATTTGTGCATGTGTTTATGTGTGTGTGTTTGTGCATGTGTGTGTGTTTGTGTGTGTGTGACTCTGGCTTAGGCACAGCTGGACCCAGGGAATGAATTATTGTCCCCAGAAATCTTCTCTTTTTCTCTAATTCTTGCTCTATTTTCTTCTGTATCATCTTATTCAGGCAGACTCTCCCATGAGCTGGCAAAGATGACTCTGGCATGTTAAACTTACATCATTCTCATGATACCGGCTCAATACACGGTTGACATAAGGGAAGCCATATTGTTGAAAATAAACCTTATTGTAACTTTGAATGACTTCTGACTAACTCTGGACTTTATGGCCCCTTCCAGCTGCTATAAGTTGATAACTTTGTTCTTTTGAGTTCCTTGGGAATGTGATGACCCCCAGGCAGAAAGTCTAAGCTGATAGCCATCATCAATGACAGCTGAATGATCAGGGTATAGGGCATTGCTTCAGTCTCTGATGCATGTCCAGTAAAACAAAAGACTGCTAGGAACTAAGACCAGATTGATGCCTCCACCTAGTAATCAGATGGATGTCCCCACCCCGAGACCAGATGCCCCCCCCCACTTGGAGACCAGTCCTCTATATAACTGGCCCATAGTCTTTGTTCTGTAAGATGGTTCTTTGAGACATTAGCGGGCCATCTTCTCCCTTGCTAGCAAGCTGTAATAAACTACCCTTTCTCTGACACCATCTTGCCTCTTGATGATGGCTTTTGTTTCACAGTGAGCAGATCATGCGTTTTGTGCAGTAACACTCACATCTGATGGTCCCAGTGAAAAGAGAAACTCCTCTTTATGGGTAGTTTCAGTAAAAGTCCTAGGGAGGATTCCAACTGGCCAGCTTTGGTCAAGTGCCCATCCCTGAGCCAATCACTATGGCCAGGGGGATGGAGTTCCCTGGTTGGCTTGGCCTGGTTCATGTGCCCATCCCCAAAGTGGATGGACCGAGCAAGGGTGGGAGGTGGTTTCCCCAAAGAGATTCTGAGCACAGAGAAAACATACAGCCACCCTATGACTGATATCATGCCCACCAAGAACTCATGCCCTTTCCCCTCGCTGATCCATCCTGAGCCTTAGGCTCCTCTTCCAGAGACCCAAGGCAATATTACTGTCTACAATGAGGAGGCAGCTGTTTGGCCTGCACAATTTGGACAGAGACCTCTCCTTGCTACTGTGGTCAGCTGGGTCTGCCTGTTGCAGTGGACTGGGAATGCTTTTGGCCCTGAATGAACGTAGAGACCCCAGGGCTGAGCAAATGACTGGACAAGGATGTGGTCTTTACGCTGTGATAGCAGTTATTTGGCTGCCAGTCAAAGAAAGGACGTGGTGAAGATATGAGAGGGCATAACCAAGTTATTTTCTAAATTTTTAAATTACAAAGTTAAATATGATCCATTCTACTTCTAAAAGTAGATCATTTTATACATAAAGCTAAAGCGATCCCTTTTAATCACCACCCCTAATCTCATGTCTGACTGCTGTTAACAGTTTTATAAGTTTGATCTATTAAATATACTTTAAAAATAAGTTTTATATTCAGAAAACATATCTATTGGTGTGTGTGCATGTATCAGTCAGGGTGGGCTAGGCTCTGCTGTGGTGACAAATAATTCCAAAATTCCAGTGGCTTAACACACATTTATTTCTCACTCCAACACATGTTTGATAAGAGTCTATAGTGGGGATCTTTTTATTAGTGTCCCTGAGGGCCTCAGACTGATGGAGACCAAGAGAGGAAGAAGAACAAAATGGTGAATGGTACTCTATCTCTTAAAGCTTCCACCAAGAAGTGAGTCATGTCGCTTCTCACATTTCATGGACCGGAACAAGTCACATGGCCTCACCTAACTCCAAGGAGTGCGGAATCTTATGCCTGGGAGAACTAGAAATAATTGGTAGATAGCACTAATGACTACTCCAATAGATTTAGCATATCATCCGCAATTTGTTATTTTTATTCAACAATGCTTCTAGGATGTATCCATGTTGATACTTATAAAATCTAGTTCATAATGACCAGTCAATAATCTGGACAGAAGAGTAAATGCTATACAATTCCAACTTCCCTGAGGCTTTTTATCACTAGTTAGGTTCTCCTTCCTATTTTTGGCTTCCAGTCCAGCAAATGATCCACTAATCAATCCATCATAAATGTGTTATTTAGTCAGTGCCTTATGGATGCCCTTTGCCAGAAGATATCAATGAGCCATGGGGCTGAGGGAACTGTTGTTCTGTCCTTGAGGCACTTGGGGGCTGGTTCAGGGATAAATGGAAGGCCTAGTGCTGAGGTGTGGATTGCCAGGGCTGAGAATATCACAGGAGGGAGATATCTTGGAGGCTGGAGGAGCCAGAGTGGGCTTCCCACAGTGGGTAGAGCTAGGCCTGGAAGGATAGGTGAAACAGGGACAGGCGGGAGAGGTAGAGAGGTCAGCAGTCTGGGTGCGACAGCAACTAATGTACCAGGTCAGTTTGGTCAGACTCATCTCCATCCTCATTATAATGTGATCCTGGATATGCCACAGGTCAAATCATGCTCCCTTAACTCAGGGTCATCATTCTTGGCTACTCCAGGACACCTGCACCACAGAGTTGAGCCAAAGGCCCTGTGGCTGGAATCTTCTTTCAAATCGAGGCTTGACTAATTTTTTTTAAAGCCAGTCCTGTGCCTTGAGCTGGTAAAAATGACAATAGTGTGTAATTATTGAATGCTTACTATGTACCAGGCCCCTGTGTGATAGGTACTAACATGCCCCATGTCACTCAATGAGTGAGTGGTTATGTAAGGAATAATACACAGCAACAGCAACAGCAACATCAAAACTGATGCTCACACACTGCAGACTACATGCCAGGCTCTTTTCTAAGGACCTATGTGTGTTAACTCATGTCTATTTCCTGATAGTCCCACAAGGCAGGTACTCTCATTATCCCTACATTACACATGAGGAAGTAGGGGCACAGACTAGTCAAGCACTTCGCCCAATGCCACATAACTAGTAAACAACAGACATGGGATCTGAATCCAGGCACAATTAACCCAATAAGAATAGAAGGAAGCTCTGCCTCTGTCTTAGACTGTTTGCACTGCTATAACAGAATGCCATAGATGGGATGGCTTACAGACAACAGAAATTTATTTCTCACAGTCTGGAGGCTGAGAGTCCAAGATCAAGGCACTGGCAAATTCAGTGTCTGGTGAGGACCCACTTCCTGGTTCACGGATGGCTGTCTTCTCGCTGTGACCTCACTTGGCAGAAGGAGTGAGGGAGCTCTCTGGAGTCTGTTTTAAAAGGGCACAATCCCATTCATGAGGGCTGCACTCTCATGACCTAATCACTTCCTAAAAGCCCCACCTCTTAATACCATCACATTGGGAATTAGGTTTCAACATATGAATTTTGGAGGAGGAACAAACATTCATTCCATAGCAGCCTCTCTCAGCCCACCTTGCAGTCCAACATACAGCAGTGATGGCCCTAGTGTCATCATTAAGTCCAAATGGGGCTATTTGGGTGTGGCTGGGGGTCCAAGCTGGCTAGCCTGAAGTTTTCTTTTCATCTGACAATTGCTACCCCCAGTAATGTTGCCTGATGAGTGACTGGAGTCTCCCCTCTGCCACAAAGAGGGCTCTTTGCTAGTAGGATTACCCACAGGCCCTCCTTGGAAGTGCTTTCTAGTGAGTAGGTAGAAGGGTGCAACTCCTGGGAGGGGAAAGTATTTTCTCCACAGCCACCCGATGGCTGCTCCTCCAACCACTCCAGGCCCTGGGCCTCCCTTTGTTGGTTGGGCTGGTAGGAGAGTCAAAGTTAGGAGAGCACAAGCACAGATTCTTAACCTCTTCTGTGCTTGGTCCCATGGGTGAAGCCTCTAGATGCCTTTATAGAAAAAGATTTTTAGGTGTACAAGTAAAATACATAGGATTACATAGCAAACAAATTATAATGAAATGTTGTTATCAAGTTGTTTTAAAAAATTGATATAGTAATATATGTGCTACTTTTTTTTAACTCATCAAATAAGACCTAGAGGTAAGATTAATGACCTCAAAAAGTTTAGAAGAAAGCAGGCAAGGAAGGCTCCCTGGAGCCTTGTTCCTTAAAGTATGGGTAAGATTTGCAAAGATGAGGAGAATGGCTCATAAATACTGAGTGGAAGAGACAGGGTTAGTGTCAGAAAGGAAGTGACCCAGAGCTCAGACAAATGAGACGCAGAAACCTAGGGGTGTGAGTCACTTTAATTGAGGCCAGAGGTCAATTCTAATATTTTAATTACTTTATTTTACTATGCCCCTCAGTTACAAATACCTACAGTAATGAATAGGATTCAATTAAAAATACATCTGTCTCCAAATCAGATGCTTCACGAGAGTCTGCCCTGCTTTCGAGTCATCAGATTGCCTACAACACATGCAGCTGCTCTGTCCATGTTAGGGTTGGGCTATATATATATATATACATATATATATGTCAAATATATGTCATATACGTGTCAAATATATATGTGTCAAATATATATACATGTCAAATACATATATAAATATGTACGTGTCAAATATATATATGTGAACCATATATAAAGGCCTGAGAGCTGGAGAGTTAATTGTCTAAATTCCAGTTCAGGTCTGAAGGCCTGAGAACCAGGAGAGCCCAGGGCATGAGAAGATCAATGTCCCAGCTCAATAGTCAGGCAGACAGCACTGCCACATTCTCTTCCCTTCCTCCACCTCCCTTCCTCCAAATCCTCCCTTTGTCCACCTTTTTGTTCGATTCAGGCCCTTAGTGAGTTGGATGATGCTGCCCACACTGGAGAAGGAAATTTACTTTACCCAGTCTAGTGATTCAAATGCTAATTCTGGAAACATCCTCACAGACACACCCAGAAATAATGTGTAACCTGATATCTGAGCACATAAAACTGACACAAAATTAACCGTCACATTGGGGCTGGCCCAGTGGCTTAATGGTTAAATTTGCGTTCTCCGCTTCAGCAGCCCAGGGTTCATGGGTTCAGATCCCGGGCACAGACCTACACACTGTTCATCAAGCCATGCTGTGGCAGCATCCCACATACTAAATAGAGGAAGATTGTCACAGATGTTAGCTCAGGGACAATCTTCCTCATGAAAAAAAAAATTAGCCATCATGAGTCCATCATTTGTCAATGTGGTACCCATAGACATCTCCTTAAGCCATACTTAATCTCCAAATAAAGACTACAAAAAAGGTCATAATTTCACCCAACATGATACAATTATCTGTACAACCGACAACACACTAACTCATTTCCCAGAAGAGGAGATAAAGTCCTTGAGTGATGTTTACTCTTCTTGATATCTCATAACCTAAATATTATCATGTAAAATTAACAATACTTAAATACTAGGATGTAAAGTCAACATATCTTATGTTACATGCTTGTTTCTGTAATCGGCCACATGGTCATAGCTGGTATTTAACAACTACCTCCTTTCATTCTTCATTCCATATTCCATTTGCCCTAAGTAAGCACCTCAGCTAGTTACAAGTAGTTCTTCACCTGGTGGGGTGACCCAAACCTTCATTCCTGAAGGGTCTCGGTCATTAGTAGTCCTGCCTGGATAGAGTTGTTGTACTTTTCTATTGACTTTAATCACAGGGCATGGTAATACACGTTTCCATTGCTATCCGAAAGTAGTGCCTTCCCAAGCCAAAATGGTGGAAAGCAAAGGAGCAGTTACCTTAGGACACCTGTTGCTGATGGATGCACAAAATAAATCAAGATATAGCACAGATGCTCACACACACAGTTCAAAGTATGGAGGCTTGAGTCTGAGATGCTGAGTGTAGTTCCTGGGGAAGGGGCTTGGTGGTCCCACTCTTCCTGCTCGGGGTGCAGGCTTCCTCTATAATAGCTGGCTGCAAAACAAATGCGAAATGCTATTTTTGCTTTTTGCCTTTTGTCATGAAAGTGAAAATCCTCTTTGTATTTCTTTCTGTTAGTGAAAACAGGTACTACTAATGTAGGTCTTTTGTAAAAGCAAAGTGGCGTAAAGCAAACTTTGGAAAATTAGGGGATGTCTGTACTAAGAGACACCCTACGGGATCTCCTGTACTCCAGCCACACTCTCCCTTACCTCCATGGTGGAGTAGTAGTCAAATTTCCCCTTGGTGATCAGGATCAATCACCCCAGCCAGCACAGTAAATGCCTTCTTTGCCTGTTGATTCAGAGGTAGAAGGAAGCTAAAGTGACCAGGGGACAGTTGTAACTTCCAGTTCAATGGAATCATTGTTGTGTCTCCAGGTGGAAGCATTCCTTTCTTTGAAACTAAGATCTTTAGGCCAGCAGAACATAATGTCATGGGAACAGGAAGCATAATTTTTGCTTATAGGTCACTAAAGGTAGTAGTAGTGCCACTGTTGTTTCTACCCCTTGATTCCTGGATGCATGAATCTTGGCTATGGGAGAAACAGTACCATATATTGGATGCTGATTCAGAGCATATACAGCCTTCTGGAAAACTTTTCCCCAGCCCTGCAATGTATTGCCACATATCTGGTGCTGTAACCGAGTCTTCAAAAGGCAATTCTGCTATCAAACCAGTTGTTTTAGGATGGTGGGGAATATGGTAAGAATTCTATGAGCATGGGCCCATTGCCACACTTCTTTTGCCATGAAGTGATTTCCTTGATCAGAAGCAATACTGTGTGGAATACCATGATGGTGGATGGGACATTCTGTAAGTTCATGGCTAGTAGTTTGGCATAAGCATTGCATATAGGGAAGGCAAATCTGTATCCAGAGTGTCTATTCCAGTAAGAAATAAACACTGCCCCTTTAATGATGTAAGTGGTCCACTGTAATCAGTCTGCCACTAAGTAGCTGGCTGATCACCCTGGGGAACAGTGCCCTATCTGGGACTCAGTGTTGGTCTCTGCTGCTGACAGATTGGGCACTAAGCTGTGGCTGGAGCCAGGCCGGCCTTAGTGAGTGGAAGTCTGTGGTGCTGAGCCCATGTATATCCTCTATCCCTGCCATCATGGCCACTTTGTTCAGGAGCCCATTAGGCAATGACAGAGGTGGCTGGGGAAAGAGGCCAACTAGTATCCACACAGTGGTTCCCCTTACCCACTTGGTTATTAAAATCTCCTCTGCTGAGTTCACCTTTTGGTTAACATTCACATGAGACAAATATTTTCACATTTTTTGCCCATTCAGAGAGGTCTAGCCATATATCTCTTCCCCAAATTTCCTTGTCACCAATTTTCTAATCATGTTCCTTCCAGCCCGACTATCTAGCCAAACCACTGGCCACAGCCTATGAATCAGTACATAATTTCAAAGTGAACAACCAGGTGCACTGCTTGAAGTGCTGCCCACTGGGGAGATTTCTCTTCTCCACTGTCCTTCAGGGATGTCCCAGGGAGGGGCCGAGTGCTGCAGCTGTCCACTCTCAAGTGGTGCCTGCATGTCACACAGAACCATCTGTAAACCATTGGTTTTTGTTTTTTTGTTTTTTTATAATTTTGGCCATTCTAGGTATGTAGTGCTGTCTCATTGTGGCTTAAATTTGCATTTCCCTGATGATTAATTATGTTCGTTATATCATGTACTTATTGATTATTTGTATATCTTCCTTTGTGAGGTATCTGTTCAAGTTTTTTGCCAATTTTTGTTATTTTTTAATGGCTTTGTTGAGATATTTACATGCCGAACAATTCACTCATTTAAAGTATACAATGCTAGTGGCTTCTAGTATATTAACAAAGTTGTTCATGCATCACCACAATCAATTTTAGAAAAATTTCATTATCTCAAAAAGAAACTCTGCATCTATTAACCATGATCTCTCTTATCTCAGTCCACCCCCCCCATCTTCTCCAGTCCTAGGAAACCAGTAATCTACTATCTTTCTCTATATATTTGTCTATTCTAGACATTTCATATAAAACTAATCATATTGGATGTGGTCCTTTGTGACTGGCTTTTTTCACTTCATATAGTGTTTTCAAGGCTTATCCATGTTGTAGTATGTATGAATACTTCAGGGCTTTTTATCAGTGAATACTATTCCATTGTATGGATATACCACATTTGTTTATCCAGTTATCGATTGATAAACCTTTGAGTTGTTTCTACTTTTTAGCTATTATGAATGACGCTGCTATGAACATCCATGTACAAGTTTTTGTGTAGATATATATTTCCAATTCTCTTAGGTATATACCTAAGAGTAAAATTGCTGGGTCATGTTGTAACTCTATGTTTAACCATTTGAGGAACTAGCAGACTGTTTTCAAAGTGACTGCACAATTTTACATTCCTACCAGTAGTGTATGAGAGTTCTGTTTTCTCCCAATCCTTGACAATCCTTGTTATTGTCCATATTTTTAATTATAGCCATTCTCGTGGGTGTAAAGTGTTATCTCATTGTGGTTTTGATGTGCATTTCCCGGATGGCTAATGCTGTTGAGGATCTTTTCGTGTGCTTATTGGCTATTTGTATATCTTCCTTAAAGAAATGTCTGTTCTTGTCTCTTGCCCATTTTCTAAATAGATTTTTTGCGTTTTTACTGTGGAGTTTTGAGAGTTCTTTATATATTCTAGATACTAGTCCCTTAAGGAGTCTCCTCTCTGGCTGATCTGAACTCAAATGTCTCCCAGGCCTGTGTGAGTTTTGGTTTTTGTTTAACTTACAGCTTGTTGGCCCAGCCTCACGGAGTTCGACCCTATGCATGCGTGGCTCAGTTTTCAAGAACAGACAGGAGGGGAGCCCTCTGCAGATTTCTGGAGCTCTTTGTGATCAGGTCTTTCTTCCACCTTCCTTCCTCAAAATCCCAGTCACCCCTGTCTCTCCAAACTCTGATCTCTGTTTTCCCAACTCAGTGGGATGCCATGCTCTGCTCCAATCCCCCTCCCTACACCACAGTCTGGGAGCTGCCTCCAGGCAGAAAGCCGGGGTAATTACAGGATGCCTGTCATCTATTTCCCTTCTCTCAGGGATCACAGTCCTGCTACATCTGTGGTTTGAAAACTGTTGTTTCATATACTTTGTCCAGTTTTCTCATTGTTTATGGTGAGGAGGTAAATTTAGTCCTAGTTGCTCATCATAGCTGGAAGCAGAAATACTGACCTATGTTCTTACAGTCAGTTAAGATAAACACCAACACTGGGCTACACAGGTCTAGGGGTATCCAAGGGTTGAAGTGCAGGGGCAGATGAGTGGCACTAGCTCTTTTCTCCTTTTCTGAATCTTCTAAAGAATTTTTAGTTCTGTCCTGGTCCAGTTCCCCAGACTACATGTGTCCAGATGTATGGAGAGTTAAATGCTTGGCCTGCTCTCTACAGAGTTTTGAAGATCTTTACATGGGCATCACTTTTACTTGATATATGTAGACAAATGCAAAGAAATAAACTAAACAATATATAAGTGTACTTATATTTACCTACACTTATCAAGTAATATATATTTGGACCATATGGCTAAAGTCAAAATTAAAAGATCCCTGAACCAGAAGCCCAGCAGACTTGGTTAGAGCCCAGACCCCCCATTTACAGATCCTTCTAACTTTGGGTGACTCATGAGAACTCACTGAACAAATTTCCTCTAGGAAGACATTGCATAGTCAAGCTTGGGAAAGGGTAAATATAAGTATACTTATAAAGGGGCGAGGGCTGGGGATCAAATGAAGTGACTTCTGTAAACTGGAGAGCACTGGGCAAACGTGGGGTGTTCCTGTTAGTTTTACATAATCTATGTGGGCAGGAGGCAGATGTACCCAAATGCCAAAGTCCCTCTGCAATGCATGCTCCATGCAGAAGCCGGAAAGCTCTGGCAAGAGCATCAGGCAAGTCACCTCTTCTTCCTTGAAGCTCATCAATGGCATCTCATTATGTGCTGAATAAACCTCTGACTTTTTAGGAAGGATCTTTACCCCAGCAGCATTATCTCCAGCCTCTTCCTCCATCACATTCTGTGCTGAAGCCTCAAGGACTCTTTCTGCTTCTAGAGCACACCACCCTGTCCCCCTCCTCAGGACCTCCAGAGCTGGAGCTCCCCTCTTCTTGGATCACCCCCTCTCCTTCCTGGATTTCCCCTTTTTCCTGAATCCCTTGCCACTTCCCACCATGGCTGCTTCTGTCTTATCTGGAAGCTTTTAGCCCAACATCCTCTCCTCAGAGAGGTCTTACCACAGCCTCCAACGCAACGAGCACGGTGCCTGGGATTCTCTGTCTTTGATTGCAGTTGTTCCAGGTTCTGACTCTAGATTCATTGCGTGTTCTCGTGTGTTTAATATGTCTGTACCCTCTCTAGACTGTGAGCTTCACAAGGCAAGAGCTCCCTTTATTTGTTCCCTTCTCATCCCCAGAGCCTCACACAGGGCTTGGAGGCCGAAGAGGAAACTTACTGGAAAGACTCCTCAATGCTTTACCAAGTGCTGAAGATTTCTCGTCTTTTGAAAGTTTAAGCTGCCCTCTAGTGGAGAATACAAGCCAAAATTTGGACCTGGCTTTCATTCTTTGTTTTTGTTTTTGTCAATGGGAGCCCCAGATTCTCAAATCAGAGTAGCAGGGACCTAGCATCTCTTCTCTCCCTGCAGCAGAGTGGATATCGTGGGTTACCTGCCCACCCTGGGACCACGTGGAGCTCCCTACAACAGCAAAAGGAGGGATAAACCTCTCCAGTGGGTCCTCTCCCAGGATCTGGGGGCCCTCCTTACCCTTCTCTGATGTTCAGAAATTGCACTGTCTGTCCTGGCCCATGTCTGCTCTCAGAAACTCATTCATATGCATGTGCAGTCACAGTCTGTAGTTGGGTAGCAGCACCATACTAGGTCCTTGTCTCCCAGAGGTCCCAAAGCCTCTTAGCTATATACAATGAATCACCACCTCAGAGGGTGTTTCCTGTCCTTAGGGAACCTGGTGGGCAGAGGGCTCCAAACATAGCCAGCCTTCACTAACCTTGACTTAGGTAATGGCAGGAATGAAGAATCTGTGGTTCTGGGAGGCCTCTGGGCAGCACCAGCAGAAATGGCCATGGCCCCTGGCCACTTGACTCTAAACCTAAGCCTTTGGTTACTGGCCGTATAATATTACATTATACACATGAAGGAGCAGTATTAATGTAGTTTGTCCCTTTACTAAGTGAAGTTTTGTAGTAGGTGCCAGCAATACAAAGACAAATATGATGACGCACTTGATTTCAAAGAGCCCACAGCCTCTGACGCCACGTCATGAGTAGACTAGGTCTCAGCAGTTGAAAACTGGTGGTCTATAGATGTGTTTTATTTGGCTAGCACAGTGTTTACATTTTTAGAAACTAGTTGCCAACCTTTTAATATGGGAGATTTCTTATAAAAATCTAGATCTCTGGCTTTTCTTAGAAAACCAATGTGGCAACATTGGGTCCATATCCACTACTTCCCACAGGATTTACACCAGTGCCCACTTCTCTTCTTATGTCATCTGCCTGGCCATTCTGGGCAGTACATTTGAGACTCCTGTACTAGAAGCAGCGAGAGGGAAGCAATTTATTCTGGAAGCATGAGAGAGTGGGTGAAGTCGAGCAGAGAAAGACAGAGTAACTTCCCAGATGCCATCTCAACAGCCTGAATGGGCGGTGGTGGTGGCCATACGGGGCTGTGGCAGGGAGGATGGAACGAAATGAGAGTCATAGAAGCTGAAGGATGGGCTGCACTTGGGTTTGGCTTTGCAGCATAGTGAACGTGAATTATGGGCAAGAATTTTAGGTCAAGTTTTCCATTGGGAGGATGAAAACTGAACCAGCCTCAGGAGAGAAGTCAGGTCTGAAGGCTTTTGTATCAAACATGAATGATGTTGCTTGGGGACTGGGGATCTTGTTGAAATGCAGATTCTGATCCAGCATATCTGAGAGTAGAGGAAAGACTCTGCATTTCTTACAAGCTCCTGCTACCTGGACTATACTTTGAGTAGTTGGGGCTTGGAACACAGGTTACAATCTAGTGGGCCTGGGAATTAAGGTTTTTCTTGGTTGCATAGTGTTTAAGTTTTTAAAAAATAGTTGCTAACAGTTTCAAGTCAAGCATTTTCACACAGAAATCTGAATCTATACTCCTCACTCGTCACTCTCTATCACATCACTGAATTTTATTTTATTTTTAGTATTTTTCATAACTGAATCTTGCTTGTTAATTGACTTTTTACTTGCTCATTGTGCATCCCCATTAGGCTGTGAACTCCATGCAGGAAACGACATTGTCTGTCTTGTTTGCCCCTGTTTTCCTTGAACCTAGAACAGTGTCTGGAACACAATCTATACTGTACATATTTATTTTTTGTCAAATGAATGAGAAAATCTGCTTTCCTGCTTGCTCATGGTGATCCCCACAGTCTTCACTCGGTCTTCTTCACTCACTTGTCACCTCCTGAGGAAGGCGGCTCAGGGTATGCCCTTGGGAACCCCCTAGGTTTAGGGAATCTGAGGGGGAGGAAGAGGAACGAGGGTAGGAAAGTGGACCAGGAGAGTGAGGACCCAGAGGCCAGGGAGGAAAGTCTACAAAGGGGTGCTGGGTCAGTGTTGCAGCAAGGCGGAGGGGGGTGAGGGCAGGCCTCTGGAGGGAGCCACTGGCCTTTAGGCAAGCAGCAGAGGAAGGGCATTCCCCCAGAGCAGTTTGGTGTCATAGAGAAAAAAAGTGTAACAGCAGTGTCTCAAGATTGCAAATGGGGGCTGGCCCTGTGGCTTAGCGGTTAAGTGCGCGCGCTCCACTACTGGCGGCCCTGGTTTGGATCCCCAGCACGCATCGATGCACCTCTTGTCGGGCAATGCTGAGGCCGCGTCCCACATACAGCAACTAGAAGGATGTGCAACTACAACATACAACTATCTACTGGGGATTTGGGGAAATAAAAGAAGCAGGATTGGCAATAGATGTTAGCTCAGAGCTGGTCTTCCTCAGCAAAAAGAGGAGGATTAACATGGATGTTAGCTCAGGGCTGATCTTCCTCACAAAAAACAAAAGATTGCAAAGGGGCTTTGGGAAGTTTTTGCTGAGGGCAGTTACATTTGAGCCCACGTGTAGAGAGAGTACAAGGGCCTAGTGATGAGAAATAGCAAAGATATAAAAAAGACTGGGGGGCCGGCCCCATGGATTAGCAGTTAAGTGCACGTGCTCTGCTATTGGCAGCCCAGGTTAGGAGCCCGGGCACGACGCACTGCTTCTCTGGCCATGCTGAGGCCGCGTCCCACATACAGCACCTAGAAGGATGTGCAACTATGACATACAACTGTCTACTGGGGCTTTGGGGAAAAAAAGGAGGAGGATTGGCAATAGATGTTAGCTCAGAGCCTGTCTTCCTCAGCAAAAATAAGAGGAGGATTAGCATGGATGTTAGCTCAGGGCTGATCTTCCTCACAAAAAAAACCAAAAAAGACTGGGAATAATGGGTGCCACCCTACTTTATGGCAGGTAGAAGGTTGTGATGGGCTGTGGGTGGAGGGATTGGAAAGGAAGAAGGAAAAACCCCTTTCCTTAGGATAATAGGGAGGGAATAGGGAAAGCAAACTCCCAAGAAACACATGCTCCTAAAAGGGCTCCACTTAGGAAAAACTCTAGAAACTTTTGACATAAACCGAGCAAGTAATGAATAAACATTGACATAGTTTGGAAATGTATCCAGTTTAACAAATAATTTGTCCTTAATGGAGTTTGCTGCAGCAAAAGTATTTTATCTCTGATGCTGTGGCCCCTTGTTCCTTTCCAAGACTTTTCCAGAAGCACTAGTTTGGGTAATATCTTGATGGTTGACGAAATATTTGATAATTGAACAAGAAGAGAGCTATGTTGTCTCCAGCACTGAGAGAGATGGGTGAGGAGAAATTCTGTCACTTGTGGGATTTGTGGGTAGTAGAGTTAAAAGGACAATTAAGAGAAAGCTAGCTTAGTCCTCAAGGCCTGATGTTAGTCTTCATTTTAACATTTTGTGTGTTTTCACCTCATGGTGCTCAATAAATATTTGTTCATCAAACGAATAAATGTAAGGTCAGACTCCATACACAAGAGTCAAACAAATCTTGTTTCCTGGAAAAGCTAGCTGAATTAAGTGCAAGATTCCAAAGTTGCCTCTCCTGCCTCCACTGCATTTCAGCCGTAAGGGATCTGAGAGACTTTAGCCCAAGGTCTTCCTTCAAGACAGTAAGTGGAAATGTTTTCCCTGGGATAAGACAGCACAGCCTGTCACGACCAGGTTCTTGGCCTTCTGTGGGACTCATCTCACCTGGTATTCTGGTAACGTCTGCTATTGCTGACCCAGCCCAGCCCTGACTAGTCAGGGCCTGGCAGAAGCATTAAAGGGTGGCTTCTGGAGTTTGGCTGGTTTGAAATCCCGGCTGTGCTAGCTTCAATTGGGCAAGTTACTTAACTTCTTGATAACTCCATTTCCTCATCTGTAAAATGGGAATAGTAATATTTGCTGTCTCACAGGATATTTTTTGAATATTGAATAAGATAATGCAGGTAAAGCATGCAAGAAGGTATCTTGCACACAGTACTCAATAAATGTTAGCCGTTATTACTGGAAGTTATAGTTGCCTTTGATTAATAAATATGGGTAAAACACTTTTACTTAGTAAATTTAATTTGACATTCTTTGAAAATACAGTGCGTGTGTATTTGTGTACATAGTAAATGAGAGAGAGAGAGAGAGAAAAAGAGGCCGTTTTTTTGTGGTGAAATATTCGGAGCCACCTAGGCCAACATACCATTACAATTGAAGAGTATCTTCTAATAAGTGAAGTGACTTGCCCAAGGTAATACCACTAGTAATGGCAGAAACAAGTCTAACTGTTTTTTGATTCTCAATCCGGTACCTTTTCTGCTATACCCTGCAAAAGATGACATGAGTGGAGCCATTTTAAAATAGAGCCGGAGCAGCCCTTTTAGAGGAATTGCCTTGCACGTCGTTTTCTTTGTTTTCCAAACTGGACCAAACCACTAACATTCCAAAGAAGTCAGTACAGACAAGCGTACCTTGTTTGTAAGGACTGATGAGACTGGACTTTGCTGGTGACCAATTACTAAGCAATCAATGGACTACAAGTCTGGCCTTTTGCCTGATGATCGAACCTCAGGCCAACCTATGAAGTACAAACCTAGCCTTACCTAACCCAGCACCAATGGACTCTTCTTTAATACAGCTCACCTCATGCACCCTTTCCCTCCCAAAAACCCTAAACCCCTCTCCTGTAATCAGGACACTATTTGGGTTTCCACCTGAACCTCTGCTCCAGGAATTGCAATTCTTTGATCCCAAGATAAACCCAACTGCCTCTCATTTTGGCTCTTTATTTTTAGGGTAACAGCCCCATTGCCAGGCATGGCTCGTTAGTCTTTTGGAAATCACCTCAAATTATGTCCGAATTCAACTTGGTCAAGCCCCTCCCCCCCTCCCCGCCCCCCCCCAACAAAAGACCAAGAGCCGAGACCAGCACAGCCGTCTGCCGCCAGCAGACGACGCGCAGGCGAGGTCACCTGGTCCACAGAGGCTGCAGGGGGCGGGGCCCGTGCGGATACAGGCAGCGCAAGCCTCCCTTTCATTGGCCCCAGAGCCTCGCCCACTCTCCAATCACAAGCGCCGGCGTCATCACGTCGAGGCTAGGCAGCCGCCCGCGGAAATTTGAAATGGCTGACGCTGCGCTGGCGGGTGGCTGGCTGGGGTCGGAGGCGGTGGCGCCGGTCCCGGGGCCGGAGCGCACTGGCTGGGCGGCTGAGGAGGAGCCGGCGCCCCTCGGGAAAGGTGAGCACCCGCCCTGCCGGCCGAGGAGCCGCATCCCAGCGGAGGACTGTGTCCGCGGCGGCCTGGGGCGTCAGGACCCTCCGAGGGCGCCCGGGTCTTAGGCCTTCCGGACCCGCGGGCGGGGTGGCGGTGGTGGCCGTGCGAGGCCCCGACGCACTCTCGGGACGTCAAAGTCGGGCGGTACCCTGGGCAACTGCCCGTTCTCCCCGCCCAGTCTGGCTTCAGCTTCCCGAGACCGGGGGGAGTTGACCGGCCGGGAGTTCCCAGCCCGGATGTCTGGGTGGGCTTCCGGAGGCTCGGGGCGTCTGTCTCTGTGCGGGAGGGCTCACCTTTTCTATCCGCATCTCAGAGGAGGTCGTGAACCACACTCTGCTTTCCCGAAAGAAGCAGCCTGAACCCTTGGCCTAGATAGCTGCACTGAGCACTGAGGGCAGGTGACGTACCCAAAGTAAGGGGAGCCAATTTGGGACAGAGTCTAAAAATAGAACCCAGGTCGAGTTCTCAGTCCTTTCTGCCTCTTGTAGAGATTCTATTATTTATTTTTCCTGATATTTTCAGCTGGTTCAGGTTTTTAGTTTAACATTTTCAGTTGCATTGTGTGGTGCAACTGAAGTGAGAAAGTGAAGTGAAGTGAGAAAACATAGATGCGACTTAATTCCACTACTAACACTTCTTGTGAACTGGCAAGTCACTTGGCTTCAGTTTTCTCATCTGGAAGACAGAGCCAATGGTCCTAGGAGTGGTGAAGATGAAGTGAAATAACGTGTGAAAAGGAGTACTTCCAAAGTGACTGTAAAGAATGGGGCTGAAGTAAGGCATTCTATCTTTTCTTCTTTTTTTATTGTGTTAAAATACAATTTACCACCTTAATCATTTTTAAGTGTACAGTTCAGTGCTATTAAATACGTTCACATTGTTCTACAGCCATCACCACCATCCATCCCCATGACTTTTCATCTTGTAAACTGAAACTCTGCACCTGTTGAACAATAACTCACCACGCTCCCCTCCCCCCAGCCCCTGGCAACGACCATTATACTTTCTGTCTGTGATTTTTGACTACTATAAGTACCTCATATCAGTGGAATCATACAATATTTGCCTTTCTGTGACTGGCTTATTTCACTTAGCATCATGTCCTCAAGGTTCATCCATGCTGTAGCATATTGTGAAATTTCCTTCCTTTTTAAGGCTGAATAATATTCCATTGTACGTATATACCACATTTTGCTTATCCATTCATCTGTCAATGGACACTTGTGTGGCTTCATATTTTAGTTATTGTGAACAATGCTGCTATAAACATGGGTGCACAAATACCTCTTGGAGACCCCACTTTCAATTTTTGGGGGTATGTACCCAGAAGTGGAATTGCTGGGTCATGTGGTAATTCTACTTTTAAGTTTTTGAGGAACCACTATACTGTTTTCCACAGCAGCTGTACCATTTTACTTGCCCGTTAATGGTGCACAAGGGTTCCTATTTCTCCACATCCTTGCCAACACTTATTTTCTTGTTTTTCTGATAGTAGCTGTCCTAATGGGCATGAGGTGAAGGTATTATTTCTTTAACAAACATTTATATATATTATGTGATGGGTACTGTTGTAAGTGATTAACAAATAGTTTATTTAATTCTCTCAATTTAATTGGAGTAGGCATGCTATTTTACTTTCCCTTTATAGGCTAGGAAACTGAGGCACAGAGAGATCGTCACACAGCTAGTAAGGTATTGATGTCCTCTGAGGCTCATGTGCGCTGGTGTTTGTGAACAGTAGCCCATTGAGCACACTTTGATCATCTGTTGGGTCAAGTAGTTCTGGTGGCTGAACTGGGGCAAGGAAGTTGAAGGAAGGAGAAAATGTAAGGGATTGGGGGAGAGAAAGACTGCTGCTAATGACAGTCTCAGATACCCTCCCTGAAACCACCTCTGGAAATTACTTTGCCAGTCTAAATGCTGCCTTCAGCATTGTTTATTTAGTAGTTTTGTGAATTAAAAACATCTTACTACACAGAATTAGATATGCCACTGGCCGAATCAGGTGTTATGAAACGTAATTACGTACAGCCCAAACCGAATGTAATTAGTATTTTCTAATCTTTTCCTTAGATAAGGTCACTGAAATTAGTGAGGAGGAACCCAGTAGCCTTAGTGAAGTAAACCTTATGCATTATTAAGAATCTCTCATCCCTGTTTATTGAGGGGCAATTGACAGACTGATATTGTAGAAAATAAAGGGAGGTTTCAACTCGTTTGAGAGGGAGTATAGGAAACCAGCTCTTTACTTTAATGCAGCTTTGTGGAATTGTTTTGGGAAAAAAAATGGCTGTAAGATATTTGACTGTGATCAGTTGCTAGCCATAGTAAGAATCATAGCTGTATCCTTTGAAGGAGAACTTGTGATTTCCACTGAAACAAAAAGCAACCCTCTTACTCTGCCTCCCTGAAAAACGTCACAGAACAATAACAAAAACCTAACCTGTGAAAGATTTTTTTTTTTTTTTTTTGAGGAAGATCAGCCCTGAGCTAACATCCATGTGAATCCTCCTCTTTTTGCTGAGGAAGACCGGCTCTGAGCTAACATCTATTGCCAATCCTCCTCCTTTTTTTCCCCCAAAGCCCCAGTAGATAGTTGTATGTCATAGCTGCACATCCCTCTAGTTGCTGCATGTGGGACGTGGCCTCAGCATGGCCGGAGAAGCGGTGGGTCGGTGCGGGCCTGGGATCCGAACCCGGGCCGCCAGTAGCGGAGCGCGCGCACTTAACCGCTAAGCCATGGGCCGGCCCAGATTTTAAGTTCTTATTATTTTGAAGTAAAACTTGGGTTTTGAGATATTTTTAAGTTTGGGAGACTGGTTTCTTCTGCCAACGATAGAGGTAAATAAAGCATCATACCCAAATCCTTGTTTATGTTTTGCTTGGAGTTTCTAAGCAAGGATATGACAAGAGTAGCATTCTGTATGCTCTGGAAGTGTCTGGAATAGTTGAGCCTGCTTATTTTTGTTGTTCTCTTAGGTTTCTTCCAAGATGAAGATTCATGCAGTGATTGTAGAAATCGTGATAAGCCACGTGCCGGTTTACAAAGTTTTGTGCCAGAAGGAGCAACTCATTTCCCAGAAATGTTCCAAACAAGCCATCTTTTGTTCTATGAGCCATTCAGAGCCTATCAAGGTTACATTTACGTGAGTCAGTTCTCTTTTTTGCTTCTTTTATCTTTAGTTAACAAGTAGTTTGTCTATCTCAGTCCTTTAGACTGCCAGTTGTTGGTTCTGAGCAAGTGGCTTTATTAACTTCTCTCTGCTTTATGCAGTCTCCATTCTTACTGTGTTTAATTTGTTTGTAGCTGACTGCAAGGCCTCTGAGGTGAGAGAATTCACGGCGGAGTTCTTGGAGAAGGTCCTTGAACCATCTGGGTGGTGGGCAGTCTGGCAGATAGTGTGTTCGAGGTGCTGGTTGAGGTAAATTTAATTCTGTTGTTAAGACATTTGTCTCTAGCTAAAAGCACTTTCCTTCAGACTGTTATAGCCAAAGTGCGGTTTTGTTTTTGTTTTTGTTTTTGTTTTTGTGAGGAAGATCGGCCCTGAGCTAACATCCATGCCAATCCTCCTCTTTTTGCTGAGGAAGACTGGCCCTGGGCTAACATCTGTGCCCATGTTCCTCCGCTTTATATGGGATGCCACCACAGCATGGCCTGATAAGTGGTGTGTTGGTGCACGCCCGGGATCCGAACCCGGGTCGCCAGCAGCGGAGCGCGCGCACTTAACTGCTACACCACACGGCTGGCCCCCCAAAGTGCATATTTTTAATTAAAGTTTATGAGCTGCTTGAAGATAGCATGATTTTCACATCTAATTGCCATGGTGTGTGAAGTGTTCCGCAAATTTTAAAGGCAGCTAAGGACGAGCTACCAGAGAATTGAGGCGGTTTAAGTTTCCGTGTCATTTGATGAGGGGAAATGGGTTGTAAACCTATGACGGGGAGGAAGTGTTTGAGACCATTTAAAAAATAAAGAAGGCTAATTATGAAGTCAACGGAGTTTCAGTTAATTTTTTATCTTCTAGTTGTAGCCCATTAAGCAGCTCAAACCAAATAGGCATTTTAAAACTAGCCTGTTTCTGCCTAAACAAATTTGTAGATATGTGGTTAATCTCTTGATAATGTGTTCCATTGCAGAAAGTAAAAACAATCTTATTTTTTACCTCACTGGGCTTTTTACATTAAATTTGCGCTCTAATGACAGCTCTGAATTTTTCCTCAGTGTTTGTTAACTGGACCACAAGAATCCTGTTAAACTAACATGTTACAGCAGGGAGTGTGAATACGAGTTGTTGCTGCAGCTCCTTCAGACAATGCCGTCCCCACTGTAGGGACTATGGATGAGGCTGGGCGCTGCAGCTGCTCCTTCTGAGGTTTAAATTTTGGATTATGCAAATATCTTTGGTTGCAGTTCAGGCTATTAATTTGGTTATGATAATGTCCTCGTGTTGTCCCCATGTCCCACTGACCCTGCCCCCGTCAGTTCTTTAAAAGTAGTCAAAGTTGTTTTAAAGAGAAGTGTGCCATTTCATCTGCTCAAAACCTCTGATGCATCGCATTTACCAGAGGCCTGGTGTTGGCTGTATGGCTTCTCATTGTGCTGGAGAACACATAAAATCCGAGCGCCTTCTGACACCCTTAATGGCCTGGTGTCCTTGCCCCCAGCTCTCACCTCTTCTCCTGCCGTCCCACCCCTCTTTCTTTCCTTTGGTTCCGGCAAGGAACTCTGCCTTTCTGCTCCTCCGGCTGCCACGCTTGTCTCTGCCACAGGCCTTTTGTGCTGTCTTGCTCTTCATCCTTTCCATCGCAGCTCACAAGTGACAACCCCTGACCATCCCAGCAAAACCAGACCACTAACCCTGCTAGTTATTCTCTGTCACATATGCCTCACCATCTTGTTTGTTCGTTTCCCGATTACAATGTAAGTTCAATGTGGATAAGAAGGAGCCTCCCCACTCCCATTTCATGCTTAAAAAAAGTCAGGCTGTAAGTTGTGTTTTAAAGATTTTATTTATTTATTTTTTTCCTCCCAAAGCCCCAGTAGATTGTTGCATGTCATAGCTGCACATCCCTCTAGTTGCCATATGTGGGACGCGGCCTCAGCATGGCTGGACAAGTGGTGCGTCGGTGCACGCCCGGGATCCGAACCCCGGGCCACCAGCAGCGGAGCGCGCGCACTTAACCGCTAAGCCACGGGGCCGGCCCCTAAGTTGTGTTTTATATATGTGTGTTAATTTTTATTTCCATGTGTTAAGTCACACTATTTTAAATCTCAGGTCACAGATGTGGGCTTTGCAGCCTTCAAGGCAGTGGTGAGCGTCGCTGCCCCGTACCTCTGTGAATCTCAAGTGAGCATTTGGACCTTGGAGCATCTGAAAGAGCTCCTCGGTCTAGAGGAACATCAGTTGCCCCTGCAGGAGCTGTGGTTGGTTTTTGATGACTCTGGAGTATTTGACCAGACAGTGCTTGCAATTGAGCTTGTCAGGTAGGAAGAGAGTTGATAAAAATAACCTTATGGCCAGAAACTTTGAATGAAATGCAGGAATTCTGGCCTGTATTATACTCAGATTTGAAATTCAAACTGTAAACTTAGTCATTACAATATTTTAAAATATTCAAAGACAGGGAAATCTTTTTAAAATTAAAAAAATATTTAAAAATGTTTTAATTTTTCCTTTGGAGATAATTTCAGACTTACAGAAAAGTTGAAAAAACTAGTGCAGAGAATTCCTGTAGAGCTTTTCTTCTATTCATTGTCCCCAAATGTTAACAAAAGATAGAGGATTCTTCGTTTCATTTGCATATATTTAGAAATTGTTAAAAGTTCTGGATGCTAAAGCTTATTGTTGATGTACTTGAAAAGAGAGGAAAGGGAAGGAAGTGAAGAAGGTGGTATACCATGACCTGTGCACTGATCAGACCCGCACACATTTTTTCAAGGATGTGTCTGGCCAAAGAAGGCATTTTCTCAGCCACTTCCAGGATCCTTAGGGGGATGTGCTCCTGCCTTTCACCCTTTTTTGACGTAGTTGATTTCTACTTGCATAAGTGCACCCTGTCCCTTCAGTGAGAAGGAAAGCCCATACCTGAATTAATAGGTATGCTTTTTTCAGCTTTTCAGATAAATCTTTTGTCAGATAGTTGCTGATACAGATAGTTCTTTTGGATCTTCTGTACATAAGTATATTCACCAAGAAAGGCTTACTTTTAGCTATTTAAAAATGGACTTATATTCCTCCAGGAACTGGAAGACTGGATAATATAATGATCATGTTAATAATGTTCCATGGTGTTTTATAGTTTAAAAAATACTTTCCAATTTTTATACTGTTAGTGAGTTAACCTGGTTTTGTTGAGCTTAATTTGAATACTCTACAAAGAAGCCAAGTGTCTTGGCTCCTGCTTCCAAGACATCTCATGGAAAATTTCTAATTGTAAGAACATTTAACCCTAGATGTTCAATATTAGGCCAAGCAATATAAATATAAAGAACTGGCTTCTGTCCAGGCTGAAATAACTCCCTTATGTTTCTCTCACTTAAAATAATCCATCAATTGAAGCATTGAAGATAATGAGATAATTGATTAGTTTAGGAAATTAGGAATCAGGGAGCTAATCTTTATGAGTATAGAAGTTGGTAGAAAGACGAGTGTCTAGAATTAGTAATGGTATCATTTGAAGGAGAGGCTGGCTAAATTTATTCCTCACTTTGAGGGCTCAGATTCTGGTCTGTGCTCAGAAAATGTCAAATTATAAGAGTTTCCATTTGTTCATTTATTGAATAAATATTCGAGTGCTGGGTCCTGAGTTGAGGGTGAGATTTGACTGGTGCATGAAACAGACTCAGTCACCATCACCAGGGAGCTGTCAGTCTACAGGTGGGAGATGACCCTTGATGAAATAATCACACAGAGATATATACGTGATTGGAAACTGCAGGGAGTGCTGTGAAGAATTGCAGAGTGTTCTGAGACTGGGTCAGGTTGCTGTTACGTGCTTATTTCCTGAGGAAATGACATTTGAACTTGGGTCTGAACGGTTGGCTAGGTGAAAGGGGTTGTGGCAGGGGTAGGGGAAGGAACAGGTGCAGGAGCCCGGTGAGTTGAAGGAGCTGAAAGGCCAACATGGCTGGAACACAGACAGTAATGGGAGAGACTTAGGTAACCGCTTAGAGAGCTTGTTAGGGGTCAGAAGATGCAGAGCTATGTCAGCCAATTAATCATTTTTGTCTTTAAGAGCAGTGGGAAACCATTGAAGGGTTTTCAGTATAGGGTGAATATGATCAGCTTTTCGTTTTAAAAGGTTCGTTCTAGCTGCTATGTGGAAAACAAATGGAGGGAGATGGAATAGGGAGACCAGTTATGAGGCAAGAGAGTAGACTAGAGTGGGGATATGGAGAGGACAGATGGAGGCTTATTGAGAAAGTAGGATGGCTAGGACTTGTTGGTGGAGTGGATAGGAAGTGGGGATGAAGAGATGTGAGCAGATATGGGAGAAGTCAAAGTTGCCTCCCAAGTTTGTGCCTTGAGAGAATTAACACTGGAGGAGGTGCAGATGTGAATGATATGTGAATGCCCAATATGGTACTGGTGAGGATGATATTTGAGCTGAGTCTTGAAATGTAATGATAAGCTTCCCAGGTGGAGAAGGTGGAAGGTACTTCTGGCAGCCTGACCAGCATGTCACATGGAGATTTTTAAAGAGCTTGTGAAATTAGGAGTTTGCGTGCAGGGGCTGCGAGGCAAGAGAGGTGTTCCAGAGCCAGATTGTGAATCCATGTCACATCACCAGGCTCAGGAATTTGGACTTTATTCTGAGGGCAACAGGAGCCAGCAGTTTTTTTTTTAATTGAGTAAAGGCATGCTCAGGTTCATTTTTTTAAGAAGATGGACTCTAGAGAGTGAAGAGTTTAAATCAGACATACGTAATTCTAAAACAGGTAGACCATTAACCAAACTTTTCACGTAGTTTTTTACTTATTAATTATTATTTAAACCAAGAGAAACTTACAAGGTCAAACTGGATTCCAAAAATCTAAAGGGTTACTGCCTTATCTTATGTAACCAAATCATCTTTCACACAGGGAAAAAATTACCTTCTACAATCTTTTTTTTTTTTTTTGGAGTACAAATTCTAATTTTATTCTTATTGCTGCACTGCCTGTTAAATAAATACAAGAAAAATTACCTGGGCTTAGAGCACCATCTAGTGGAAGGCTAACTGCCATGTTTAGCAAAGACAGTGCATAACAACTATTTGAGTTGCGTGGTTGATTTGTGATATTTTTGTATAGAAGGGTTTTTCCCTACCCATACGATAAGTTAGAAGAAGAATGTGTTTAGGTATTTTGGAAATTTTTATTCACCACCAATATTAAATGTTTAGTATTTTCTCTATTTGTCAAATAAGATTTAAGGACAAGAACTTGACAAAACATTCTGAGATGAATCTGTTCGTTTAGCCTAGTGTGTTTTCTGTCGGAACTTACAGTAAAGCCATATAGCTTTAAAAGTACTCATTAAAAAAATTACAACAAAAAAGTCTTCTACAATTCAATTTAATTTCACTGTTTTTCAAACAATTGTCTTTGAATTTAACAAAAGGTTTTTTTCTTTTTTTTTAACACATTAGCTTAATTGAGTTTTATTCAGATTTACAAAACTTGGATGTTTTTCCACTCTGCTTTTAGACTCAGTTTATAAACACTTCAGGTTTTCCTGCACTTGTATAAATTCCATTTAGTAATTTATCAATGGGTTATACCATTTGTACATCAATCTGTTTCTGTGAGCCCCTCATGTATATATATACATGCAAGTAAAATTAAACCACGGGTAGCTATTTTCCGGCATGTACAAAGTCACCAATAAATGCTTACAATCTCAACTGAGGTTCAACACATCTGACAAAATAATTTTACTCATCTTCCTCTTCTTCATCCTAACTCCTCCAAATGTTGTGGTAAAAAAACCTGAAAAGGAAACTAGTATCATTCAAATTCAATCACTGGCTCAAAATGTTAGGGTTTTGGAGGAGTGAGAGCTAAAGAATAAATCAAAACAATTCTACCAACTATGGTGGAGAATGCTGTGGATCTGCTACACATCCTTGATAGTCAGGAGTCACACGGACCTTCTTCGGATGGGCTAAAGAAGTTTCTCCACAACATTGGCTCTGGTAGGACTTTCTTTTTATCAGAAGAACTATTTATTGACCCTCTGTAACCGGGTGGATGGTGGTGCCCTTTGTTGAGACAGAAAAAACTGGGAGAGAAGCAGGTTTGGGGTTGACAATAAAGAGTTCTGTTCTTGCCACGTTCAAATTGAGATGCCTGTGTGACCTCCAAGTGGATGATGTCTGAATAAGGACAAATATACAAGCCCAGAGCTCCTGGGAGGGCCAGGGCTAGAGATAAATCTTGGAGCTGCCAGGATATTGATGCATCAAAACAAGAGATGGGATCATCTAGGGACATAGTATAAAGCAGTAGTTCTCAACCCTGGCTGCACGTTAGAGTTCCCTGGGAGGCTTTTAAAAGTGGATTCCCAACCCTATCCAGGCCAATAAATCAGATTCTCTCGAGGGCTGAGGGGAGGGGGGTGCTCATAATCCATTTTTTTAAAGCACTCCAAGTGATTTAACAAGTTTTTTATTAAGGAAAATTTAAAACATATACAAGAGTAAATAGTATCCTGAATACCATGGATCCATTACGTAGCTTCAGCAGTTGTCGCCTCAAGGGCAAGCTTATTTCATCTCTGTTCCACCCACCTGCTTCTCTGCTCCCCTCTCCCCACCGTCCTGACGTGGATTATTTTAAAGCAAATCTCAGACATCTCATTTCATTCATAAATTTGTAGTATGTTCCTCTAAAATAAATCTTTATACCAAAAAAAGTTTTCTTAATACCCAAATATCCAGTGTTCAGTTTTCCCTAATTGTCTCTGTTGTTGTTGTTGCTCTCGTTGCTTTACAGTTGGCTTGTTCAAGTCAGGATCCAAACACGGGTCAGCCACTGCATTTAATTAAATCACTTTTATTCTATAGATTATCCCTCCCTCTTTTTCTTCTTGCAATTTATTTAATAGTTTCCCACACTCTTGAATTTTATTGATTGCATCACCATAGGGTCATTCAACGTGTTCTTCTGTTTCCATTATTTCTAGTAAATTGATAATAAGATCTAGAGACTTGAGTAGCTTTGGGAAAGATTTTCGGCAAGAATACTTCACGTGGAAGTATTCTACCATCAGGAAGCACATGACACCGGGTCATCTCTCGATGATGAGGTTACGAATGATCAGTGGATTCATTCGGTGATTAGTGGTGCTGTCAGCCAGATCCATCTACTGCAAAGTTCCCCATCAGTTTTTCGCCAATAGTTGTAGCAGCCATTGATGATCACTGCCTAGAACTTTTATTTCATTACTGGTTACAGAATACTGATATTCTGATCCTATCATTCTTTCTTCATGTATTAGTTGGACTACTATAAAGAAATTTCCCAGGTGATTCTAAAGTTCTTCCAATGCTGATTGGAAGACAGCCGAGGACTGATCCCTGGGTAACTCCAAGCATTCTAAAGTTTGAGCATCAGAGGAAAAGCCAGCCAAGATGACAAGAAAGAAAGCCAGTGACACAGCATCAGAAGGGTGGTGTCCCAGAAGCTGGGGGGAGAGTGTGTGAAGAAGATGGGAATGATCAAGTAATGAGAATGTGACCCAGAGGTCAAGCAAGATGAGTCAGAGAAGTGACAACTGGAGACAAGAACATGGAGGACAATTTCAGTGCTTAGGGACAGTGCTGTAGGGACAGAAACGTTACTGGAAAGCCGGGAAGTACAGTCTGTGACTGTAACTCTGTCAAGACTTTCTGCTGTGAAAAGGAAGGAGCAGTGAATATGAAGCCATGTCTTAATTCTTGTAGATTCTTGTTACTACTTAGTTACTTATAACTTATAGCTTATACTTATAACTACAAGTTACTAAATGGAATTTGTGCAAGTGCAGAGAAACCGACTTTTAGTGTTTATAAACTGAGTCTAAAAGCAGAGAGTTCAAAAACATCCAAGTTTTGTAAATCTGAATAAAACTCAATTGAGCTGTGTTATAAAAAAAAAAAACCTTTGTTAAATTCAAAGTCAGTTGTTTGAAAAACAGTGAAATTAAATTGAATTGTAGAAGACTTTTTTGTTGTAATTTTTTTAAAGAGTACTTTTAAAGATATATGGCTTTACTGTAAGTTCCAACAGAAAACAGACTAGGCTAAGTGAACAGATTTATTTCAGGATGTTTTGTCAAGTTCTTGTCCTTAAATCTTATTTGACAAATAGAGAAAATACTAAACACTTTATTGGTGGTGAATAAAAATTTCCAAAATACCTAAACACATTCTTCTTCTAATTTATCATATTTTGGTAGGGAAAAACCCTTCTATACAAAAATACCACAAATCAACCACGCAACTCAAATAGTTGTTATGCACTGACTTTGCTAAACGTGGCATTTAGCCTTCCACTAGATGGTGCTCTAAGCCCAGGTAATATTTCTTGTATTTATTTAACAGGCAGTGCAGCAATAAGAATAAAATTAGAATTTGTACTCCAAAAAAAAAAAAAAGATTGTAGAAGGTAATTTTTTCCCTGTGTGAAAGATGATTTGGTTACATAAGATAAGGCAGTAACCCTTTACATTTTTTTTGAATCCAGTTTGACTTCATAAGTTTCTCTTGGTTTAAGTAGTAAATAATAAGTAAAAAACATGTGAAAAGTCTGGTTAATGGTCTACCTGGTTTAGAATTATGTATGTCTGATTTTAGCTCTTCATAATTGGTTGTGATTTCTATTTAGGCTGTCCAATTTTTCCATTGTGCATTTCCTATTTTCCCATAGTGTATTCAATAAAAAGCCAAAATTTCAATAAGTTTGCTTTTTTTCTAGTTTTGATACACGTGCTCTTAGAGAGCAATGATTGGTTTTGATTGAAGTGAAATGTAATGGTAGGTGAATATAGTGTATCTGGCAAATTTGATCTTCATTTGGAAAAAACTGTTGCAATTTGACAGCCTTACATGTTCGAAGAGCAAGAAATGATTTACATAGATACCTTGTACATCACTGGCAGATGGGAAGGCATAAGGGAGAAACTGTTTTTAGTTATTGAGAAGAAACTTTGGTACTTGATGGAGAAACTAGAATATATTAAATGTAGGCAGATTCTTTAAAACAGGTCCCTGGGCTAAGATAGGAGTAAAGCTATCAACAGGCAAGATTCAAAGGGAATCAGACCATATTGTCTTGATTTTGTGCTGTGCGGTAAATATTTTTCCTTTCTAATTCAAAACACTCTCCTTCAAAGCTTATGGGTCTGAGACATAGATGTTGGTTCATTGCTTCCAGACTATGAAGTATCACTATAATGAGAAGAAATAAGCTGATTGTCATGGATATTGGAAATGCTAAGAAACTTATTTTAAAATTTGAGTCTCAATTTTCATAACTTAATAGACCTGATCAAGCAGTCAGTGGTTTGGTCCCCAATTTCTTGTTTGTAAAGTGGATTTCTAGAATATCTTTAAATGAGTATGGATTAACCAAAGCAGACGAAATCCTTGCTTTTTTAAGCTTCACCTAACACATTTACTTGAAAGGCGGAAATAAATTTATTTTTTATTCATTTTAAATACTGTTTGAATATTCACCGTAATTTGATGTATATTTGTTTAGGATATGGTTCTGTCCCGTCCCCCCCCCCCCGCCCATCTCATTTAGAGTATGACTAAGTGAAAAAAATGTCATCTAAGGCAATAGTTCTCAACCTTGGCTGCACATTAGAATCCCCAGGGAGCTTTAAAAAAATACCTCTCTACTTCTAGAAACCAATTTAATTGGTCTGGATGGGGACCTGAGCATCTGTATTTTTAAAAGCTCCCCAGTGAGTCTAATATGCAGCCAAGGTTGAGAAGTTCTGGTCTAAGACATAGCTAATCAGTGTGCTTTTTTGTTTTTTTGATGAGGAAGATTGGCCCTGAGCTAATATCCATGCCAATCTTCCTCTATTTTGTATATGGGGTGCCACCACAGCAAGGCTTGATGAATGGTGTGTATGTCTGTGCCTAGGATCTGAACCCCTGAACCCCGGGCCTCCAAAGCAGAGCATGTGAACTTAACCACTATGCCACCGGGCCAGTCCCTAATCAATATTCTTTTAACTGAGAAATAAAGCAATTATTTTAAAACTATAGATAATGTCAATAATATTGCAGTTTATTTTCAAATTCATTCATTTCACATCCATTAACTTGCTTGTACCTTCGTAAATTATTTTATTGCATCTAGAAATACTTTGATAAGTTATATAAATTAATAATAAACTTTAAGTGCAAATAAAGTTGTCCAACACAAAGTTATTTTGTTTTAATCACTCTCTAGTAACTATAGTTTTATTTTTTTTCTCAGAATCTCCAAGGCTTATGTTTTTGGAATACTCTAATAATCTTCCTGAGGGAATATTAAGCATAATTTTGTGCCATAGTGCTTTAAATGTGAGGAAGGACTAGATGATTTGAATAATTTTTAATTTTTGATCCTATAAATACAATAATCTTACACATTGTTATGGAACTGTTTGGGATACTTCCTCCCCCCCCCCATCCCCAGATATTGCCCTCTGCCATCCACTTATTAAGATTCTGAATCTACTATGAAAGAAAATAATTTCTTATTAAATAATGATATAAATACAAATAATACAGATTGTGCAACATGAACTTTCAGTGTTTCTAAAGCACAAGTGCTTGGATCTAAGAAAAAAAATAGCAACTCCTCAAAAGAAGAAAAATTAGTGATCTTAACGAAGTGGTGCTTGAAACTTTCTGTAGCTTCCTCTTATAGTAGAGTGCTATTCAGAAGGACTTAACGTGTCCCTGAGTTATATACTATAAAACACTTTTCTTACTGGGTCTTTGAGGACTAAATGGGCTGTCTTAATGACAGGAAACTGTCCGAAAGGCAGTGGATTTCAGTTTGTGTTCCACCTTACAGGCATCGTGACGTTCTTGAAGACCGAGTTCCCTCGGGACTTAACTGTTGACTACCGCAATTTGCTGTCTGAATGTGAGGAGAGTTACAGGACATTTTTAAATCTGAGAAGCGGTTTGTCAAATTGTAACTCTGATTCTGAGCAGGAAATCATCTCCCTGGTGGAAGGGTTAAAATTGTATTCAGAGATCGAACAGTTGAAACAAAAGCTAAATCATTGAAAATCCTTTGTTGGGGTACACGTTAGATGTGTCTTTGTTCTTCTTAGCTAGTTGGTGTCTTTTCTAACCAGCTGTCTTACTGAGAACTGATAGGTCTGTGTGGTTTCTTTGAGATATGTATTTGATTATCAGAAGAATTCTAATATCCAAGCAAAGGGCGTCCGTCCAGATGGTCAGAAGATCACCCATGTGTTCGCCCCCACCATGATGACTGGTCTGCTGTGGTCCCTGCTCAGGGACAGGCTTTGTCAGGAGCCTTGTAAGGAAGAAATAGAGATTCAGGCAAAAGGAGAATTTCTTGCTCCAGGTGGACTTTTTTCCTTCTGATTCACCCCAGGTTTTCCTGAATTCTACACAGTGCTTACAGGACCTTCCCAGAGCTGGTTTCTGTGCAGTGGGGATAGTGAGAGCACTGCCTTCCGTCAGTGCTGGTCTTACCAAGCCTGCACTGGGCTCAGTGCAGCAGCAAAGGAGATACTTACGTGTGCAGTTTTGGCTCCTTTGTCAAAGTGAAACATGAAGGCACATGGAGTAATACTTAGGTTGCTTTTGGGAATGTACATTTGCAATATGTTGTTGTTTTCTAGTTCCACAGTGATCCGTTGTCTGCTATAAACGCCTGCTATGAAGGCGACATTGTTATTGTTTGTCCTGGCCGTTATGTGGTACATGGCACATTCTCCATCACTGACTCCATTGAGTTGAAAGGTGAGTATGGAAGATCACACAACCAAACTCATGCATGATACGCTTAAGAAAATAGTAAAACAATTATCTTGTTGAAGCTCTGAGAAGAGGATTTCAACCCGTTTGATTTCAGATGAGTTGCTTTGAAACATTAAGGGTATTTAAAGCGTACAGGGGATTTACTGAGTGTTTGAGCAACTTGAAGTGTGGTTCTTTGTGGTATTATACGTGTTGGAAAGACACACACAGAGAAAAAAGACCATTAGGAAGAACCATACTTTCCAGATTCTACGTAGTTTATGGAAAGAAAAGCTCATTTCTAGAATGAAAAAATATTTCCAGCAAAATTTTTTTAAAGTTTAGTATTTTTTTATTTGTTGCTTAGTTTTATTTTATATATGTTATGGCCATATTGGTGCATGGTTTTTTATTTTAAATTTAGCTTATTTTTGTGAGAGCTGTAGGTTCAACTTGAAAATGGACCAAAACTCTTTATCTTAATTTTTTAAAAGCTTGCTAAATGTCGCAAATTCTACACTTTATATCTTCATGTTGAAAGATTCTATTAACAATAACTGTTCAGCAGTTATAATCTTATTGTACATGTAGAGTGATTCCTAAATTTAGATTACTTTTGAATGATTCATCTTGGTCCTGTATATTTCCTTAATGTGTCGAATTTAGATGCACCTGCTCAGCTGTTTACCAAAAGAGCTTCAAGTTAGCAATAAAGCTTATAATGCAAAAATTGTATGTCATTTTGGGACTTGCTCAGCTGTTCACAAACTGCTTAAGCTATATTCTTCATCTTTATCTTGTCAGAACTTCTTAATGGAAGCAAGGCTGGGAGTTTAATTTCCTGCTGTTCACTAGTACATCACTTCACGCCTTTCTTTGTTTTATGTGTGTAATTTTTGTTCTTTCTCTTCTCCAATATTTGATATATAATAGATGTATGTGTATAAATAACACATCTGTAGGATAAATCACTGCAATAAAAACACTTTATTTTTTGGCATAGTGAAAATAGCATTGATAGTATAGATTGTATGGTGGGTAAGAGTTCTTCCTAGATTGGTGAGGAAAGTATAATATAATTGCCAAAGTGTCATAAATAACCACATAGAATTCTGAGAGTTAAGTGTAAAAATGACTGTAAATTTACTAACAGAGGGCATTTCTGAGAATTTGGGGAATCAGATGGTATCTCTAGAGTGAATATATGGAGTACCTGTTTATGAGTAAGATCAAGCTTATCTGCTAGCTTATCTGATCTATAGCTAACACTTACAATAAGAGATATACATTGAGTACCTTCTGTGTGCAGGGTATTAACAGTACTTATAGTATGATTTTTCTTTCTTGTTTAGAACATCCGTTCACGGGCCAGCCCTGTGGCTTAGCGGTTAAGTGCGCGCGCTCCACTACTGGCGGCCCGGGTTCGGATCCCGGGTGCGCACTGACGCACCGTTTCTCCGGCCATCCTGAGGCCGCGTCCCACATACAGCAACTAGAAAGAAGTGCAACTATGACATATAACTATTTACTGGGGCTTTGGGGGAAAAAAAAAAAAGGAGGAGGATTGGCAATAGATGTTAGCTCAGAGCCGGTCTTCCTCAGCAAAAAAGAGGAAGATTAGCATGGATGTTAGCTCAGGGCTGATCTTCCTCACAAAAAAAAAAAAAAAGATAACTGGCATACCCTTGGGCATGGAGATAGAGAAGCTTGGTAAAGCTATAACATATAGAATCTCAGGGTGAAAGAAATTTTCAAGGTGAACTAGTTCAATTCATTCAAACCTTGATGTGTGGTTTCTGTAGTCTTGCAGTTCCCTTCTTATCATGCTTGGCTTCCTGTAAATTTGTAAAATAAGGATGGGCATCTGATAGCAATGGTGGCTCCTGCTGGCATTTGTTAGGGATGGAGGCAGAGAAATGAGTGTGCCAGGTTGCAGGCGCATTTACTGGAGGGGATCATGGAGTTGGCCTCTATTTTTTATTGGTAGAAGTAAATGCCTCCCTGTCAACTGTCTTTCTTGACAGCAAAGCTTGAGCTAACTCTGGGAAATTCATGAATTTGAAGCCATGACCCAGATCACTATGAAATCTCAGTCACAGAGAAGGATTAGGCATTGGCATGGGTGAGGACAGTTCAAAAGATGGTGAGTGGTCCTCGTCGTCCTTCAGGAGCCACTCCAGGTATCTTTGAGTTCTTTTTCTCCTCACAATTTTGTAGGTCAGAAGTCCAGGTGGACTTGGCTGGGTTATCTGCTTAGGGTCTCACAAGGGTGAAATTGAGGTGTGAGCTGGGCAGGGATCTTATCTGAAAGTGCTGGGGAGAGAATCTGCTTCCGAGCTCGTTCATGTTGTTGGCAGAATCCATTCCTTGAGGTTATGGGAGTGAGGTCTCCATTTTTTCCGGGCTGTTGCCTGAGGATTGCTCTCAGCTCCTAGAGGCTGCTCTCAGGTCCTTGCCCCCTGACCTCCTCCATCTCAGCAACAGAGAAATTCCCTCAAGGCAAATCTCTCATGCTTCGAATCCCTCTCTTACCTTGAATCTCTTCATGCTTTCCTCTTCATCTAGCCAGAGGAAAACCTGCTTTTAAAGGGCTCATATGATAAGGTTAGGTTTACCTGAGTTATCTCCTTTTCTTAAGGTCAACTGTTTAGTAACCTTAATTACCTCTGTAAAGTCCTTTTGCCATTTAACAATCATGAAAGTAACACCAGGAGGCGGGCATCATAGGTGCCATCTAGGATTCTTAGTAGGTAGTAAATATCCAGGAAAAGGCTTTTGAGTGAATGAAATTCCAAGATAGAAAAGAAGTCAAAATTGGTAATCCTGTAAGAGGGTCAGGAAACCTTGGTATGAAGAGTAAGACAACTGCTTGTGGAGATTCTCATGGCAGAGAGTTTGTAAAATCCAGTCGTCATGACAGCAGGAATCCTTAGCAGAAAAAACACGAAAGCTCTAATAGACTGTAGAAATATATATGTTTTAGTTGGATTAGTTTTTATATTTAACGTTATTTTTTATAATTTGTTTCTCCAGAAAATAGAGCGCTTAAAATTCAGACAAGTGGAGAGGCCGATGCAGCTGAAAGACTGGATCTAGAAGAGCAGATTCAGTGTGCAACTGGTAGAACAGAGCTTTACGCAAGATCTGACCTTTCCGAGCAAGTCGAAGGCAGTTGTGAAGTTGTCAATGAGCACTTTACAATTTACACACACAAATTGGAAAGTCGCCACCTCCACACAGAAGATGGCCTCCACAAGGCCAGGTGAAGAGGAAAGGTTGAGTGAGCTGGGGATCACGCAAGCTGACGACAGCTTAATGTCACAGGAGATGCTTGTTCAATGGTGGGGACCCAGTTCCAGTAGAATGGGAAGGGGAGTTTTGGCACATTTCTTTTCTGACCACTATGATGCAAATAGAGGCAAAATGCTGGATTTTGCATATGCTGCCCCAAGAATCACTGCTGCTGTCCTAGTTCACTTCAAGTCTGTATTTTATATTTGATATATTTGATTGGGTTTGAGTGAAATGTAGATTTATGTCTATCTGCAGGTGTTGCACATAAAACACTTGCTCTTTATAAGAAAGGTCATAAAAGCATATAATATGGAAAATATTTGGAGGCTTTTTTCCAGAAAATCTTGCTTTCTCACACACATAGTTCTCTCGTATTAAGCCAATTAGTAACTTTCTAGTGTAAATACACTTTAATCTAGCACTTCAGAGAGGAGGAAGAAAGGCAGGGAATGCAAGATGAATGCACAAAAATGCAATGGTGTCAGATGTACAGGGGTCTTACAGTTGTCTTTTTAGCCCAATTGTAGCGAGTCTGATTTCCATGCTATATATAGCATAATACTTGTCTTAAAATAAAAGCTTCTATGACTGGGAGGTTATCTGCCTAATCATACTTATTGAGAATCTGAGTGGGTGGCATCTTTGTGTTGAACCATGTAATTGTCAAAACCGTAATAGACAGCACAGCAGCTTTGACAGAAGTGACGTGTTCTTCAGAGCCAGTGCCCAGAGAGCATTTTCACTGTTCCTGAATAGGAATGATTAAAAAGAAGGGGCTTTTCTTTCACCATAACAGTATTCTGATCAAATTTCTTACACAGTCAAAATGATTACCTATATAACCTTATAACCTATATCATCTCTGTGTTCTTGATATCATATGATAAAACACAACTTTAAAAAATATTTATATTAAAAAAGTGTATGTGATATTAATATGCCTACTGATTAAAATTACAATGATGAAATAATAAATTGAATCTTGTATTTTTCCAAACGCATTATGGGCCCTAGTGCCTGTGTAGCATATGTGATCCTTTGAAGTACATATAATATTTTGATATCTTTTTAGTGTTTCAGAAAGAATCTTAAATATTTCCCTCAGTGTGGTTGTTTGTATCTTAAATTTGAATAAATTATAATTCTTATTTTTCAGATGCTACTAAATGTGGAAAGATTTTTGTTAGATATTTTGTTTGACCATTGAAAGGTATTTTTCTTTTACTCTTTAAATCCTGTTGCAAAAGTAATGCTAACTAATTGTGCATTGACTTGAGCCAAATACTGATTAAAAATCATTTATTCAACTTTAAAAAAAAATCAAATTGGTTTTCCAATTGAATTTCCCCTGTATCTTGGAGTTAAGATTTTGTATATTCTCATGTAACTTGTTAGAGTATCAAGAGAATGACAAGTAGCTAGGTAACTAGTTAATACCTTCTTTGTTCCTATTTATAGCATGATAGTTTTTCAGATTTCATTTCTATATTAGTTTAAATCTAAGCTTTTATTAATTTTTATTCATGTGATAAGTTATTAGTGAATAGGCCTAATGTGTTCTTATTGAAGTTCCATAGAGTACATCTTGCCTCAGTTGTGAAGAATTGAGCATCTCAGATGACTTAGTACAGGGAGTACAGAGAGAGCCCTGGAGGGGTGTGGATTTCGACATTTGAGGTGAAAACACTGACCTGGAAAAAGGGCTGTCTTCTGTGTTGACTGAATTACCATATGCCCTGTCCTTATGGTCTTCCCTTAGTGTGACCTTGAATTTGTGGCGGGTAACAAAGTTCTGTACCTTGATTTGAGTATTTTCTTTATTTGAGGTTCTCTAGAAGTATCTCTATCAGATTCTTATTCTGTTACTGTGCTGCAGATAAATACATGAATGTATATTCATTCAGCCAGAGGTCACTTGACCTAAAGTGTATATACCCCACTTTCCTTTATAACTTCTAGACTTGGCTCTTCAGAGGGAGACTGAAGAAGAAACATAAAACTCTCATGAGCATCTAGGAGGAATCTCACTTATGTTTCTTTATAATTCAATTTGCTGTTATTATTTCTATTCCTTTTTAGGAAAAAAAATTCCACAGGTTTTTATGGAAATTAAGATGGGATAAAATTGACAATTAGACTTTGATGCAAATGTTAAGCATAGCATTTAGTTTTATAACATTTAATTTTATTCTGTGATTTAAAACATTATATATATATATATGTATACAAAATTTTTAACATCTTATATGTGTTCAAGTGAACATTCTCTTTTCCCAGTTCTCGCTATTAATAGAAAAATAAATATCTTTTAAGAATAAGACAGGCGTAGTATAATAATGCTCCAAAAATTACTTTTGCTGTTTTCCCTCAACATATTGTAGAAATCTCTGTCTGTACATACAGATCCACCTCGTTCTTTTTGATGATTGTGTGATACTCCATCGTCAGAATTCTTTCATCCTGAGTGATAAAACTCAACCCAGACAGGCTGATGAGGGTGTTCTGGCAAATAGGAGATTTGAAGACTGGAGCTGATTTGTGGCATGGTTGGGTGGACCTGTCCTCTTAATTCTGCCTTTCCTGGTGCTGGCTTCATCCTCAGGTTGGCTTTTTCCATGTGGGCAAAGATGGCCCTCAGCAGTCCCAGTTTTCATGGTCCCAGAAGAAGGGAGAGAGACCTTCTAGCCTCTGGTTGGCTCTGCCTATATTCTGTGCTTGTCCTCTGACCAGTCACTATAGATCTGAGGAAGGCTATTGCCTGCTCCCCCTGAATTGCATTTCCAGCCTCGTGGAGAGGGGTGGAGCCTTGTGATTGAGTCGCTCTCCTGGTGGTGGAAGAACATTTCTAGAGGAAAAGGGGGTTCTGTTACTAGAAGAAGATGGAAGGGCTGCTTTGCAGACAAAAACATAGACATCTGCTAGAGACGTAGCAGAAGTTATAACTTCACCTATGCCTCTGTATTGATGGGTATTCAGGTTTCCAGTTTTTCATTATTACAAATAGATACACGAAAAGAATATTCAATGCAACGTTTGTAACTTCTCTAAGATTTTCCATGGTTAGATTATTGAGTGAAGACTTTGGGTTGAGGGTTGTGGATTTAAATTTTGATAGCTATTGCCAGACAGTCCTTTAAGAGAATGAGCACTGCTTTACGCTCCTAACAACAGTACGGGAGTGACAGTTTGCCACACTCTGATAACAACAGATATTGCCAATTAAAATGCTTATCTGATGAATGAACAAGTCGTTTTGACTTGTGTCTATTTGATTTGATGTTTTATCCTTAACTATATTTTCATATGTCTCTTTTTGTGAATATTGCCTGTTCATATCTTGTGCCTATTCTCTTGGGTAGTTTGACTTTGTTATTGATTTATAGGAGTTTTATATAGTGTGGCTTTTAATTTAATATTAGAAGTGTGTGTGTGTATATATATTGTATGTAAGTATACTTATGTTTATATATTGCAATTATATATACTTATAAGTATATATAATACACACAAAATATTCTCTTGAGCTGTCTGAGCTTTGATTATGGTATTTTGTTTTACTTAAGTTTTAAGTTTTAATTCTAGTCAAATCTGCTCTTTTGCATCTTGAGACTTGTTTACATAAGGCTTGCCTATTACAAGATTATAAAATATTTTATGTTATCTTCTAGTACATTTATAATCTTGTTTAAATTTACATTTCTAATCCATCTATAATTTGGTTTTGTATATGTATGATATAGAACTCTTTTTCTCTAAATGGTTAGTGAGTTCTTGCGATACTGTCTATTGAATAGTTCATTCCTTCTCCACTTGAAATCATACTAAATTTCCGTGTTTGCCTACTTTTGACTCTCTGGCTTAAATACTCCTGGCTAATAACCTCGAGCTAAACGTTTATTCTGTTACAAGGATTGAAATCAGATTCGACCAGAAGCACTGTTTCCCAGCCATCCTACATGTAGCAGGCTGGTTTCCTAGAAAAGACTTGAGGAAAATGTAGTCTTACTCTCACTCCATTCTTATTTTTCAAAACCTTCTTGGCTATTGAGCTTTTTTTTAATCAGCTTTTTTGATACAATATAAAATTATCAGGGGCTGGCCTGGTGGCAGAGTGGTTAAGTTCTCATGTTCTGCTTTGGCGGCCAGGGGTTCACGGGTTCAGATTCTGGGCACGGACCTACACACTGCTCATCAAGACTTTGTGGCAGTGTCCCGCATACAAAAAATAGAGGATGGGCACAAATGTTAGCTCAGGGACAATCTTACTCACCAAAAAAAAAATCATCAATTTCAAGTATATAATTCTCTGAATCTCGACAAATATATCTAGCTGTGTAACCACCACCACAATCACAATATTGAATGTCTCCATCATCTCTAAAAGTTCTCTCATTTTCTTCTGCAGTCAATCCCCTTCCCCCAGCCTTGGACTCTGGCAACCACTGATCTGTTCTCTGTCACCAGAGTTTTGGCTTTTCTAGAATTACATATAAAAAGAATGACTCAGTGTATAGTCTTGTGTCCACCTTCTTAAGCTGAGTATAATGCTCTTAAAATATCTCTATGTTGTTTCATGTGTCAGTAGTTTGTTTCTTTTTATTGCTGGGTAGTTTTCCATTGTGTGGATATTGAGTATTATCTAGTCGTTCACCATTTGATGGGCCATATGGGTTGTTTGTAGTGTTTGGTTGTTATGGGTAAATAGCTGTGAGTGGGATTGCTGGGCTGTATAGTAAGTGCACATTTTACTTTATTAGAAAGTTACAAATTGTTTTTCAAAGTGGCTATCCCAGTTGGCTTTCCTACCAGCAGTTTAGGAGAGTTCTGGTTGCTCTACATCCTTGTCAACACTTGATAGTGTCAGTCTTTTAAATTTTAAGAATTTTACTGGGCATGGTAGTGATAGCTCATTGTGGTTTTAGTTTGCATTTTCCCTTTTTTTTTTTTTTTTTGTGAGGAAGAACAGCCCTGAGCTAACATCCATGCAAATCCTCCTCTTTTTGCTGAGGAAGACTGACCCTGTGAGCTAACATCTATTGCAATCCTCCTCCAATTTTTCCCCCCTTTTCTCTCCAAAGCCCCAGTAGATAGTTGTACATCATAGTTGCACATCCCTCTAGTTGCTGTATGTGGGACACCGCCTCAGCATGGCCAGAGAAGCGGTATGTCGGTGCGCGCCCTGATCTGAACCTGGGCCACCAGTAGCGGAGCACGTGCACTTAACCGCTAAGCCGTGGGGCTGGCCCCTGCATTTTCCTTTTGATTAATGATGTTTAGCATCTTCTGCTTATTTGCTATTTCTGTATCTTTGGTGAAGTCTATTCAAATCTTTCGTCTGTTTTTTTCCCCAAATCAGATTGTCTTACTGCGTTGTATTTTTTTTTTTAATTCTGGATACAAGTTTTTAATCAAATATATGTTTTGCAAATATTTTGTTTCTGTCTGTGGCTTGACTTTTCATTTTCTTGTCAGTATCATTTGAGCAGCAGAAGTTTAAATTTTAATCAAGTCCAGTTTATCAATATTTTCTTTTATGGTTTGTGCTGCTTATGTCTTATTTGAAAAATGTTCTTTCTCTTTTTCTTGTCTTTTGGATTGAACATTTAAAATTTTTTTAATGGATCCATTTTATTTCTACTATTGACTTATTAGCAATACTTTTTTTTTTTTCAGTTGTGCTGTAGGCAGTAGTTCTCAATCAGAGCAAAGTTTGGCCCCCTACTCGCACCCCAGAAGGACATTTGTGAATGTCTGGAGACGTTTTTGGTTGTCACAACTGGAAGTGTGGTGCTAATGGCATTTAGATAGAGGCCAGGGATGCTCCTAAAAACTTTACAATGCCCAGGACTACCCTCATCATGGAATGACATTTTGGTCCAAAATGTCAAATTGTACCAAGGTTGAGAAATCCTGCTCCAGGACAGGGCTCAGCAACTTTTTCTGTAAAGAACCAGATAGTAAATATTTTAGGCTTGTGTGACATATATGGTCTTGCATCTCCTTCCCACCCACCACCTTCCGAAATATAATAACCATCCTTGCCATCTGAACTGTACAAAAATAGGTAGCAGGCCGGATTTGGCCTGTGGCCTGAGTTTGCTGACCTCTGCTCTAGGGTTTACAGTATACATATAAGACCTTCAAGTAATATACTTTATCACCTTATGAGTAAGGTCCATTTCCCCTTCTGTCCTTTGTGCTATTGGTGTCAATCATTTTACACTTATGTATGTTATAAGCCCCTTAATATTTTGCTGTTATTTTTGCTTTAAACTATTATCCTTCAACAAGATTAAAAAATATGTTTTTTATATTTATTAACATATATACTCTTTCTGAGGTTCTTCCTTCTTTTGCATAGATCCAAATTTCTATTTGGTATCAAAGTCCACCTGAATAACTTTGTTTCTCATTTCTTTTGGTGCAGATCTGCTGACAAATTCTTCCAGCTTTGTTTGTCTGAAAATGCCTTTCTTTTGTCTTTGAATTTTAGGGAATTCCCAAAATTAGGGAATTTTAAATTACAGTTTATTTCAGTTTTTAAAACTGTTGCTCTGCTGTCATTTGGCTTGCATAGTTTCTGACGAGTAGATGCTGTCATGTGTCTTTTTCTCAGGGCTGTTTTTAAGATTTTATCACTGGTTGTCTGCAGTTTCATTGTCCTGCATCTTTGTGTGGATTCCTTTATGTTTATTCTGCATAGAATTCATTGCACTTGTTCATTGTGTGAGTTTGTTTTTTCAGATGTTTCTCTGTCCCACCCTCTCTCATCTCTCTTTCCTTGACTCTAATTACATGCATGTTACTCCTTTTCCCCATGGGTCACTGATGCTTTATTTTTTGATCTTTTTTTCTTTCTGTTTTGAATAGTTTCTATTGCTGTATCTTCAAGTTTACTAATCTTTTCTTCTGTACTGTTTAAACTGCTGTTAATTGCATCCCATGAATTTTTCATTTCAAATATTTTCAACCAAAGATGGTTATTTGGGGGACTCTTTTTAATATCTTTCTCTTTTCATCATGATCATATTTTCTTGAACATATAGAGCATGTTTATTTATAGCTATTGTAGTATCCTTATTTGCTAGCTTTATCATCTCTGTTGCTTCTGGGTCTGTTTCTATTGATTGATTTTTCTCTTGGTCATATTTTTCTGTTTCTCTGCAGTCGGTTATTTCTGATGGGGTGCTGAACATTATGAATTTTATGTTATTGCTGTTGTTTATTCCTTTAAGTAGTGTTGGCTTTTTTCTGGAATGCAGTTATTTGGAATCAGTTGGATCCTTTCAATGTTTGCTTTAAGCTTTGTTTGGGCAGGTCCAGAGCAGTTTTTATTCTAGGGCTAATTTGCCCCCACTTCCCATTTTATTTTAGAATTCTATCTGGTGCCCCATATATGTTGAGGCTTTTTCACTCTGGCTGGTAGGAGTGAAATTTTTTCTGCCTATTCTTTTCTAGTGGCCCCTTCCTCAGCCTTGGGTAGTTTCTTCTCACACATATGTAAGTTGGTACTCAGCCAATACCCAAGGGGACCCACTGCAGGTTTCTGGAGCTCTCTGTCTGTACATCTCCCTCCTCCAGTACTCTGCCTTGCAAATTCTGGGTGCTTTGGCCTCTAAACGCTGATTTCTGTTTCCTTCCCTTAGTGAATCGACTGGGCTGGTTTCCCTCTGTACTGAGGCCTAGAAGCCGCCTCAGCTGGTGTAATTGTAGAGCTCCCCTCTTTTGCTTCCATTCTCAGGTATTGCAGTCCTGTGCTGCCTGTTGTCTGGTGTCTGGAAAACCATTGTGTCATATGTTTTGTCCAGTTTCCTAGTTACTTAAAGCAGGAGGGTAAATCTGATACTTGTTACTCAATCTTGACTAAAAGTGGAAGTCTTCTTGAATCCTCCAGGTTGGAACCATTTCCAAAGGAAGTGGGGGACTCGATATTAATAGCCAATTGGTAACTAGGTCAAATTTCCAAGTTTCTCTAGCTCATTTCTGTTGATATCTCTACTAGAATGGTTGGTATTTGACCATCAAAACATTTTTGGAACATTTAAATAAAGAGGAGTATGGGTGGGGCAGCATCACAAGGCATTAACTTTAAGATGAGCACATTCACATTCCAGAATTACAGCCAATCCTAATTCGGTTTGCTTATATCCAAAATTAAGAGTTTTCTGCATTCAGACCTATTTGTGTGGGTGAGGTCAAGGCTAGTGGGCAGGTAAAATCCTACCTCACTAAGCAGTGTGTGTGAGATCACCACGCATGTATGCTTCTGATATTCAGCTTTTGCTACTTTCAGGTCAGGTGGGCTGACAACTTTCTCACTGAAATATTGGAGATAATCTTGGTGTGTAGCTCTTTAAAGTTCATTTTGAATAAAATCAGACCAATTTAGCAAGTAATTAAAAACTAATTATAATCTTGGCATTATCTTCATGGGAAGCATAATACATTGCAGTTACTTGTGAATGTTCTTCCAGCATCAAGTAGCCCTAATGCATAGTTGGCTCTGGAGTGAGAGGCAACTCTCTGGTGATAGCTGGTGGTGCTTTCCATCAAGACTTGTGGGAGCTCACGTACTGTCTTAGTTTAGATCTTGAAAGCTTTCTGAAGGGTTAGGCCTACTGTCATTGATGCAGCTTTCGGTACATTCATCAAGTGCTCCTGCGCTTAGCTTTTCTTCAGTGTTTACAAGGTGCCAAGTGAGCTGCAAGGAAGACGAGCAAGTTGAACACTTTCTAAAGTAATATGAAGCTTTACAGCACTAGAAATCTAATTCCCTCATTGCTTCTAAACAGCATTTCAAATCTGTCGTCATTGGTACAATTCTCAGAGTCATTGAGGAATTATTTCTGACTTGGTATTTATATTTAAAATTTGCTAGTGAGACAAATCCTCTCCAGTGCTAAAGGAAATTAACATTTTGGCTTTTCATTGTAGTATCAATATTAGGTTAGAGTTTATGGTTCCCTGGGGTCTTTCAATCTTACAGGCTTAGAAAGGCTAACAGATTTCATACCCCTTGTTTTTGGAAAGTCACATTGTTTTGGTCACAGAGTTTTCCTCCAAATCCAATTTGCTGTTCTTTTAAATAATCATTTTGTTAAGCCAAGTCTCTGTAATTCCATGTTACATAGATGTTGTCCCTTAATTTGAAAAACAGAATCAAGGGCTGTCACTCTTTTTTTAATCAGTGTAAAATTCATTTGTCTGGACTGTAATTGACTATTCAGCAGTTGACAGGGGAAGGCTCTGCTTGGCTCGTGGAATGCAATGACTAATTTGCTGAGAGGGTTATGCTGCAATGGGGGAAGGGAGGAAATCTGCTCTGTAGAACACTAACCTGAGACTATTAAAGCAAATCTTGACAGTAGTAAAGTTAAATCATTCCCCCCAATATAGAAATGTTGGTCTACAGGTAGTTTTCTGTAACATGCATTAGGGCACCTAGGAGCTTGAGGAAAGAGATCAGGTCTCTTTCTGCATCAATTTTTTTTTTTTTTGCTGAGGGAGATTAACCCTGAGCTAACATCTGTGCCAATATTCCTCCACCATATATGTGGATCGCTGCCATAGCATGGCCGACGAGTGGTGTAGGTTTGCGGCCGGGATCTGAACCTGTGAACCCAGCGGCTGAAGCAGAGTGTGCCGAACATAACTACTATGCCATAGGGCCAGCCCCCTGCATCCAATTTTTGAAGATATTAAGGATGTGTAAAATGGCAGGAACATAGGTGACTCAGAAGATACTATTTTAGAGATCATGGAAATGTATGAATATCTCATGTTTGTCCAGCAGTTTGCTTCCAGAGATTCTAAGGATAATTTGAGAGAACATGAAGGTGGAATTATGGGTTGTAAATGCATATGAGTGTGAGTCTCCCATCATTGCCCTAGCCGTTTCTAGAGACCAAGCATGTAGCGGCATTATTTCAGGGCCTTCGTGCTCCTTTTCCATGCCAGCTTTATAAAATGACACAAGACTAGAGTATTAGGTGACGTTTCTCAACACTTGGCTGCACATTAAAATCACTTGGTGCACTTAAAAAACAAACAACCTTATGCTTAGGCCCTCCCACCCCTCCTCAGATTCTGAATTAACTGGTCTAGAGTCCACTCAGGCATAGATAATTTTTAAAAACACCCCAGGAGATTCTGATGTGCTGCTAGGATTAACCACTGGTATAAGGGAAGGAATGCAGTGGGAACAGTACCTTAGTAGTGTTCAGAGAATAAGGGGGCGGGCTGTGCCCTGCATTATTTCTAAAAAAATGCATTTCATGTTCTGCAAGAAGTGATGGGGTCTGATTAATCCTCAAGCCTAGAAACAGATCTGCTAATCCTTGATATAACTCTTTCATGGCTGTTACGTTATTTCCTGGTGGCCGTGTTTGCAGAAAGCGCAGAACTCCAAATATCTAGAGTTGTGTGAAAATTCTTTTCTTGATCTCTACCACCAACTACCCATGTGATCTTGAGCATGTGAATAACCCTCTTGAATGTTTTCTCATTTGAGAAATGGGAATAATACAGCTTTGCTGACATGCTTTGAGTTAATTTCAGGAGGGTTCCTTCATGTCTGAATCTCTTAGCTAAATATTTCTATGATAATGTCTTGAGAATTCACCAGTGTCTTATCTGGAGAGTGCTCTGTATAAGGCATTCTGCTGGGCATCGTGGGAGAGTGAAGCATATATAAGATCTAGCTCCTGCGTTCAAGGAACTTTGGTAGATGTGGAAACACCTAGAAAAGTCCCATACTATCTCACGTTAGGTATCAAATGATCAATCAAGCTATACAGAGGAGGAGATAGTGCTGTAGACTGGGTGGTACGGTGACCAGCTCACTCTGGCTTGCCCAGGACCTTCCTGGTTGTAGCACTGAGTGTTCCATGTCCTGGGAAACCTTTCTGTCCCGGGCAAAGCAAGTGAGTTGGTCATCTTGCATTGGTTAAGGCTTAGCAGCAATTGGAGTATGTCTTGGAGGGGCATTTTAGGTGGTGGAAAAATAATAATTGCCTCTCTACTAAATCTCATCATACACCCCCTTCTCCCCAGTACCCAACAATTTTACTCCAAGCAAGAAATGGGTTCATAACAGCGGTGTTCATACTAGCCCCAAACTGCAGACAACCTACATGTCTACCAACAGAAGAATGGGTTGGAATTGAGGTACATTCATAGACTGACTATGACAACAACATGGGTGGACTTTCCAGATATAATGTCGGCTGAGAGAAGCCAGACATGCACAGTGTCAGAATCTGTACGACTCTACACTGAGTTAGAAAGGGGCACACATCACAGAGCACTCTGTGGAGAGCACTTTATGATAGAAGAAAGGGTAATTGGTGACCTTTGAGGGTCTATTTAGAAGGGAGCTTGAGGGAGATCTTCAGTGTGCTGGAGATGTTCTATTTCTTGATCTGAGTGCACACTGGTGTGGACGTATAAGATGTCCACTTAAGATTTGAGCACTTTATTGAATGTATTATTTCTCAAAAAAAATTTTTAAAGCTGCCATTTATTGAGCACTACCTATGTGCCCTGCACCATGTCAAGCATTTTGTTTATTATTGTTTTTTTAGATAGACTTTATATTTTAGAGCAGTTTTAGGTTCACAGCAAAGGTGAGGGGAAGGTACAGAGATTTCCTGTATTCTTCCTGCCCCACTCCTGCATAGCCTTCCTCATTTTCAACTTCTCCCACCAGAGCAGTAAATTTGTTACAATTGATGAACGTATATTAACACATCATTATCACCTAAAGTCTATAGTTTCCATTAAGGCTCACTCTTGGTGTTGCATATTTTATAGGTTTTGACGAATAATGGCATGTATCCATGATGGTATCACATGGAGTATTTTCACTGCACTCAAAATCCTTTGTGCTCCACTGATTCATCGCTCCCTTACCCACTAACCCCTGGCAAAGACTGATCATTTTTATTTTTTATTGAGGTCACAGTGATTTATAACGTGAATTTCAGATGTACATAACTATATTTTGACTTCTCTATAGACTACACTGTGTTCACCACCAAAAGTCTCATTTCCATCCATCACTTTACAAATGTCCCTCCATATACCTCTTTCACCCTAACCCCCCTTCCCTTCTGGTAACCACCAATCTGTTCTCTGAATCTATGTGTTCGTTTATTTGTTTATCTTCCACATATGAGTGAAATTGTACAGAATTTGTCTTTCTCCATCTGACTCATTTTGCTCAACATAATACCCTCAAAGTCTATCCATGTTGTCACAAATGGCAGATTTTCATCTTTTTTGTGGCTGAGTAGTATTCCATTTTATCTATAAGTCACATCTTCTTTATCCGTTCATCTGTCGATGGACACTTAGGTTGTTTCCAAGTCATGGCTATTGTGAATAATGCTGCAATGAATATAGGGGTGCATGTATCTTTATGCATTCGTGTTTTCATGTTCTTTGGATAAATACTCAGAGATGGAATAGCTGAATCATATGGTAGTTCTATTTTTAATTTTTTGAGAACTTTGAGAGTTTTCCATAGTGGCTGCACCAGTTTGCATACCCACCAGCAGTGTATGCGAGTTCCCTTCTCTCCACATCCTCTCCAACACTTCTTGTTTCCTGTGTTGTTAATTGTAGCCATTCCAACGGGTGTAAGGTGATATCTCATTGTAGTTTTGATTTGCGTTTCCCTGGTAGTTAATGATATTGAACATCTTCTTATGTGCCTGTTGGCCATCTGTATATCTTCTTTGGAAAAATGTCTGTTCAGATCTTTTGCTCAGTTTTTAGTTGGGTTCTTTATTTTTGTTGTTGTTGTTGAGTTGTATGAGTTCTTTATATATTTTGAATATTAATCCCATATCAGATATATGATTTGCAAATATCTTCTCCCAGTTGATGGGTTGTCTTTTCATTTTGTTGATGGTTTCCTTTGCTGAGCAGAAGCTTTTTAGTTTTATGTATTTGTTTATTTTTTCTTTTGTTTCCCTTGGCTGAGGAGACATGGTATTCAAAAAGATCCTGCTAAGACTGATGTCAAAGAGTGTACTGCCTTTATTTTCTTCTAAGAGTTTTATGGTTTCAGGTCTTACATTCAAGTCTGTAATCTATTTTGAGTTAATTTTTGTGTGTGGTGTAAGATACTGGTCTACTTTCATTCTTTTGCATGTGGCTGCCCAGTTTTCCCAACACCATTTGTTGAAGAGTCTTTCATTTCTCCCTTGTATGTTCTTGGCTCCCTTGTCCAAAATTAGCTGTCCATAGATGTGTGGGTTTATTTCTGGTCTCTTGATTCTGTTCCATTTATCTGTGTGTCTGTTTTTCTGCCAGTACCATGCTGTTTTGGTTACTATAGCTTTGTAGTCTATTTTGAATTTAGGGAGTGTGATACCTCCAACTTATTCTTTTTTCTTAGGATTGCTTTGACTATTTGGGGTCTTTTGTTGTTTCATATAAGTTTTAGGATTATTTGTTCTATTTCCATGAAAAATGTCACTGGGATTCTGATAGGGATTGCATTGAATATGCAGATTGCTTTGGGTAACGTGGACATTTTCCTGCCAGATGTAGGTATTGGCCACTTTAAGGATTAGGCCCAGAAAAGGTAAGAGAATTTCTCTTGACCACTAAGAATGTGTTTCTGACAGATGTTTTAAGGAATAGCAATTCTGCAGGTGTTATCTGCAAAAATGGCTTATGGAGAAATAAGTTTGGAGAACCCTGGGTTTAAAAGCATTCAGTGTACCCCTTTACAGTAAGATTAATTTGCTGGTGTGCATTATGACTTCCCAAAGGGTGGAAGTAAGGGAAGGGGATAGAGTAAGCAACATTTCCCAAATTTGTTTGACTGCAGATTTTTTGGGGGGTGAGGATAAGACTATTAGCGGACTTTTGGAAATACTCCCACCTGCCATTTAAGCCAGGGCCCCCCCAGGGGAGCTCTCTGGCTGCAGTGCTCTGTTGTACAGGGAAGCAGTAAGAAGCAAAGCCAACAGTTCATCTGGGATTGGGCTACAGAGAGCTTTGATGCCAGCAAAAGATATTGAACACAGGGCAACGACGTTGGAAGTACTCTAAGGAGACTTCTCATGGGCACAGTGATTTGGAGGGGAGAGGAGCAGAGGCAGGCTTTAATTAGGAAGCTTCACTGTGGTCTCAGGGTGAGTCAGAAAGGCCCCAAGCTGGAGAATGTAGTGGTACTGAGCACAGTCTATGGAAATCGCACTGGAGAGTCTAAAATATCAAGTCAATAATCACTTTCTAAGAAATGTTTCACTTTTAATCTCAAAAGTCATGCAGGCCCTGTTATATCTTAAGTTACTAGATCAGTGATTTTTTTTTGAGGCTTTTTTTATTGCCATTTTTTTTATTGCCATTTAACTCATTCTCAAAGAATCACCAATTTTCTTAAGAAATGAGCCCGTGAGCTTGCTCCAGAGCTCCCATCCCCTGGGCAGGGTGGATGAGAAAGGTGTCAGGAAGAACAGGGCAAATCCTGTCTCACTGTGCAACACTGACAAGCGGCAGAGTTTGGGGCCAGGACAGGGGCAAGATGAAGGTCACCTGAGCAGGGCTCCTTTGACCTTTCCCAAGGTGACTCTTCATCAGCCACCTCGCCTTCAGAGCTGCTTGGTTACAAAGCTGGCCTTCTGGGAAGGTTATGAAGAATGGAGCTCATGGTTTTTAGCAGGAAACAACGTAGTCTAGTGGGAGGAATGGAAGACTTAGGAGCAGAAGATCTGGACCCCAGTCTGAGATAGATTCTCTGCTGCCTGACCCTGTGGCCATGGCAGATCCCTTCACATTTCCGGGACAGTTTCTCTCACCTGTGGAATAGCAATAATGGTGCCTGTCCTGCCTCTTGCACACATTCACCACAATATGGAGAGGCAATGCCTGTGCCAGGGCTCTCCCAACCCGAAAGTAACGTGCAATTTTACTTAATGGTTTCCCTCTTGATTGAATCTAAACCTTTTCTTTCTCCCCCTCTTCTTTTGGGCAGTAAAGTGCCTGTTAGTTAGTTACTAATGATGATGATGTTCAGTCCTCCATAAATGTTGGCTGGCATTACTTATGTTCCCAGAGCTGAGCTAAGAACTACCGTGATGACTGTGGGACAGTTGTCAGCTTCCTCGCCTGTGAGACTGGGCCAGTGAGCCTCAGGGCTGTTAGGTGCCTGCTCACACAGCTCAGGTCAAGCCCAGAGCAGGTTGACTGCACAGCCTGAACTCTTTACCCCTTTATTAGTTTGCACCTGGGCTGCCCTGACTGTAAGAAGGCAACTTGAGTTCTGGAAAGGAACTAAAACAATGACCTAGAACCCTTCTGGGGCGCAAAGTGGACCAGCCAACTAGGACTCCCTCTTTACCACACCGCTCTCTGTGGCTGGTCTTGTCACCAGCTTATCCTTAGAGAAGTCACATGTGGACATATGTCTGAGTTTTCTGTTGTGGTGAAAGCTCAGAAGACCAAGGCAGAGGGGGCTGAAAATGCTGCTTTGCTATTTTTCATCTTTAGAATATAGGCCTAAGAGTCTAACGGTCTTTTTTGAGACCATTGAAAACCCCGCAATCTCTAGTGAGGTGGAGCAGGACTTTGGGCTGGTGTGGAGATAAAAGGACAGGAATGGAGGGAAGAATGGGAAGATGCAGTGTCCAGCTGGCAGGCTCTGAGGCCTCTGTTTGTACAGGATGCGGTGCAAGAGATTCCAGAGGGGCCTGGAGCTCACCTCGGAGGGTTAGGGCCTTGCATTGGGGTGACTCTGGCCTGTTCCCAGATATTAAAAAGTTCCTAGAGTGATGTCAGCATCATGGCAGAGTGAGCTTTCATGTAAACTCTTCCCCCAATAAGATACAACAAAAGAGTCAGGCACAGATCAACAACAGACTCCTACACAGCAAAAAGGAAGATTGGAAAGATCCACACTGCCTCACATCTGAGAGTGGACGTACCGGGGCCCCCAGAGGAAGTGGGGAGAGGTAAGGAGAACTCCTCTCCCTCCCCATCAGATCAGCGATCTAGGTCCACGTGGCTCCTAGAGAGGGGGGAGGAGCGGCCCTCTGCAGGGAAACCGTAGCTCTTTCAGCTCTCAGCCAGTGGGAAGCTCCCACACAGAGCACTCAGAACTGCTGCAGGGGTGCCATCAACATCTGAGCACCCCTGGAGAGTGGATAATGGGTGAGTAAGAAGCCCCCCACTCCAGGGACCCAGCGGGCAAAAGAGAGAGCCCCCCCCATGCCCAACACTGCAGCTCAGCCAACCAAATGAGACAGAGCAGCCAGGCTGATCCCAGGGAGGAGCTTGGGCGGAGAGCAGGGGGCTCAGATTACACAGCCCTTAACACCCACACGGTGGCAGCAGGCAGAAACTGCAACCAGATATCTCCAGAATGAGGAAAAACAAAGTGAATACAGGAACCACAATGCAAAAGTACATGAAATCACCAGACTAGAAGGAAAATGACAAGCACCCAGAAACCAACTTTGAAGGCACAGAAACTCATAACCTAAACGACAGAGATTTCAAAATAGCTATCATAAAAAAACTCAATGAAATACAAGATAGCACAAACAATTCAATGAGATAAGGAGTTTCTTCGCAAAAGAGATTGAAATCATAAAGAAAAACCAATCAGTACTGATGGAGATGAAGAACACAATGGAGGAGATAAAGGAGAGTCTGGAATCTTTAAAGAATAGAGCTGACAATATGGAGGAAAGAATTAGCATTATAGAGGATAGGAATACAGGTATGCTCAAGATGGACGAGGAGAGAGAACTAAGACAAGAAATGAAGAAAGTCTCCAAGGAATATACAACTCTATTAGGAAATGTAACATAAGAATTATAGGTATTCTGGAGGGATAAGAGAGGGAAAGAGGAACAGAGAGTCTATTCAAGGAAATAATAGCTGAGAACTTCCCAAATCTGAGGAAGAAGCAGGAAATACCAGTAAGTGAAGCCAATAGGTCGCCTAAATACATCAGCAGGCAAAGGCCCAGTCCACAGCATATAGTGGTAAGGCTGGCTAAGTCAGTGACAAAGAAACAATATTAAGGGCAGCCAGACAAAAACAAAAAATAATGTACAAAGGAACTCCCATCAGGCTCTCAGTGGACTTCTCAACAGAAACTTTACAGGCTCGGAAAGACTAGAATGATATATTCAAAATACTGAAAGACAAAAACTTTCAGCCAAGAATACTCTATCCAGCAAAAATATTCTTCCAATATGATGGAGAAATAGTAACTTTCCCAGATAAACAAAAGCTGAAAGAGTTCATGGTCATGAGAGGCCCGCTACAAGAAACACTCAAGAAGGCCCTCAGGCCTGAGAAAAAGAAGAGAAAGGAAATACAAAGCTTGGAGCAAGGAGAAAAATAGGTAGACAAAATAAAAAAAATAATAGATCTTTACTGGAATAGATTAAATACCAAAATCAAAGATCAAAGGAAGGATATCACCAAAAATAAATAAAACCTCATCAATGTAAACATACACCCACAACACAGGATAGAATAAGTTGTAACCAGAATGACTTAGAAGGGGAAGAGGAAAGAGATTGAATTGTCTTAGTATAAGGAAATAAGAGGCCATCATAAAGTGGACTATCTCATACACAAGATTTTTTATACAAACCTCAAGGTAACCACTAAACAAATAATCAAAACAAAATCACATATGATAAACAAAGAGAAAACTAGAAAAGTCATAAGACAGAACAACCAAACTGAATTGGCAGTCTGAAACACATGGGACAAGAAACAAAGGAAATGCAAAAGAACTGGAAAATAAGTGACAAAACAGCAACATTAAGCCCTCATGTATCAATAATTACCCTAAATGTAAATGGATTGAACTCTCCAATCAAAAGATACAGAGTGGCAGGATGGATTAAAAAGCAAGACTCAACAATATGCTGCCTCCAGGAAACACACCTCAGCTCTAAAGACAAGCACAGGCTCAGAGTGAAAGGATGGAAGACGATACTCCAAGCTAATGGCAAACAAAAGAAAGCAGGTGTTGCCATACTCATATCAGACAAAGTAGACTTCAAGATAAAACAGGTTAAGAGAGACAAACAAGGGCAATATATAATGATGAAAGGAACACTCCATCAAGAAGACATATCAATTATAAATATATATGCACCCAAGATAGGAGCACCAAAGTACATAAAGCAACTATTAGCAAACCTAAAAGGAGATATTAACAACAACACAATAATAGTAGGGGATCTTAATACCCCACTTACACCAATGGATAGATCATGCAGACAAAAATTCCATAAAGAAACAGTGGACTTAAATGAAAAACTGGATGAGTTGGACCTAGTAGACATATACAGAGCACTCCATCCAAAAACAGCTGACTACATATTCTTCTCAAGCACACATGGAACATTCTCAAGGATAGACCATATGTTGGGAAACAAAGCAAGCCTCAATAAATTTAAGAAGATTGAAATAATAACAAGCATCTTTTCAGACCATAATGCTATGAAACTGGAAATCAACTACGAGAAAAAAACTGGGAAAGTGACACAGATGTGGAGATTAAACAACATGCTACTGAACAACCAAGGGATCATTGATGAAATTAAAGGAGAAATAAAAAAATATCTGGAAAAAACGAAAATTAATATATGCCATACCAAATCATATGGGATGCAGCAAAAGTGGTCCTGAGAGGGAAACTCATAGTGATACAAGCCCACCTTAACAAACAAGAAAAAGTCCAAATAAGCAACCTTAAATTACACCTAACAGAACTAGAAAAAGAAGAACAAGCAAAGCCCAAAGTCAGCAGAAGGAGAGAAATAATAAAAATCAGAGCAGAAATAAATGAAATTGAGACCAAAAGAACAGTAGAAAAGATTAATGAAACAAAGAGTTGGTTCTTTGAGAAGATAAACAAAATTGACAAACTCTTAGCCAGACTTACTAAGAAAAAAAGAAAAAAGGCTCAAATAAATAAAATTAGAAATGAAAGAGGAGAAATTACAATGGAAACCATGGAAATATAAAGGATTATAAGAGAATAGTCTGAGAAATTATACGCCACCAAATTGGACAATCTAGAAGAAACGGATAAATTCTTAGACTCATACAACCTCCCAAAACTGAACCAAGAAGAAACGGAGAATCTGAATAGACCAATCACAAATAAAGAGATTGAAATAGTAATCAAAAACTGCTCAAAAAATAATAGTCCAGGACCAGATGGCTTCTCAGGTGAATTTTACTAAACATACAACAATTTAATACCCATCCTTCTCAAACTACTCCAAAAAATAGAGGAATAAGGAACACTTCCTAACTCTTTCTACGAGACCAACATCACCCTAATACCAAAGCCAGAAAAAGACAGCATAAAGAAAGAAAATTACAGGCCAATATCACTGATGAACATAGATGCAAAAATCCTCAACAAAACATTGGTAAACCGAATACAGCAATACATTAAAATGATCATACACCGTGGTCAAGTGGGATTTATACCAGGGATGCAGGGATGGTTCAACATCCACAAACCAATCAACGTGATACACCACATCAACAAAACAAAGAATAAAAACCACATGGTCATCTCAATAGACGCAGAGAAGGCATTTGACAAGATACAACATCCATTTATGATAAAAACTCTTAACAAAATGGGTGTAGAAGGAAAGTACCTCAACATAATAAAAGCTATCTATGACAAACCCATAGCCAACATCACACTCAACGGGGAAAGACTGAAAGCCATTCCTCTGAGAACAGGAATGAGACAAGGCTGCCCACTCGCACCATTCTTATTCAACATAGTACTGGAGGTTTTGGCCAGAGCAATTAGGCAAGAAAAAGGAATAAGAGGAATCCAATTAGACAATGAAGAAGTGAAACTCTCACCATTTGCAGATGACATGATTTTATACATAGAAAACCCTAAGGAATCCATTGGAAAACTATTAGAAATAATCAAACACTACAGCAAAGTGGCAGGGTACAAAATCAATCTACAAAAATCAGTTGCATTTCTGTATGCTAATAATGAAATAACAGAAAGAGAGCTCAAAAAGATAATGCCATTTACAACTGCATCAAAAAGAATAAAATATCCAGGAATAAATCTTACCAAGGAGATGAAAGACCTATACAATGAAAACTACAAGACATTATTGAAAGAAATTGATGATGACATAAAGAAATGGAAAGATATCCCATGCACATGAATTGGAAAAATAAACATAGTTAAAATGTCTATATTACCTAAAGCAATCTACAGATTCAATGCAATCCCAATCAGAATCCCAATGACATTCCTCATGGAAATAGAAAAAAGAATACTAAAATTCATACGGGGCAACAAAAGACCCCGAACAGCTAAAGCAATCCTAAGGAAAAAGAACAAATCTGGAGGCATCACAATCCCTGACTTCAAAACATACTACAAAGCAATAGTAATCAAAAAAGCGTTATACTGGTACAAAAACAGACAAACAGATCAATGGAACAGAATTGAAAGCCCAGAAATAAAACCACACATATACGGACAGCTAATTTTCGACAAAGGAACTAAGAACATACAATGGAGAAAGGAATGTGTCTTCAATAAATGGGTGTTGGGAAAACTGGACAGCCACATGAAGAAAAATGAAAGTGGACCATCTGCTATTACCAGTCACAAAAATTAATTCAAAATGGATCAAAGACCTGAAGGTGAGACCTGAAACTATAAAACTCATAGAAGAAAATATAGGCAACACACTATTTGACATTCGTCATAAAGGAATCTTTTTGGATGCAATGCCTACTCAGACTAGGGAAACTAAAGAAAAAATAAACAAGTGGGACTTTATCAGATTAAAGAGCTTCTACAAGACAAATGAACCCAGAATCAAAATGAACAGACAACCCACCAGCTGGGAAAAAATATTTGCAAAGCATATATCTGATAAGGGGTTAATATCCATAATATATAAATAACTCACACAACTGAACAACAAAAAAAAACAAACAACTCGGTCAAAAAATGGGCAGAGGAATGAACAGACAATTCTCCAAAGAAGATATACAGGTGGCCAATAGGCACATGAAAAGATGTTCAACATCACTAATCATCAGGGAAATGCAAATCAAAACAACACTAACATATCACCTCACACCCATTAGAATGGCTATAATCACCCAGACAAAAAACAACAAATGCTGGAGAGGATGTGGAGAAACAGGAACCCGCATACACAGCTGGTGGGAATGCAAACTGGTGCAGCCTCTATGGAAAACGACACGGAGATTCCTCAAAAAATTAAAAATAGAAATACCCTATAATCCGGCTATCCCACTACTGGGAATCTATCCAACGAACCTGAAATCTACAATCCAAAGAGGCTTATGCACCCCTACGTTCATTGCAGCATTATTCACCATAGCCAAGAAGTGGAAACAACCCAAGTGTCCCTCAACTGATGATTGGATCAAGAAGATGTGGTATGTATATACAATGGAATACTACTCAGCCATAAAGAAAGACAAAATCGTCCCATTTGCAACAACATAGATGGACTTGGAGGGTATTATGTTAAGTGAAATAAGCCAGAAAGAGAAAGACAAACACCATATGATCTCACTCATATGTGGAATATAAACCAACACATGGACAGAGAAAACTGTATTGTGGTTACCAGTGCCAGTGGGGGTAGGAGGTGGGCACAATGGATGAAAGGAGACATGTATATGGTGATGGACAAACAAAAATGTACAACCCAAAATTTCACAATGTTATAAACTATTAAAACATCAATAAAAAATAAATTCGTTCCTGGGGCTGGCCCTGTAGTATGGTGGTTAAGTTCATATGCTCTGCTTCAGCAGCCCAGGGTTTGCAGGTTCGGATCCTGGACATGGATGTTCACACAGCTCATCAAGCCATGCTGTGGCAGTGTCCCACATACAAAATAGAGGAAGGTGGGCACGGATGTTAGCTCAGGGCCAGTCTTCCTCAGCAAAAAAACAAAAAACAACAACAAAACATTCCTTCCTGGGGAGAAGCACTTTCTTAACTTAGATGTTGTAACAAAAAGGGAAGCTCTCGGTTGGGGCTGTGGATATTAGGAGAGTCAACAGACTGACCCAATTTATTTTTTTAAAAATGTTGCAAAGATGAAATTGATGGAATGAACAACCCTGTTGTCTCACCCCAATTTCTAACTTTTTGTTTTTTATTTAAAAAAGAGAGAGGAGAGGTGTGGTTAGATATTAAAAACCAAATCAAAACCAAAATTAAATCCTGAAATTTACTAAGTCCAAAAGCAAACTAGAAGATGAATAACAGTGGCCTCCAGCCTGGAATGACCCCATCTGGAGGGAGGGAGAAGTGAACTCCAGAGGAAGTCAATATCCAAATAGTGAGCTGGGCAGACGCCTCGGCCCGGCTGGCCCACTCCTGCTCACCCACTGCGTGCGATCTCCGTGTGCCTGGGGGAGTGTGCATGGTAGTATTTTAGTTGTGGGAGAGAAGAATGAGCTGAAAATGTGCTAGTGCAGCGTTTCTCAATTTGATCTTCATAACATTCCTATATCTTGATGATTGCAGGTATTCTCTGTAGCAAAAAAATATATATATGGCTAAATTTATTTTACTCAATGTTTCTCAAAATTAAACACGCCTTTAACATATTAAAGGCTCTGAGAAGTCCCACAGAAAAGTGCCTTGTCAGACTCCCAGAGGAGGAAGTATGCAGCTTTTCCTAGAATTTATGACTGCTAGCTCTTTTTCAGAATTTCTGTCAACATTTTCCAGCACATCAGGGTCAATAACAGCGGTAGAAAGCATAATACCACTAGAACATCTACTGAGCTCTTACTATGCATGTGGGACTGTGCTAAGCATTTTCCTCTCTTGTTAAGGCTTTGAGATCATGTGAAGATTGTTTCCTCTACAAAGGAGATAACAATAGTACCTACCTTCAGGATTGTTAGGAAATTTCCCCAAGATTGTACATCTGATGAGTAGTGGGGGCCAGGATCTGAACCCAGAAAATGTTGCTGAGCATTTGGGCCGTGTTTCCTGTCCTGCCTCACCTCTCAGCTGTCAGACTCGAACCCCTCATTACCTGAGGTCACTTCGGCAGGAGTCTATTCCTTGCAGCTTGGCAGATCAGCTGACTTTCTGCAGGTGGTCATGATTACCTGGGGCTGTTATGGCCCAGGGCCCTCCAGACCAGCAGCCATGCACAAGTCTTCACTGAGCCGTCTTCTATCCTTGCCCTGATGGAGTTGCTGCTGGCATGCAAGAGGTGGCTCTAAACCCAACCTCCTTTAGTAACAAGGAGGCTTTCCCCTTTTCTGGCTTGCAGAAGACATCCAAGATGGGTGGGAAGTGTGTTGGTCTAGTTACAGAGTTGCCTGGAGGAGCTCTTGTTGCCAAGCTCCTCCTAAGGTCAGAGACTCCTTCAAAAGGGCTGTGTAGGGTGAGCCAGGGAGAAAATAGTGACACCTTTGAAGCGGCCTACACTTGGCTCTAATTGAGCTCTTCCTGTTGATGAGAATCTATGTGCATTCATTTTCCAGCAGGGGTTTTTTCCTTCCTCAGATGGCACAGAGCACTGATGCAGGCCTGCATGTGCCTCTCATGACGCTGTTGGGGCAAAATCAGCCACGGTGCATTAGGCACAGGGAAAGAGGGGCCTTGGGAGGCTCAGGGGTCATGTTCTGTGAGCTGGCTGCCTCCTTTCCTCTCCTCTTAGAGGTGATGGTCTTGGTGGGGTTGGTTAGGACTAGCTGGATGGAGGCAGTAGGAAAAGAGAGACTATTTCGGGAGATGAAAGTCTGCTTTGCGGTGGTGCAGCTGCTCCCATCAAAGCGCTCACTAGGAAAGCTTTTGAAAACATTAACTCATTAAGCCTCCCTCCTCCAGGCGCCATTAGGCAGCCCAGATGCAGGGTGGTGATCATCCTCTATCACTGTAGCCATGGCTGTCGTGGATGGAGAGTGTTGGCAGAGTTCTTGACTCCAAAGATTTTTTGAAATCCCTCATTCCAAAAGGATGTAGTTATTTATTTTTGTGAGGAAGATCAGCCCTGAGCTAACATCCAATGCCAACCCTCCTCTTTTTGCTGAGGAAGACTGGCCCTGGGCTAACATCCGTGCCCATCTTCCTCTACTCTATATGGGACGCGGCCACAAAATGGCTTGACAAGTGGTGCGTCGGTATGCGCCCGGGATCCGAACCTGTGAAACCCAAGCCACCGAGGCGGAGCACGCACACTTAACCACTGGGCCACTGGGCCAGCCCCCCTCAAAGGATGTATTTTTAAATTCTCCCAGAGTGTTTTTGAGTTCAAGGTTGGTTGTTTGCCTGTTCACCTGGCAATCACTAATGAGTTGCTTGCACGTTGCACTGAACTTTGAGCATGGCCCCAAACTCATCCCCTAAGTGTCTGCTCTACATTTGATCTCCCCAGGGTCTCTGCATGGATTTGAGAAGAAAATGAGAAGGAGAAGACAGTCTGGGCTCCACGCCGTCATCTGCTGAGACTGCTTTCTTGAAGGAGTCATTGAGTGTGCTCCCCCCAATACCCTCCCCTAGATTCAGCGTGGTTGTCTCCGGGTGGGTGGGTAAGATCACCTGGTGAAGCGCCCTGATTTTGATAAGAGGAACTGTCCCTCCCTTCCTCACTGGATGCAGGCTTGGGGGGATGGTTGTTGTTGGTTTCCTGTTCTCTTCTGACCAAGAGGTAGACGGGTGATGCAAGCTTAGGCTATCAAACACAATGTGGATTTTTCTTTTTTGCAATCATTTAAACATTATTATTATTATTTTAAAGATAAAGCTATAGCTACATTCCAAATCATTTCAAGGATGCTAATTCGGATGAAATTGCGGGTTGAGGGCATAATTCAAAGTGTCTGACTTCTAGGTCCAAATGTGGTCCTAGATTGACATTGGAAACAAAACATTTAATTGCAACAAGGTAAAATGAATGATGCAAAATAATGAGTGCTTTTACTATGTACAAAAGCACATCATGTTTTATACAGAAAAAGTCTTGGTATTTCCACTGTTGAGGGCTCAGCCCTATAAAAGAGCCCTTCATTGGCCTGTGGGAATGTCCCCAGGCTTGAAGCCGGGAAGATGGTCTTGCTTCTCAACCTGCTTCTGATGTAGGGGAGCCGGAGGACCATGTTATTCTGGGTCTTGCCAAGTTGTCTGGGCCCAACCGCTTAATTTGCTTCTGTAAGACTGGAATATTATTAGCCCCTTTCCCGTGACTTCAGGAAGGCCTTCCTGGAGATGTATCTGTGGATTGCTACAGACACCCAGCCAAACTCCCAGGAATTTGGTTCCTGAGCAGAGTGAGGAATGAAAATGGTGGGAGTATGCTCATTCCAAGGGCAGTGCTGAATCCAGGTTCCTGCTCCTGGGTGTCCAGGGCTGCTCTGGTTCTGTTCTTTCAGACAGCTTTGCCTTAGACAACAGACACAGGAGTTTCCTCGAAGGAAATGTGGTAGGAGGTTCAAAGACTCAGAATCCCTTCTGCTTCTTGCAGTCCTCGGCTCTCCTCTCTCCAGAAGCTCTTTCTTGCTGGTTACATCTGTATATACAACTGCAAATATGATGTTTATGCAGAAATGTCTCAGAGCCATGTCTCCAGCTCTAACCTTTCTCCTAGCTCCAAGCAACTACTATTGAGGAGATGCCTGTGGATCAGACAGCCACATGAAGGGCCAACTGGATGTCTAAACACACGCAGAAGAATGCTACAGGGTGTGATGTTATTAGCCAGGAGAGAACCAAACTCCCCCTCCTCTGACAGCCTACCATCCTAGCCTCCCAGATTCCTCTGTCCTACATCCTGTCCATTCTGTCCCGTGCAGGCCTCCCTCCCAGGCCCACTGCTGTTTCCTTGGTTCAGGCCTCCCTCATCGCTTGCCTGTTGCATCCTCCCTAACTGCCTCACACTGCTGGGCAAAGTCACACAAACTCACAAGGCTTCAGGGCCAAGCAGGTCATGCATGTGTGTGAAGTAACAGGGTTTGGGGGGAACCAGGCTGATTGGCTGTCCTTAGGCAGGGCTTGTCTGCCTTCAGCACGTGTGGGCTCTTCTCAGCTTTCAGGCTGCCGTCTGCAACCCCTGCCATGGCACTGTCCGGGTTCTCTCATCATGGCTGGCATCTTGCTCTAAAGTCTCTGGATGCCATCTAAGGAGCTTGTTCCCTGGAATAAGGCTTCCCAAAGTCCCCTTGGTAGACCTGTGCAGCTGGAGTGTTGGGGACTTGGCAGGACCTACGGGAGTGCTTAGGAAAAGGTGAGTTTGGGTCAATTTACTGGTCTCCCAATGGGCCCCTCACACTCCTGCCCCGATGCCCAGATCTCTGGTCCCAGCTGGAAGTTCACCTTCTCTAAGAAGGCTTCTTTCTGTCTTATTAAGTTAACCTCTCTAAGCCTCCATTTACTCCTCTGTAAAAAGGGCATAAAACATTTCTCTCAGAGTTTATGAGGATTAAAAGAAAGATGGCATATGCACAAGGACTTTATTTACATCAAACACTGTACAAGTGTGAGACTTTGTTGCTGAAAGGGGTGGTTGGGTGGCCATGAAGTCCAACCTCCCCTCAGGCATGCTGTCACAGAGACTTCTGCACTGACAGTTAAAGCTTGAATACTTCTGGTGGTGGGGAGCTCACCATCTTGCAATGCATTCTGCTTCACTGACGGATGCCTCAAGTTAGAAGGTAGAAACAGCCTCTTTGTGACAGATGTCGTGGGTCTTTATTTCACCTTGCTCCAGGGAATGGAACCAACTGCTGTGTACTTTCTGTCACCATCATATTGGATCCCTCCTTAAAGGGAAGTTTGTGTTTTCACTTTTGTGCCCTGGAAGCCTCTCTTGGATGGAGAGGGCGTCTGGAGATGTTCTCCATGTGCTTGACACGGGAGCTTTGGGGTGGAGAGGAATGTAGGTGAGAGGAGGGGCTGCAGGCAGAGGGTGGGCCTCTAGGGGAGAGACACCAGAGTTTCTGGTGGGTAATAGCCGGCATCTGCAGTGGCTGTTAGACCAGCACATCATTCCTCTGTGCCAGGTTCTTGGGCTGCTGAGGGGAAGTCACTCATTTCCTGCCCTGTTGGCCTGGTTGCCAATCTGCACTGGCTGCACCGCCTTCATGGGAGCCGAAGACAATGGGGTGCAAGGGAATCCAGATCATGATCATCATCTCAGGTTTTTCTAAGTACCGTTTCTAGGAATAGGGTCTGTAATCCGATTGTCCAGTTGACTAGAGGGGAAAATTGATTTCAGGGGTATAATTAATGTGACTTCCAAAAACAGAAGTGATCTGGAGAAGACAATGACTTAGACTTAAGTGGGGCCTCTCCCCCTAGAGTTGTTTTGTGAAACTCACGAGATAAAGATAAAAACTGAATTCAAGCTCAAAGGGTCCTAGGACAGTGATTTGTCCCTCTGTTCATGTGACTTGCCAGGAGTAGAGAGAATTGCAGTCAACATCAAATTCAAGATAAGATGCTCAGAGGTTGCAAGCTGGTGGCCCACAGGTGTGCTTTATTTGGCCTAATTATTGTTTTAAAAAATCTAATTAGCAACCAAGAGAAAAAAAAAATCATAGGAGTTTACATAAAAATCAGAATTTCCATTGTCTTCTAAAAACTTGGGCCCTGAGTCTGGTGTGTCAGAACTGAGGCAGTGGATCCCTCTGTCGGGCATGGGCTCCCCGATGCCCCGCTGTCTCTCAGATGAGTGGGGTAGCCAGGTGTGAGAGTGCTGCCCCTGTAGGAATTGGGACTGAGACTCTGCACTTCACAGGCTCCCTGCTTACCTGGGTCCTGCCAGGCAGATTTTATGTGTGGCCAGTCAGGACTAAACTCTGGTAGATATTCCTTGTTTAATTACTCCCAAAGTAAAAGGCATGGAGAACAGAAGTGATGCAGAGAAACTACAAGAAACTCTGTGTCAGGTGGAAAATTATTCTTGGGTTTACTCTTTTGTTCCTAAGGTGAGAGTCAAAGAAAATGATTTTTGTTCTTGTTATTGTATTTAAGAGACCTTAAGAGAATAGCAGCTTTCCAGTAGTTTAGGAATAGCAAGCTAGTGGATTGTTCTCTTGTTAACCTTTCGATCGTTGACAGACTGTGTTGTTTTTTCCCTCTAATGACACACACTCAGGGGCTTTAGCCAGTTAATGTCAAAAGCAGGAGAATTACTGGATAGATACTGAACAGCCTGTTGTTTACTGTACCCAAATGCAGACAGGTCCTCGATAACTGGGTCAGCAGTGGCCCACCAACACCAGTGGTTGTGGTTGAATGTTGCTAATGTTTGAATTTCCCAAGTAGGTTTGGATATCTTTGGGTAAGTCCTTTATGTCAAAGAGCTAAGTGGATTTAGACCTTTAGAACAACTAACGTGGTTTGGTGAAAGCATGTAATATGTCCAATTAGCAATTTTCTGAATTGAATTGTAAGCAACATAATGAAATTTTTTTCAAAATGGAAGTAGTTTGTTGTACACAACTTCCTCTTAAAAACTTGACCTTCATGGATGCTCATAGATATCCATCCATCCAAGGCTTCTCGGGCACCTGCTACATGCCAGGCACTGCTCTGGGGACTGCAGACGTGAGAACAAAGTTGGGACAGAAAGCAGGTCAACTCTGCCTGCTACTGACAGGTGACATATGTGGTCAGGTACGTAGTATCATTGTGTCTGGTCAACAGTTATGTCTAGTAACAGCACTTAGGAGCCTAATGTGTTCCCAAGTTAAAGTACTTTCTTCATGGATCTACATCATTGTTTTTATTGGTTGCTTAATATTCCAATATACGGATGAATCCTAGTTTGTTTAGCTACTCTTGATGGACATTTTATGCTATTTACAAATTTTCACTATTATATAAAAACATGATAGTGAATGTGCTAAAGTGAACACCTGTGTCTATGCATCACTGTGTACTTGTCCGATTCTTTCCTCAGAACATGGTGTCTCAGTCTTGGCACGACTAACACTTCGGCCTGGATAAGTCCTTGTTGTGGGGCCGTCCTGTGCATGGTAGGATGTTTAGCATCATTCCTGGCCTCTTCCCATCAGATATCAGTAGCATCTCCCCAACCAAAAATGACATTGCCAATTGTTCCCGGGGGGGTGGCGGAAATTGCCTTTGATTGAGAAGCACTGCCTTAGAATAAATTCCAATAACTAGAAATTCTGGATCAAAGGGGATGCATGGCTCTAAGGTTTTGCTTACATGTGCTAAATTAAAAGCAGTGGGAAATTAGTATTGGTAAGGGTGTCTGGGGGGTCAGGTATCCTCCTATACGGGTGTGAGTATAATTGTTTTTAAGTTGAAGTGAAATGCACATAACATACAGTTACCATTTTAAACTGTACAATTCAGTGATATTTAGCATATTCACAATGCTGTGCAACCACCAGTTCTCTCTAGTTTCAAACATTTCCATTACTCCCAGAAAAACATCCTGTACCCATTAAGTAATCAATCCCTATTTCCCCCTCCCCCATCTGCTTTCTGTATCTGTGGATTTGCCTGTTCTGGATATAGCATATAAATGGAACCATGCAATATGTGACCTTTTGTGTCTTGCTTCTTTCACTTAGCATAATTTTTTTCACGTTCTTCCAAGTTATAGCATGTATCAGTACTTTATTTCTTTTTATGGCTGAATAATATTCCATTGTATGCATATACCACAATTCATTTATCTGTTCATCCACTGATAGACATTTGGGTTGTTTCCATCTTTTGGCTGTTATGAATCATGCTGCTATACAGAGTATAAGTTTTAAAATTTTCCACCTATCAGGTAGACAAAGATTAAGAACAACATTGAGATATTTTAAATTTCTTTGATTGTTATAAGATTATTTGTACCAGTGGCCAATAGATATGTTCAGGGATATTCAGATTCCCTGATGTGGACAGTAGTGGCCATTTTGATGTTTGTCATCAATCAGTGAATCTGGAAATAGCTGCTGGGTACTTTTTGTCTAGTCCTGTGTTAAGTGTTATGGATGATGGGATTTTCAAAAGAAGCATAAAGTAGTGTTGTTAGCTACTTTACCCACCCATGGCCCCCACCCTCAAAGAGTTCATTGTCTAGGATTGCCTTGGGGGTGAGAATTCTGAGTTTGATTTGTTATTAGGCTATTGATTAACTTGATTTAAAACCTCTTGGTTTTAAACATTTCTCATGAGGCAGATGATCCTCCTGTGAATCATCACAGTGATTGAAGTTCACAAAATTCATTTCCTCAAAGTTGCCGTACAGAATAGCCTGTGGCCGTCATGTTTGTGAGATTCTGGGCTGCCATCTTTCCATCGTTTACTTTCCATGCATCAGTGGAATCTGCAAGCTGCTTCTAAAGAGTTATTTTATTTTTCTAAAAAGAATTTCAGTTTTACCTTTATGGGGAAAACAATAAAGCTTTTAGAGTTTAACTCTTAAAGTTAAATGTTGCATGAAGGATTTAGGGAAATAGGATAAAAACTCTTGTAGTGGTTAGTTCACTCTTTGCTAGTTCACCATCATATGCTTCAGCATATGATAATTATAATTTAAGAGTCTGATTCTGAATTTAATACATTAATATCTCCTGTATTAGTTTGCTAGAGCTGCCATAACAAGTACCACAGAATAGCTGGCTTCAACAACAGATATTTATTTTCTCACATTTCTGGAGGCTGGAAGTTCAAGATCAAAGTGGTGGCAGGGTTGGTTTCTTCTAAGGCCTCTCTCTTTGGCTTGCAGATGGCCGTCTTCTCTCTGTGCCTTCACATGATCTTTCCTCTGTGCCTGTCTGAGTCCTAAATCTCCTCTTCTTATAAGGACACTATCATATTGGATTAGAGTCCACCCATATGACCTCATTTTACCTTAATTACCTCTTTATAGTAAAGGCCCTATCTCCAAACATAGTCACATTCTGAGGTACTGGTGTTAGAACTTCAACATATGAATTTTGGGGGGACACAATTTAGCCCATAACCTTCCTAATGTGGACAGTTATTGGAAGCCAGATAGAATTTATAAAATGTTGATACTACAAAATGTTCCAAAAGTAACACAAAAGTCCAAAAGACTTTTGTCCAAAAGACAACACAAAAGTAACACACTTTCAAGTCCATTTAGTTAACTTTAAACTATCTACTTCAAGGTGTTACTAAATTGGGCTTGCTTTATTAAATAGATACCTCATGTGTTGTTACTGCATTATTTATATTTAAGATGATGAGAAAATAAATCTGTCAAGTAGGTTAACCAGCCCCTACCATATGTATTGTCATTTTTCATTTTATTGAGATAATTCACATATCATAAAATTCACTCTTTCAAAGTGTACAATTCAGTGGTTTTTAATATATTCACAAAGTTCTGCAACCATCAGCACTATTTAATCCCAAACATGTTCATCACCCCAAAAAGAAACCTGTACCCCTTAGCAGTTACTCTCTATCCCTCCTTCTCTCAGCCCTGGCAATGACTCATATACCTTTTGTGTCTACGGATTTGCCTGTTCTGGACATTTTATATAAGTGGAATCATGCAATTTGTGGTCTTTTGCATCTGCTTTCACTTAGCATAGTGTTTTCAAGGTTCCTCCATGTTGTAGCATGTATCCATACATCACTGTTTTATGGCTGAATAACATTCCATTGTATGGATATACCACCTTTTATTTATCTATTCAACAATTGATGGATATTTGATTTGTTTCCACTTTTTAGCTATTATGAATGATGCTACTATGAACATTCATGTACAAGTTTTTATATAAACATTTATTTTCAGTTCTCTTGAGTATATTACCTAAGCATGAAGATACTGGGTTATATAGTAACTCTATGTTCAGCTTCTTGAGGAATTGGCAAATTGTTTTTCATTTTACGTTCTCACTAGCAATGTAGGAGAGTTCCAATTTCTCTACATCCTTGCCAACACCTGTTATTGTCCGTCTTTATTATTACAGCCAATCTAGTAAGCCCACCTTTACTTTTAATTTGTTTAGCAAAACTTTATTCATGGATAATGTAGAGGCAAGCACTTGACTTCTGATTTGGAAGGTTCTGGCTGCTTTGTCTTGTTTGTTTTCTTGGGAGACTTCACTTGCTGTTGTCTCTATTTCCCACTTACCCTCTGTGAGTTTTGTGTTTGCAGCAAACGATTCAGCTCCTCCCCTTAGAGACTGGTGAGAAGTCACTTGCAGGTTCCTGCCACACTCCTCTGAAATCTGATGAATTAACGCTTCCACCACACATACCTTTCCTGGGTCATCATCTGCCCTGTGCAGCATTAAGTGAGGCATTAATGAAGGTGTTTGACTCTTTCATTGCATTTTCTTTCTGAATCAATAAGGAGTTTACCCTCTTCTACTGTCTCACCTCTCTCCCAATTATGTCATTTAACATTGATTTTCCCCTCCTTCTAGGCATATAAAATACTTGTAGCTCTCTTTTTAATGACAAATCAATTCCAACACCTTCATGTTACAGACTTGGGAGAGCAGCTGAGTTTAAAGCTTTTTCTCTGTCTGCTCCCCAAATCTTTCTGTTTAAAAAGCTCGAGTCATCCGTGATTGATTAGGGAAAGAAGTTAATGCCACTTTGATTTATTTTGTTTGCTTTGAAAATAGTTTTCTCACTTGTCAAATGGATTAGTTATGAGAAATGAATTGTGGGACTGGTTGAGGAGGAAGGGAAGAGAAAGCCAAGGTTCAGAGTCTCTTCCCTGTTAAGGATGGCCATGTGGCTGCAAGGCCCCTTCCCTTGTCTCGTGCCCTGCACTACGGTGGGGGTGTGAGCTTCAAGCACTGGGTCCCTGCCTCATGAGAGTGTTTACTGGCAGGAAGGGGTGGGGCTGGGGAGACAAAGCATTTGTGTAATTTTTTTGTAGCTTTAAGTTCAATTGCCTCAGCTCAGGTTCTTTGCATATTGTTTCCTCATAGCTTAATGTACTTTTCTCTTATCACATTTAAATATCAAATACTGTAATAAAATATTCTGTAATATCAGTGATATCTCCTGTCTAGGTGGCATGGACTTTCTTTCTCGAACATGGGGGAATCCCCAGTGCCTGCATCTGTCCTGTCACTAAGAGATGCTCAATAAATATTTGTTGAATGAAAGAAAGGAGTAACTGTCATGAAGGCAAGATAGAGTGCCCAGTGGGGCATCTAATGCATGGGGAGGAGAGGTGGTGCGCAGGGGTATTTCTGAAGAAGTGAAGGATGAGCAGGAGTTATCTGGGGGAAGAGCTGTGGGGAAGAGAATTCTATCAACACTAGAAACTCAGAGAATAATGAATGAAATCACAAAAGCATGTAAGAAATATTCTGGACTAAGAAGCTGGAGCTCCAGGGAGTTCCAGGCCCTTGGTGAGCCTGTCTTTTTTACTTTTGGGGATCATTTTGTACAGGATAATAAACCAGGCTCTGCTTTAACCTATGAGCTCATGAGACAAAAGAAGATTCTGGAATTTGGGTGCTGGAAAGAATCTGCAACCCAAAAGTCAGGGACCGGGGGACAGCTTCGGCAGGCTGAGGTATGGACACCTACTCCAGTGGTGGTCTCCAAAGTGGGCGCGGTGAGCCAGCCTGCAGAGGGCACCTGCCCTCCTGTCCCAGTGAAGCCCCCAGCACAGAAGTCCCTCTCCTGTCTGACCTAAGATTCCTTCACTGTAATTCCAGGGCTTTGTCCTTGTTCTTTCTCCAGCAGAAACGAGGCAAGGCTGATCCTTACAGTGGCTTCAGCGTGGGGCTAGATTCCTAGTCACTATCCTGTAGCCCTCCTCGGTTCATCCCTCTTCCTGGTGGGCTGTGAATGCAGGTGGCTGACTTTGCTTCCCTGGGGGAGGAGGCCCCCCTAGGCCGACCCTGGCTCCTCCTTGTGCCTGAGGGCTGCGGGCTGTCACCTCTTGTTGCCATCTTCAACACTTGGCTTCACATTTGCCTGTCCTCTGTGCCTTTCCCAATTTGTCATTATTATTTTAGTGATAATAGAGAGACCACTCGGAGAGGAGGCAGCAGCCAGCAGCTTTTACAGTTGATTAGATGCCTAAAGAACTAAAAGAGATGTGGGCTGGCTCGCCCTCTGCTCACCTGTGGCCTGTCACTCGTTGTCTAGCCTGTGGGTCCTCTCTGCTCCGTGGCTCTCAGTGGCTACAGGCCATCTTACATCACACAGACACTTGTTCTAATTACCAAACCTGGCTTAACATTTCCCTCAGTGTAAACATTTTGGAAACAGACTTTTAAAAGTATATAATTTCTTGGGCATGTTGGCTCCTGGTACATGTTAACTTCTTGTCTCTAATGGAAAAGCTTTTAAAAGTTTGGTTATCTCACATGAGAGATAATAGCATGAATTTACATTTGCTGCTGGAAAGCCGCTGTTCTGACACATGGGATTTCCACTGAGTAGATCCCACAGGCATAACCACGGGAGACAGAGACGGAGGTCAGAGACAGAGAGGCCATCCCCTACAGAGTCTCACCTTACTCCACAAAGGGCCTCATCTGCGTGGTGCTTTCTGATTTCCTACAAGGCAGGCTACCTGTGTTCTCTGCTGCAGTGCAAGGTTGATTGTCCTGTGACAGAAATGGAATGCTATGAAGCCTAGCCACTTTCCTTATGCATAACCTACTTTTTTTGGTAAAGTCTCTTGATTCATTCAAAATTGTCCTGTTTCCCTAGTGCATCTGAATAATTGAAGTTTGGCTATATTTCCCATAATTCACAATTTTACAGCAATTTAGAAGGAAAATAGTTCCAACTGGTGTGCTCCTTATCTTATGGAATGGTCCAGAAGACAAAGCTCAGAATGCAGAACATTTTAATTATGATATAGGACAGGCGCTTGGTGTCTGGGGAGGTCGAGGCACGGCCAGGCAGATTGCAACAGTTAATGTGGGCTGGGGGATAGCCGGCATTTGTCTCACCACAACAAGAATCAGAATGAGACCATTTAGAAACATTAACATGCAGGCAGCACCAAGCAGAACTTCCTAACCGGCTTTTGATGTCCATGGATGAGAGGAAAGTCCCGGTGGGCAAGAATGAAACATCTGAAAGAATTGGAGATGAAAGAGAATTACAGGAAGGGGCCTCACATTCTTTGGGCAGGGGAACTCTTGTTTTATTCAGACGCAGCTGCGCACAGAGGTGCCATTTGTGGACGGAATGCTGAAGGCCATGATTCTGGTGATTCTGGTGCCCACACTGGCAGAGTCAGATATGGCCTGAGTCACAGGGTTGGCCTGGGAGTGCAGAGGTAGCTGGAAAAATGAGCAAATGGCTACAAAGAAGGACGGAGGGCATCTGGGTACCAGGAAAGATATGGCAACCCGGTTCCCCCAGGTTTGTGCTGGGAAGAAGGGCTGGGGTGGTTTCAGAGACATCTGCACAGCCGGAGATAGATGGGGATGGGGCCACACAAGCTGGCCTACAGGGCACAGGGCCCGGGGGTGCAGGATGCCAATGGCAGTTACAAGCATTGTGGGGGAGCTGGGCTGTTGATGCTGGTGCAAGGTGGCGTGCCAGAGATGCTGAGGGTCACGATGCCCAGTATAGACAGTGGAGTGCCCATCTTTTGGAACCAGGTTCCAGGGATAGAGATGGAAAAACCAGAGGCCTTGCTCTCAAGCAGCTCAGAGACTGGAAAAGAGACACACAACGTAAGACCAGAGCTTAAATACAGATACGTTTGCCGACAGTGACGGGCTTGAGAGAGGTTTCATTGAGCACACTGGGACGGAGCTCAGCCCCCATCTGTGTGTTCAGGGACAGCGTGGGTGTCTGTCCTGACGCCAAGCTCACAAAGCTCAGGAACAGCCTTCCCAAAGCCACAACACACCCTCTGGGCGGCCTCGCCACTCAGAACTAAATCACAATTGCACTTGATTCCGAAGATGGGGCAGAAGTTTAACTTAGTCAAAGTTTCATTTCTTTCAGGTTTTGTTTTTTTTCAAGCCTGAAGAGTTCAAATCCCTTTGTCCGTCCTTATGGGCATGCCCTAAGCTAGTGATTCCAAAGCTTTATATGTTATGGATTCCTTTAAGATATTACCTGACCCATAAAATTGTGTGCATATGTGCATTTTTTGAGGGAGAATCAGAAACTCTGATGAAAGCTATGGAGTGAATGTGGGCTAGGGGAGGGAACCCTCAGGGACCAGTGAGATGAGGCAGGGGGAGAGGGAAGCACACAGGAAATATTCAGGTAAGTACTGAATTCTGTGAAGCTGGTTTTCTTTCAGAGGTACACAAGTGGCAGAAGTGGGAAAGGCTAGTCTTGAACAGAAACAATTTTCCTTTTCCTTCCCCAGGCAAGACTCAGGAATAGGTGGAGGGGTGATTCACAGGGGACAGAGGAAGGGTAGAGGGACCAGGATATCCTTCCTATAGGGGTGTGGTGGGATGGGGGGGAGGAAGAAGCCTTCACGCCAAGGACAGGGCTGTGGACAGGAGCAGGCCCAGCAGACCTCGAAAGCGCCCCTCCCCCACTCGCGGCCTGTGGACAGTCCACTGTCTGATGGGTCGGGGGGGCTCCCGATAAAAAGACTCAGGGTGGGGGCCTTGAATACTCTGGCTGGGCCTGACTAAGGGGAGCAGAGCAGAATGACTGTTTCCCCCATGAGTCTGGGCAGTGCGGGATCTGCAGGATCCCATTTGCCTGCACTCTGAGAGGGCCCCTGCTCCTTCCCAAGGACTTCACTGCAGTCCAAGGACTCAGGTTAATTTCCCAGGTGACCCTTGAATAAAGGGAAGCAAGCAGGATAAGACTCAGCATGGGCTACCTACTGGATGCCAGGCAAGCCAATTACCACCCACTCTGGACTGGGAGGTGCATTTAGAAGAGAGGGTTACTCTGGGCAACTATGTTGTTTTCTTTTAAAAATTATCTTTAAAAAATCACTCAAATAATATGTGGTGTTTAAAAAATAAGAAAATACTGCTGAGAAAATAAAATCACCCACATTCTCCTTCCTCTAGAGGTAACCGTGAACGTTTTTGGGTTTAACTGTCTGGACTTCTTTGTACTTATAGAAGCAATTAAAAATCAGTAACAGTGGTGCAGACTGGTCCATACAGTTCCACCTGACAGCACGTTCTAGACTCCTTGTAAGCCACATCACCTCCTCGTGGGATGACGTGCAGTGCCCCTCCTGATGGACATGTCATGATCCCCTGCTGCTGGGCAATTAGGCTGTTGCCAGCCTTTTTCTTTTGCAAACGGTGCTGCGATGAACTTCATTGCAGCTATATTCCATTTCTGGGAATTTATTTTAAGGAAACAATTAAGGACATATACAAAGAAAAGACATGTTTTTAAGGCTTGGATCCATGCCACCACGTTACCTGGACCACTTTCTGACAGCCCTCCTACCCCAGCACATGTACGTGAGTTGGTGTGGCTGACGACCACAGAGGAAGATGCTGGGACCTTGCCTTTCAGGAAACCATCACTCATATGTTCTTCAAGAGATTGCAGCCTGCCTTCCTTTATCTGGCACAACAGAAACAAGCAAAACACAATCACAGCAATAAAAGCAACTTGAAATTGGATATTTAACTAAAACAAGTTTTCTTTTTGCTTTCTGGGAATGAAGATCGGTTTTATTGACTGTTAAAATCTTTACCAGGGGTTTTACTTAGATGTTGGCAATGGTGTCAGAGTTTACAACTAGCCTTTCTGATCTTGAAAATGTTATTCCAGAAGAGGATGGGGTAGATGCTGCGAGATCCGGCAGGGAGAGGAGCCTCTTCAGAGAGCCCTGCATGTACCCAAACTAAATGAGTGACCTGCCCCTTCTGCCCTGTCACTCTAGGTAACACTTCTCTTTAATTGTCTTCTTAGTGCTTCCTGGTCAGCAGAAGTTCTGCTCTCATCCGTTGAAAAGATAAATTCAGATTAGATAGAGGTTCCAGTCCCAGCCCCTAGAGTCTTGCCTGATACAGAGTAATCATCCCATAAGTTGTTGAAAGAGTGAATAAAAACCCCATTCCTTCAAACAGATCTTTGGTCTTTGTTGACTTTCTACATCCTAAGGTGAAATAGGGGCAGGGTATGCTGAGGAATACCAACATGGATGGGCAAACTTGTCCTTTTCCAGAATAGGCACGAAAACAATCTGACCTAGACGTTTCCAAGATCATGGCCATTTTACTTTCCTTTTTAAATATTTGATGTCTGGGCTCTGCCCTCTGGGTGCAACTCCCTGAGATCTTCTTGCTCCCTCTACCCTCAACACCAGCATCTCAGAAAACCCATGCAGGCCAGGCAGCAGGTGTGGAGGGGAAGAAGTCAGGGAGGCTGCATGCAGGTTTGGGCGGACCTCAGGGGCTCAGGAGACACCAGAGGACACAGCAGTGAAGGGCAGTGCACTGTGGTCCTCACAAGATCATCTCTGAGGAGAAGAGACTCCAGGTCTGACTGTTGGCTGTGAGGATGTCCTTCAAGTGTTGACAACTATGTGTTTTGTGCTGTGGGTGCTGTCATGGACTGGTACCTTCACAAGGGGTGAGGGACAGCCTTGCAGAATGGCCCAGCTTGCTTTCTGCAGCTGACACAGGCACTCAGAGGAACCAGGGCAAGTGTAGGGCTCAAACTCCAAAGGCAGAGGGCTAATTGCTCCATCTCACTGTGGGGATCAGATCATAAAACCAAATGGAAGTGGAGATGGATGGAAGAGGCGGAAATGGCTCAAGTCCATGATGGAGAATTGCATATTGATCACATGGAGAAAAAGAGATTTTTAATAAGGAGAAATAATTATTCAATGAGTCAAGTGTCTAACTTTCCTGAAGATTCAAGCCAGCCTGAAACCAGAACAGAAAACAGCTGGAGAACATTTTAATCAAGGGAAGGCAGCCGCTCTGTCCCCCAAAGAGGGAGCTCTTTAATCAAGCCCTGTTGCCTTGTTTATCAGCAGAGGTAAGAAACAATTTGGCCACCAGGATGGGCAGCAGCTTCAGAGAAACCCAGCCATGCGTGAAGACACTGTGCACCTGAGAAGGAGACAGAGCCTGGGAATGTTTCAGGACCAGATGCCATAGAAACCACAGGATGCAATTATGACAAAGATGGCAGGGGTCTGGGGTGGATGAGTGGGCTGGAAGGGGTGGGGGTCTGTGCCACAAGAGGCAGACACGGGCTCCTGTGCTGGAGGACCAACCCTAGCAGAGCTCTCTGTGGGTTGCGGACTTCTTATGTACATGGATGCGGGCCCAGCAAGTGGGTCCCATAGGTGCACAATAAAGGGCTTTGTCACTGAGCTGTGAAGTATAATTTCCCTTCTTAGGCACACAGAACATGAACGTGACTGTCTTGTTATGGCGGTGGGAATTATAATTTTATTTCTCATTTGTCTTCTCTTTCTCCCTTCTGGCATTATAACAGGGGACATAGCTGAATCAAAGTTCAGCAGCTGAGGGAGGCAGAGATGGTGCTGCATGGTGCAGCCCAGGGGGCTTTCCTGCAGAGCGTGCTAAGGCAAGGGCAGGGGGCAGACTGCAGGCTGGCTCCATCTGGATCGTCCCTGGACCCGGAAACCTCTCCACCAAAGCCTGCCCATTTCCTTCAGAGTCTTCCCAGCTCTAATCATCTCTCAATCCTCCCATCCTTTCTAAAACCATTCTTTCATTTGTTCATTCATTCATTCATTCATTGTGTATTTTACTGGTGGAGGATTTTCCTTCATCCACTGTCCGTCTTTGCCCCCATCCCACAAACGTTGGAGGAGAGCTGCTTCCACGGGGGCTCATGCCAAGCGTGGGGACCAACCCTTGAATAAAACATTACCCTGCACTCTGAATTCATTTCTTCCTTCAAGGAGCTCAGAATTGTTAGGATGAGTATGTTCTCATTTAAAACCTCTACCTTTCCCAGAAAACTTATTGAAGATGTGATTAAAGAAATAATCGTGAAACTTTACTTACTTATTGATTAAGGTTCTTTCTCCTGGTTCTCAATGTGAGATTGAATGCCAAATAACTGAAGATTTCTTTTTAGAGTTCACTAAGACCCTTGAGGACACTTGGTACCCTATGCTGTGCTGGTCAGAAGCAATGCTTGGTTTTGGCGGGCTGGGCCATTGTCAAGTACGGACCTGCGTAACCTTGGCTCTGAAAAGATGATGGTCTGTGAAAACATGAGAATATCTGCAGAAAGCCCCTGTATGAGGGAAATATTAATGTGGCTCAATCCTGACCTAGCTCAGGCCCTTCCAGCGAGGGGCACCTCCACTGACCACACCCTCCTCCACACCCTCTAATTATGACCCCTATTAATCTCCACCTGCAAAACAAAGGGTTCTGACCCCATGTCTGGTCCCCTCTATGCTGACATGCTCTTATGACTAATGTGGCTCAGGACCCAGCCAATCATGGCGGACAGCAGGCGCATGAGCTTGTAAGAGCAGAAATAAAAAGTAATCCCCACTCAATTTGGAAAGTAAAAAGACTTGAGCCCCTGAAGGTCTTTGGAATGACCCCAGCCCAAATCAGTCAGGGACTTCTTGTGAAGGCTGAACCTTGTGTGCCATCTCGCTTTCCACTTTCTTCTAGAAGTAGGGGCACTGGGTTGGAGAGTGGGGGGGACAGACAGAGAGACTTGGCTACCTTCATCTGACAGCAATGTGATGTAAACACTCATCTCATCTGAGACACGCTCATATTTTGTATGAAAGGAAAGCTCTTTCTCCTTGTGCAATGCAATTACATAAAAATACTTCATGTCATTTGCTCTTGAAATTTTAGCAGCAGGACTTAATGCTGTTGGTTGCCATGGCAACAGGGAAAGTTGGTGATTTTGAATATTAGTGTATTATTCCGTGGTGGGAAAGTTCATTTCTGTGTATGTGTGTACATGCACGTCTGCATGTGTTTTGTGTATGCTCGTGTGAAGGGCTGTGCTGCAGTGAGGGGATGGTTAACTTATAGACCATAGTGTCAGGAAGGTCAGAGGTGAGAGTGTTGCCCTTGGTCAGGTGAACACGTTGGAAAAGTCGAGCCCAGCACAGATGTCTCCCGTTTCTTGGTCATATCATTTCTTGAGAAAGATTGAATTAGGCTCAAAATGGACACATGACAGATGTGGGGGATTTTTTGATAATGTAGACAAAGATGTTGGGATAAAAGACACCTACAATGGAGCTCAGATTTTTCTTTTCTTTTTTCTTTTATAGTTCTGTGGCTCCTCTGGAAACTCCACCTTCTTGGGCCTCCCATTTCTCCTTCCCTCATTGCTGCTCACACCCCTGTGAGCCAGTTATTTGGGGCTCTGGGGCTCTCCTGTCTTCAGCTCACTTAGCACTTCTCCCCCTGCTTCCCACCTGCAAACATCAGTCTGCATGTCCATGTTACAAAACTCCTTCAGTCCTATTCCAGAAATTCCCTCTCTTTCTGTTCCTGCTCTCTGTGCATGCTATCACATCCTCAGTGCCTCTCTTGTGCTCATTCTCTCTCACATACACATCTCTGCTTGGCTTTATTGTTTCTCATTACAGACAGGAGTTTTCTATCTGGTGGAAAAGATAGCACCTGGCAACTCCAAGTTAACATCCTTCCATATTAGAAGCTCTCTTTCTACTGCAGTTGCTCTCCTCAACAGGACTCTGATGGGTCCTGGTTGAATCACATGTCCACTGCTGGGCCAATCACTGCTCTGAGTAATGAGATACTATGACTGGTTAGGTCCGGGTCCTATACCCACCCACAGAAAGGGATGAGGCTGCACAGTCTCACACAGAGGCTAATGTGATCCAGTATAGCAGGGCCTGGGAGACTGTGGGGACTCTGTCTTTCATAGTTCCATGGGGAGGATATTTGGTTGTTCCCTGGAGACTAAAAGGGAAGTAGGGTGGTCTCCACTTACCCTGTTAACTTAGGGCTGAGATGTCTTAGGATGAAAGTCAGCTTGGGTTTTACGTAGAGATGGTTGATTGAACATATGCATTAATTGGCATGTTAGTGAAGATGGGAGAATAAACAAAAAGTAACAAGAGTTTTAAAAACGACATAAACAGAAAATCATAGAATATAGGAAACAGGGCTTCTAACTCAAGAGAGCTGTGAAGGGAGATCTCAGGTTGAGGGTAAAGGGAGGTCTTGGGGTGATGACTGTGTACCAGACATGAGGGCTCCAGTCTGGAGCAAGTCAGAAGTCTCTGGGAGAGATTTCTTCAGGAAGAACTAAATTGGAAAATGGCAGGAAGGAATGTGTGGGGGCGGGCATGCTGTGAAAGAGGAATGTTCTGACTATGGAAGATAATAGATAATGCCTAAACCTAAAATTACACTTATATTGCTCCTTCTTGATATTTCAGAGATATCAAAGTAATACCAAATGAATCAGCAAAAAGAGCTGAAAGTGGTTGCCTCTGGGAGTTAGATGTGGTAGGGTAGACAGGCAGAGGGCTGCTATTTCTGTAGCAAGCCTTGTAAAGTCACTTGACCCTTAAACTATGAGCGTGTGTACCTTTTTGATCAAAGCCAGCTTGGAGATCACGCCTGGCCCCCTCTGCAGTTGCCTGCCTGATGACTGGTTTGTGTTGCTTCTCCGGGAGTGGGCAGGCCCCTGGCTGCCACGACCTGTGCTTGGAGCTGCTCACCACAGTAACTGCTGCTGGTGGGTTCCCCTTGTCTTCTTGCCTGCTGCATCTCAACTCCAAAGCCAGTTGCTTCCTCACTGAATTAAACATGGTTTCTCCTCTCTCGTTTTGATACCAAACATGGTTTTGAACATTTCCCCAAGTCTGGAGCTGCATGGCTCTTGACAGAACCGTTAGGAATGCTGATGGAGTTTAGGGGGAGGGGGCATGGAGGGCACACAGTGGGACAGGGAGTTGGAGGGAGCTGGCCTCTGGCTGGTCATTTGGGGCTGTGGTTTGTACACGGCAGTCTGGCCCCAAAGCCACCCAACTGGAGGTGTGGTGTTGCTTGTCCTGAACAGCATGACCTCTTTCTGAATCTCCTCCATGCTGGTGGCTGAGAGAAAGCCTGACTTGCCCATGTGTCTGAGGCTCTGGGGTGGACTTTAGGAGCTTAGAGTTCAGCTGCTGTGCCACTGGGGGTGGGGATGCCCTGTGGACACCACCTCCCTGACAGGAACTCGCCTCTACTTTTCTCAAGGCCTGTCCCCAACACCATCCTTTCCAGGGACCCCGCTGGTCCCCCTGTTGAGGAGAAATTCTTCCTTCTTTGTGCTCCCACATCTTCCTCTCTTGGCCTCTTTGAGTATGTGCCTCTTTCAAGGATATGTCCCTGCACCACCCCCAAACCACCCCAAACTCAGTGGCTTAAAACAACCACCATGACACTTTCTTGTAAGTCTAGGGGTCAAGTGAGCAGTTCTGCTGACCAGGGCCAGGCCTAGCTGATCTCCGCTGGGCTCACTTGGGTGTCTGTGGTCAGCTGGGGGTTGTCTGGGGACTGAGTGGTCTAGAATGGTTTCCCTTACACGTCTGGAAGTTGGCTAGCTGTCAGCTGGGGTGGCTGGGGTGGCTGGGCCACATAATCCCTCATTGTCTAGCAGGTTAGCTCAGATTCGTTCACATGGCAGCATCAGGGGCCCAAGACACAGGAAACCTGCAGTGTCCCTTGAGGCCTATACTCGGAACTGCCACAGCATCACGTCTGCCACTTTCTATTGGCCTAAGCCCCTCAGAAGTCAGCCCAGCTTCAGGAGGTGGGGAAGTAGACCCCACTTTTTGATGGAGTTGCTGCAAAGTGACATTGCAAATGCACAGGGGTGGGAGGGGTGAAGGACTGTGGCCATTTTTACAATCTACTACAGGAGAGTAATAATAAAAGAATAATATTTTTGAACACTTAAAACAATGGCTGACATATGGTAAATGCTTTATATATATTAACTTTATTGTGCCTCAGTTTCCTCATCTTTAAAACAGGGATAGTAATGGTACTTACTTCAAAGGATTGTTGTGAGGATTAAATGAGTTAAGTAACATGCCCAGTGTCATATGGCTAGTAACGGGTGAGGCTCTGGGACACAATAGAGCAGAGGGATTGTATGATTCTTTCCTGTCTTCCACATGGGACCTGCCCAGGGCCTGGCATAGAGCAGGCCCTTCTAAACACATATATGACTGACTACCACAAGCTGCAAAGAGAACCTGAGAATTTGAAGAATGTCTTCCCATCCCACATTTTTTGCTACTGGAGTAATAACAACAACAAACGATCTGTCACTGATAGTCTCTGACAAAGACAAATTATTCCAGAGAAGCAGAGATGAGGGAAGCACTTCCTTACCCTGAGGGGGAGACACGGGGCCCTCACATCCCACCTGGTTTTGGTGAATGTGCCGGCCTCCCCGTGAAGACTTCACGTGTGACGGCAGTCCCAACTGCTACCTCCTTTCAAGGTTTCACACAGCTTAGTACCTCAGATGCCTTCTGAGACTAACATCCCAAAACAGTTGGAAGCAGTACCAGGCCAAGCTATAACATGACAATCTGTGTGCCACATTCTAGTATATTAAGTTACATAACATATCTTCTCATATATGCTCATATCCTCAGTTGAATTTTAATTTGTCAATTCACCATCCATTCATCTATCCATCCATCTAGTTATTCACACAATCCATTCAAACTCATTTGCTCATAAACCTACCATCCCCTCTAACCAAATGAACCTCCATCCATCCCTACCTCCATTACCTTTAGCCATGCCATGATTTGTCTGCTCATCTACTCTCCTAGCTATCAATTTATCCATCTTGCATTCAACCACCTATACATCTATCACTTTTCTTCCAAATATCTGTCCAACCTCCCTACCTTCATCTTTCTCTTCCTCAATTTCTCTTTCTATTCCTCCATCCAACTGTGCATTTGTTTATTAGCATGTCACTATTCACTATACCCATCCATCCTTTCACCTAGCCTTACACCATCCACTCATTCAACCTTCTGCATCCTTTCTTTCCTGCATTTCTCTATAATTTTTTAGTAACATATCTGTCCACATATCCCTCCATTTCTCTTTCCCTCAATACAATCCTTTTTCCTTCTTTTCATCCATTGATTCATCCTTGCAGCCAAACTTCCACACATTTATCAATCCACTCATTCTTCCATCTATCCATCCATTCTTTTTCCCTTTCATTTTCTATCCTCCCTTCCTTCTTTCACCCATTTATTTATCCAGACATTCATCCATCTCTCTATCCATATCTCCTTTCATCTCCATGTTATCCTTCTCTCCATTCATCTACCTTTCATTCGTCTAGTCAGCTTTTCATCCATCCATCCATCCATCCATCCATCCATCCATCCATCCATCCATCCATCCATCCATCTTTTCCTCTATACTTACAGAGTCCCAAAGAGAAAGGCTGTATTCTAGGCTTTTGGAATGAGGTTTATTATGGAAGGATTTAATGGGGGCTTTAAGATGGGCGTTTAGGAAAAGGATACAGATGACAAGACAACATAATTGGCTGAACTCTCTGCGTGTATGTGTGTGCAAATGTGAAGTTCAGGGGTGGGTTATGTCTGCTATGACCAGCATCATAGAAAAATCTTAGATATGGATATATATTCCCCTATTAACTAGGTAATTGTAGCCCAGTCAGATAAGCACATTGATCTCGTTTCTCCAATTAGACTTTAATTCTCATGAGCACAAAGACCATGTCTCTCTTGCCACATCTGTGTCCCAGCAGTTTGTAGAGTGTCTGGCATGTACTAAATACTTAATGAATTTTTTGAATTTATTGAATAAAGAATGCAGGATCTGTGGACATTTTCAGTCCCCACCCTGGTGAAATATTAGAATGATTTAATGAGGTCTAGTGTAGGATGGAGGAAGATCCTTGGTCAGGAGTGCAAAGAAAGTGGCCCTTGCTCTCCTTCACAGAGCAAACAAACGCCATGGTGGGGGTAACTCAGGGCTGCACTATGACTGTCATGGTTATAGTTTACAACTGCAGTGGTATGAAGACAAGTACATAATATTATACATTTTCTTAAACTTAAAAGTTCATTTTTTCCTTCTGATTTTAAAAACACTTTTGTGCGCCCCTGAAAGTATTATGGGCCCTGTGCTCACTGTACCTAATGGATCCATGGCCCTGGAGAGGCACAGACAATGGACATCTGGGCTGCAGCAGGAGGCCAGTGCTCTTCAGAAGTAGGTGCCAATAATAACCCAGTTAATCTACTTCGTTATTTCTTCTATTGGAAAAAAATAGGCATTTCAAGATGGCCCCCCTCTGCCACAGCAGATATCCCACTTTCACAGAGGCTTGGCCAGATATTCCAAATAACACACATTGGTTGATGATGATGATTATAATGAAGATGATGATAATGATTTGCTTATTATGTATCAGGCACTGTGTGAAGTTTATTTTCCAAACCTTTCTGACGTTGTTGGAATGTGCTAGGGAAAACAGAACCTCAACGTGCTTAAAAGTGTGGCCTTGATTTCCGAGAAGTCTCAGCTTCTCTATGATCATCCACCTGGCACCCTCTTCTCTTGGTCACAGCACCTTCACATCTTTGTTGGGAACATTTTCTCACTGAGGACAGTCTTGGGATTGTCAATCTGGTGTGGACATGTGATGCAAACATGGATAATTGAACTTGTTTTCTTGGGACTTTGAATCTTGAGTGAGGTAGTGCTAGAATGCATACATCACTTGGGGCCTGGTGTTGGAATGAATGAACTCTGACAACGTTGTCAACTACCATCTGCCACCTATTCCAGCCCTTCCCTGTCCATACAACACACCACGTGATTCCCATTCTAATTAAGCTGGTTCTCCAGCTCAGCTGATTCTTCCATTAATTCAAATAGAAAAAGAACTTATTGGAAGGAGAGTGGGTTGCTCTATCTAGAGTCAGTTTTCTTTTTTTGCCATCAAAGAACCTTAATGGGTACAGCCCCCAAAGAAGCCACAGTTGTAGTGGTTGGGACAAGAGTGTATTTTATTCTTTTTTTTGTGTGTGTGAGGAAGATTAGCCCTGAGCTAATATCCGTTGCCAGTCCTCCTCTTTCTGCTGAGGCAGATTGGCCCTGGGCTAACATCCGTGCCCATCTTCCTCTACTTTGTATGGGATGCTGCCACAGCATGGCTTGATGAGCAATGTGTAGGTCTATGCCCGAGATCCAAACCTGTGAATCTTGGGCCGCCAAAGTAGAGCACATGAACTTAACCACTACGCCACCCGGCCAGCCGCAAGAGGGTGTTTTATTCTTTAACAACAAAAACTAAGATTGCAGCGGGGCCGGCCCGGTGGCGCAAGCGGTTAAGTGCGCGCGCTCCGCTGTGGCGGCCCGGGGTTCGCTGGTTCGGATCCCGGGCGCGCACCGACGCACTGCTTGGCAAGCCATGCAGTGGCGGCGTCCCATATAAAGTGGAGGAAGGGCACAGATGTTAGCCCAGGGCCGTCTTCCTCAGCAAAAAAAGAGGAGGATTGGCGGATGTTAGCACAGGGCTGATCTCCTCACAAAAAAAAAAAAAAAAAAAAAAAGACTAAGATTGCAGGACCCAAGCCTGAAGTGTCATTAAGCTAGAGAGGAGTTCTCTGCAGACCTCCTGAGGTGACACTCCAGAACAGGAAGCTAACTTCGGATCTTAGTTTATTTTATACAAATGGGATTTTAAGTCCTTATTGGGGTAACAGAAACAAAAAGAACATCATACAGACAAATTTAGGGTAGCCTGCTTAATCTCTTCTCCTTCTGAACACCTACGTTATCAAGATTATGCTTCATTGCCTGTTAGACTTGCTTCTGCTGGGAAGCAGATGAATTGATTTTGAACTTCTGTGATAACACTTAGTGCTTTGTCAGTAAAATTACTGTAATGTCTTAGGCCATCTGTCATATTCCCTCTCGCAGCAGGAGCCATCTCCAGTCACCAAGTTCTCAAGCTGAATTTCAGTCTTCAGAGCGGTCAGTATTTGAGGCCACATTCTGCGGTGCTGGGGATGGGAATCTGGGTGGTGGTGGCCTGGGTGTTGATTTTCAGTCACAGGAAGCACATGACCCTGGATGGTTTCCGAGCTGGAGGCATTGATGAGCCTCAGAGGTTTTGCGAACATCCCTATCCATGGAGGGCTGGGTCTTGAGTGAGGTGCGTGAGGTGAAGGAGGCCTTTGCCTCGGGTGCAAAATTTAAAACAGTGTCAAAAAACTCAGCAAAGACAAATAATATTTTACTGAGATATTAAAGATATCAAAATTAATACTGAAAAAACCCACGATGAACAAAATCTCAAACTTTTCCCTGAAGTCAGGATCAGTAACAGCACTGTGCTGTCACACTGGAGCCTGAGGCCAAAGGGACAACCAGCCACTGCTCCTCCGGCCCCTTCTCGAATTCCCCCACACACATGGCCGTGCTTCAAGCCCCCTCCGCTGCCTCAACCATGAGCCTGAACTGACAGGGTGTTTGGAGATGGCCTCTGTGCGGTACACTCTCTGAGGCCTGGCAGGGCTGTGGATATTTTATCTTGCCCTCATGTTTAAGTGCTAGTTGAACTAGATATAAAACTCCGAGTTCAAAATGTTTCCCTTCAGCTCTTTGGATGCATGAAACCCTGGGTGTCCGTGACCGTGTTGGTGTGAAGATGTGTGTCCTCTGGTTCTTGTTCCCATCTGGGTGACCTACCTTTTCACCCTGCGCCTTTCAAGGTTGCTCTTGGTCCTTAATGCTCCCAAATATCAATATAATATTTCTGTGTGTGGATTTTTTTTATCTATCCTTTTTGAGCTCTTTCGATATATCAACCTGAGGTGCTGCGTATTTCTTTTATTCTTGGAATTTCTCAATCATTATTTTTAAAAAGTATTTCCTCCTTTGTCTTTACTTTTTATCTCTCCACGTAGGACTTCTATCATATGTATGTTGATACTTCTAATTCTGTGCACCACATCTCTTAAATTTTACATTTTTTATTCCTCTCCTTTTTCTGAGAGAGTTTGTCAATGGTTCTCAAAGTTGGCTACACGTTAGAACCACCTGGGAGCTTTCACAATTCTACAGCCCAAGCCAATCAAATGCAGTTCTCTGGTGGTGGGGACCCCAGGACCAGTACTTCTAAAACTCCCAGAGAATTCCAGTATGTGGCCAAGGTGGAGAACACTGCAGTGCTTCTCAGGTTCAGTGTGCATGCGGATCACCTAGGAGTCAGGTTAAGATGCACATTCGGATTTCGTAGGTCTGGAACGAGGCCTGAGAATGTGCATTTCTTACAAGTTCCTAGGTGCTGCTGCTGCTGCGGGTTGATGAATCATATTTGAGTAGAAAAATTCTATATGAACTTCCAATTCACTTACTCATATTTTAGCTATATCTGTTCTGCTATCAACCCATCTACTGAGCTCTGTATTTCCATTATTATAATTTTCATTCTCAGTATTTCTAATTAGATATTATTTATAATTGCTTAGTCAGTAGCCTTGCATATACCTTTGAGTTTGTTATGCTTATTATAAATTGTTGTTCTGTAGAGCGTGGGTTGTGGCTGTGACGTCCTTCTTTTACAGAGTGGCGCTCCTCAAATGGCATTATTTTTCCACTCAGAGATCACATCTCCCCAGGTGATCAGCTGCTTTGACCTCTAAATGTATACCATCGTGTATACATTGGGCTAAAGCCCAGGCCATAGCTCAGGTCCCTTCTGGTAGATTTAGGAGGAGGGTGGTGATGGAAGGAGGGGCCAGAGGATAGGGATGGGGGGAGGGGCAGCTGTGGGGATGAGATTCCAGTGTGACAGCCCTGGCTTATCAGCCCCATTCTCTCTGACCCCTGCTTCACCCTATTCCCCAGATGAAAGTTTCTGTGCTTTTGCCCTGGGCCCTGTTCTGTTCCTAGAGCTGCCTTCCTTGGTTGTAATCACTCAGACCTGAGGGGTGGGGGGAGGTAGGGCTGGAGAATTGTGGCTGCACAGGCTCCAGTGATGTCCCTGCCTTGTCACGACTACTGCAGAACAGAACACATCCCAGGAAGATCAAAGGGACAGGCATTGACCGTCCAGGGAACTGTTGCGGAGAAAAAGACCTTTCTCCAAACTGTCTCCTGAAGGTGATGCGCAGCCCCGTGGGCTGCTGTTTCCTCATATCGAGATCCAAACCCTCCTGCTTTTCCTGGGTGTTTCTCACAATTTCTCCTTCGGAGTCTCAGCTCCATTGACCTCTGCCTCATGGCATCCTTAGATGTGGTTCTGGGTGAGGGGGCAGGAGCCTGTGGGAGCTCCCTACTGTATCAGGACCTTCCAGCATGTCTTCACATGGACCCAGCTTGACCCAGCACATCTCCAGGCAGCCTGAAAAGGAGCCATCATCACAGCCACCGTCCCAACCACAGCCACCAGCTCTGGGGACAGTGGTGACCACGACCCAGCCTCCACCTTCATGGAGCTCATAAACTGGTGAGGGCAACAGCCAGACAGTTATGATCAAGTGTGATGAATACATTGGGTGGTGTTCACGGGGCACAGAGGAGGGCACTGTCTCAGGCGTGTGTGTGTTAGTGGCGGGGCAGTCATGGGGAACACGAGGGAGGACTTGCCTGGAAAAGGTGACACCAAAGCTGATGCTTGAAAGATCATTTACAGCGAACAGTCTTCCAGGTAGAGAAAATGGCACAGGAAGTCAGAAAGAGCTCCATGTGTTTGGAAAACTAGAAGGAGAAGGCGCTTCTGGGATTAGGGAGTTGAATGAGGCAGGGTCATGCAAGCACAGTGTAGATCCTGTCTTTATTTGAACTTTGGATATTTTGTTCATTGTGGATTTCTTTGCATTAATTTTGAATTTTAAAAATATTGCATAAATATACTATTTGTCTAGTTTACCGAGTTTTTGCTGCCCTTTTCAATTTTGCCCGAGGCGAGTGTCTCCCTTGCCTTCCCTGGTCCTGGTGGCTGGGCGTGGCTGCTGCACAGATTTCAGGGAGGGCGAGTGGTGAAAGGTGAGGCTGGCATGTGCAGATCAGGAGAGCCTGCGCGCCTCGCCAAAGAATTGAACTTTGCGTCTCAGTTCTGGTTAAAGCTGTCCAGGGCTGCACGGTTGCCCTTGAAGAGCCCAATTTGGCTTTGCGAGGATCAGGCTGCTTGCAAAGGGCTGGAGGGAGCAGCCTGGAGAAAAATGTTTCCTTCTTCCACCAACTCTCTCGAAAGCGGGCCCGTGCTCCATGCTCCGGCAGCCCAGCCACCTGCGCTTGGATGTCACAGTCCCTACTGTGTGCAACTTATTTCTCCTTACCCATTTTCCTGCAATGTGTCTAAGGCAGATGCAAGATGAGCTCATTGATTAACAGATCGTTGGCAACCCCATCTTTCCCACACTGCATTTCATGTTGCAGAGGGTCTGTTAAAAGAATATCAGTGAGGTTGTTAATGTAGAAACCAGGATCTTCTGGTGGAACCAAAGCTTTGAGAATCAATAAAACATTAAAAAAGGTTAAACACTTTATTGGATAAGTCAGAACATATTCTTTAGTTAATGATACAGCTTTGGGGGAAAATGGAATATGTAAAAGCAAGGTAACATCACTCCATAATGAGAAAACTCTACATAAAAGGATTATTTTATCAGTTTGATGCTGAAGTCAGTGTGCACACTCATTAAGACTGAAGCTGAATAGAAGGAGGCCTCTACAGGGAAAGTAGCAAGACGGCTGGGAAATGAGAACACCAAAGGAGTCTGGTGCTTTCTCTGGCCGTGTGGCCTTGAGCAAACCATTTAATTTAATTTCTCTAAGCCTCAGTTTCCTCAACTTAGAAATGGGGCTAATGTACTATGTTCTGCTTCCTCGTGTGGCTGTTATGAAGACCTGATGAAAAAAAGGGTATCAAGTATCATGTGCATATTAGAGTTTTTGTCTATAACCACATTAACTGATTAATAGACCTAGGGAAGAATCTGTGAACTTGCAGGGAGGGCAAAGAAAGAAGATAGACAGCCACACAGTGGTACCACTGGAGGGGCACTGTCTGACCCCTCGGTCGGTTTCTTAGTGGATAAGAACTGCTTCTTCTGTGCACTTTCTCTAGAGTTCTCGTGGATTCCTTATGCATTTCCGTCTACAGGATCTTACTTTGTTCCTTCTCCTGGAAAGCACCCCTCTCCCCTCCTTCCTTCTGAGTCATGGTTTACAAACCACTCCCCTCCCTTAGGGCCAGTCAAAGCAGGGCAGCGGAGGTGTGCTTCTGCCCATGTCCCAACTCCCCAAAGCTGGGGGTGTTTATGGAAGCATGACAGAACCGCTAAAAGTCCATGATTTTAGTCGTAATTGGAAAACATAAGTTCTTATCTTACACACCGTGCAGGCGTAGAAGTTGTAAAATATCTTAGAAAATAAAACAAAAAACTCCATGGGCAGATCAGAAAAATCTCAACATCAGTAAGACTTCAGTTGTGCTCTCTGAAGCGCCTGCCCCTCCTGCCGTGCCTGTGAGGGCTGCAGCCAGTGCTCTCCTGCCTCTTCCGGGAAGCCCTCCCTGACCATGCCAGTGCACAGGGACCTCTGCACTCTTTAGGCACCTGCTGTTTGAATTTCTTGAGTCAGCCCTGAGTGACACGATTCTGAACGAATCCCTGGTGGCTGTGCAGGCACGAGTCCTGGCTCCTTAAGGAGAGGGTGGTTCTCTGAGGACAGGGCCGCGTCTTCTCTCGGACCCCAACCGCGAGCCTGGCACAGGCCTCTGCAAGCGCCTGTTAGCTGACGGCCGAAGAATCTAGCGCTTCCGATGACTATCCACCGAAAAAGGTTCTGGAAGTATTGCTACTAGACCGTGCCAGGCAATCAGAGCTACCCTGTGATGCCTGAGCACGGGAAGAGGCTGCCGTGAGGGCGAGAAGACAAACGGAGCTGCAGAAGGACTCCAGCTTCACCTCTGACAAGCGAGGATCAGCAAGACACGAGGCGCAACCTGCTCTGGAGTCGCAGGACGACGGAGAGTACCAAGGCGGAGAAAGCCCCCGGATGCTGCAGGGACAGGCCCCGGGTGCCGTGGGGAAGGGCCCGGGATGCTGCAGGCACTGGCCCCCGGGTGCCGTGGGGAAGGGCCCGGATGCTGCAGGGACAGGCCCCGGGTGCCGTGGGGAAGGGCCCGGGATGCTGCAGGGACAGGCCCCCGGGTGCCGTGGGGAAGGGCCCGGGATGCTGCAGGCACCGGCCCCCGGGTGCCGTGGGGAAGGGCCCGGGATGCTGCAGGCACCGGCCCCCGGGTGCCGTGGGGAAGGGCCCGGATGCTGCGGCGGGTGTGGAGGATGCACTCGGAAGCGTTTCATTTCCGCATGGACGAGGGGCTCGAAGATGAGCCCCCAGACAGCGCTCAGCCCAGCGTTTGCTTCCAGTTTAGGTCCCACCAAGACCGCAGGTTGGTCAGCGTGTTCAGAGGCAGGGCATCCACCCTGGGAGTGGGGTGCATTGGTTCGTTTGTTCATTCGTTCAGAAAGCGCACGTGATAGCACAGTGAGCAAGACAGACGGCGCATACGCTAACGGGAGACGACAGACGACAGACAGACGTGAAGAGTCTGGCGCCCCGTGTGCGCCGCGGCGGAGTGACCGGAGGGGGCGTCGTGTCGCCCTCTGGGAGGAGGAGCCTTTCCAGGCCCAGGAGAGCTGGGAGTGAGCCCAGGCCAGGATGAGCCAGGCATCCAGGTGTCCGCGGAGGGGGTGAGGCCAGCGTGGCCGGGGGAGGGGGAGGAAGCGAGAGAGAGGCAGAGAGAGAGACAGGGGAGGAGGGAGGCCCAGGCTGTCCGACGAAGGCCTTGGTCCTTCGGGAGCTGAGACTCCATTCCAGAGCAAAGGGAACGCAGATGGTCCTGGCTTCTGAGCTGGAGACCGTGAGACAGGCTGGCCGCGATGGGAGCCCGGCCCACGGCCTCGCCTCCTCCACCCCTGGACCTGCGCCTTCCGCAGCCCCTCCACCGTGAGGTGCGCAGGGACTCCCACCAGCGAGGGCTGTAGAGACCCACACAAGTCCCTCAGCTGATCTCCGGCCCCTCACCTGTGAAACAGCTGGCCACGCTTCCTCCTCCCAGGGTGGCTGTGAAGACAGGCCGAGGGCACGTGCGCACCAGTGAGGGGCAGGAAGAGTGCCTGACCAAGGTGGCTGCTCTCGGTTCTGCGCCCCCATTCCCCTCCCCACGGTGTTTCTGAGACTAGGATATGCTTCCCTGTTGTGCACGTGTCCTGTAAATTCAGATGAGTTTGGAAAGCTTATCTGAAAATTAATGTCGTTTCAGAATTGGAGAAAGACAGTGTTTTGAGCTCACTGTGCTCATTCTTACCCCTGTCCTTTGCCCTCCATCTGCCTTTTGAAGTCTTGCCATCCCTTCAGGGCCCTCTTCCTAGCAGCCCTTCCTACCTCCCAGCCCTCAGAGGGCCGCCTTTGTGCCCTGCAGCTCTGAGCCCTTACCTCCCAGGCTACCCAGCGTGCGCAGATGGCTGCAACAGAGCTGTGGTCCTGGAGGGCTGGGCCTCAGACCTCTCCTCTGTCTCTCCCCGATAGTGAGTCCCCAGGAGGTGATGGAGAATCCTTACCCAGATGTGTGACCTGGGAGCCGGTCCTGTCTGAAGCTGCGCTCTAGGCTAGAGCCTTCCTGAGGCTTGGCCAGTCTCTCCAGCCCCACGTGCAGAGGAGCAGCCCGGCTCCCACATCAGGGGACAAGCGGGGCCTCCCTCCTTCCTTGACCGACAGCAGCTCATGAAAAGCCGCAGCTCCTTGACGACCTTTTCCACCTGACCCCCCGGGCCTGCTCTCACACCGTCTTCTAGTGTCTTCAATGTCTAATAGGCATTAGGTCAACAAACTTCCTTTAAAAACCCTAGGGAGAAGGCCCACATGGGGACCACGTGCTTCCCACCATCTCCTAGAGTCTCTGTCCACAGGAATGGTGATTTGAAGATGCTCTCTGTTGGCTCCCCCAGAGTTGATGTGGTACCAAGTTCTCACTGGTCAGGAAAGGCTTCCTGCAAAAGGAGTAGGTTGAGGAACAGATTCCTCGAAGTGGGGGATACAGAAAAAACTATGTGAAAGAAACCACGTGAGTATCAGGGAGTGTAGAAAAGCTAATCACAGTTCTTGTTGCTACTGGGGGGGGGATGGGGGTTTCAATAGGACAGATGAGGCTGGCATCACCTCTTCCCTTCCCTCCTGCTGCAGATGTGGATGTGATGTTTGAGCTGTGGCAGCCATCCTAGGACCATGAGCAATTACTGTATGCTGGAAGCTGTGCCCCGACCTATACCTAATCCTCACTGAAACCCTACGAGGCAAGAGCCGTTGTCCACCGCATTTTACAGATGTGGAAATGGGCTCAGAGTAGAAGAGCACACAAATACTAGAGAGTAGAGATGACATTTGAATTCGGGTCTGGCCAACTCCAGGGTCAGTGCTATTAACCATGAGCTCTACACTTCTTAGAAAACTGGGGACAATGGAAGGCTGAGAGGGCGCCTGGCTTCACAGCCTCCACTTCCTGTCTGCACTGAGTGCTGCTCAATTTCCCTCCCCCGCTCCCTCCCTGTTTCCCTCCCTCCCTCCCTCACTCCCTTCCTTCCTCCCTTCTTTCCTCCTTTCCTCCCACCCTTCCTCCTTTCCTCCCTCCCTCCCTTCCTACCTTCCTTCCTACCTCCCTCTCTCCCTTCCTTCCTACCTCCCTCTCTCCCTTCCTTCCTCCCTTCCTCCCTCCCTTCCTCCCTCCTTCCCTTCCTTCCTACCTTCCTCCCTCCCTACCTTCTGTCCTTCCTACCTTCCTTCCTACCTCCCTCCCTCCCTACCTTCCTACCTCCCTCCCTCCCTCATTTCCTCCCTTCCTTCCTTCCTTCCTTCCTCCCTCCCTCCCTTCCTTCCTTCCTCCCTCCCTCCCTTCCTACCTTCCTCCCTCCCTTCCTCCCTTCCTTCCTCCCTCCCTCCCTCCCTTCCTCCCTCCCTCCCTCCCTTCCTTTCTTCCTCCCTCCCTCCCTTCTTTCCTACCTTCCTTTCTCCCTCCCTCCCTCCCTCCCTTCCTTCCTTCCTTCTTTCCTCCCTCCCTCCCTTCCTCCCTTCTTGTCTTTTTTCCTTTCTTTTCTGTCCTCCCTTTCCTTTCTGTCTTCTCTCTCTCTTTCTGTGAGAACAGGTGGCCGGATGTGGAAAGCTGGGGGAGAGAATGTAGGGAGACTCTCTGCGAAGTGCATATTTAATCACTTGTCTGTTTAACTCCAACAAGTGACGGTGCAAATGTGGCCCAAAGTGTGTTGTTTTAATAATAAATCACAGGTGAGTGCTTGCAATTCCTTAACTACGTATATTTTTCTCCAGAAAAGTTTAAGGACCCAGCAGACGCCCGCTCTCTGAGCCTCATTACTGTTGACAAAGCTGGTATTTATGCACTCAGAGTGGCCTGTGCCAGGGCCTGTGCGAGGGCTGGGAGGCTGTGCATGTTTTCCCCTGCTATTAAAATGTCACCTGGGGGTAAATAATACATGTTAACACGCCAGACAAATCTCCCAGGCTTGTTTCTTTTACCTATTCTAGGAATAACTTAACACGTAACAACTTCATGATTAAATATAGTGAGTTATTTAACCTTTCTGAAAAAAAGTGATGTATTTTCGCACCATTCTTGTTCCATCTCATTTAATTCAATTGTGAAGCTCACAGATTGTTAACATGAGAACGACTCGCTTTCAGGACTCCTGGGATATGTTTTCCAAAATTACTGTATTAAGCAGTCTCACGTTGCCTGGGGAGTTGTTGATTTGGCTGGAACGGGCGAAGGAAACTTTTCTCCCTGGTAGCCTTGTTAACACAGCCTTGGTCTACTGGATGCATCCTGCCCTCCCTCTCTCAGCCTTGTGCCTACTGGGGATGTGTTCAGTGACCAACACTAGAATTTGGTTCAACAGAACACCTGTTCCCATCTCTTCTTGCCAGCTTCTCTGCTACAGAGGCTCGAGGGATATTTAGTCACTTTCTTAGATGCCTTTCAGCTAGGTCACGTGATCTGGTTGTGTCTAATGAGATATTTATTGATATTAATGATATTATATCATTGATATTAATCATATTAATGTCTTTAGAGCAAGTGCTCTAATGAGAAATCCAAAAGGTTTCAGGGAAAACTTTGGCTTTTTTGAAAGGAATAGGGCAATAAGATTGGCATCACCCCTTGTCTCCCTTCCTGCCTTGATGTGAATGTGATGCTTGAGCTACTGCAGCCATTTTGTGACTATAAGCAAGACACACATAAGAGAGAGCCACCATGCTAAAGGTGATGAAGTGGAAAGGAGCTTGGGTCTCTGATGTCATCATTAAACAGCTGCACTAGTGCTAGCAACTTCTTTAGACCTCTTATTATTAAGAAAAATAATCTCGTATCTTTTAGCTGTTATATCTGGATTTTGCAGCCTCACATATTTCTAATGGATACTTATTCTATGGGAAAACATATCTGACTCAAGTAGTGACCTTGCTTAAAGCTGCAAGATCTGGGCAATTATGGGGAGGAATTAACCCTATTTCTTCCCTCCTTTCCTTCCTTCCTTCCTCCCTCCCTCCCTCCCTCCCTCCCTCCCTTCCTTCCTTCCTTCCATCTTTCTATCCATTTAGTCATTCATCCATCTACCCAACAAATATTTATTTAGCACCTACAATGTGCTTTCTTGATGCTGAGGAAACAATAGTAAATAATAGAGCATCCCTTCTCTTCAGGAGCGTAAGTCTGTTAGAGAGAGATTGCTAATGTAAACAAGTACATAAGCAGGATAATGTCACAGGAGCAACTGCTCAGTGGGAAATGAAAAAAGGTGATGTGATCAAGTGTGAAGGGGTAAGAGTGAGAGCCCCACTTGATGGAGGAGTCAGGGAAGAGCTTTCTGAGGAAGTGAGATTTTTGCTGAGCACTAAGTGACCACAAGGTATCAGTCACTCAAAAATCTCAGACAACTGTTCCAGGTAGAGGGAGGAGCAACTGCAGAGGTCCTGGAGAGCAAATGCTTGGCTGGTCAAGGAGATGAAAGAAGGACAGTGTGGCCAGAGAGTTACAAGGCAGGAGAACAGGGAAGAGATGAGCTTGGAGAAAGGCTGAGGCCAGGACATGCAGGGCCCTGGAAGACATAATAAATCATTTATGAAGTGGCCCCAGAAGGCATGGAGACTCGTGGTAGGCACAAATCTTGTGGTTGAGTGGTACAAGTGGGGAAGCCAGTGTCGCTCTCTCCTGAGCCATGGCATATTGGCTGCAGAGGTGCTCTAGGGGCCTTCCTGGGGTCTCTGTCCCAGCAGAACCCTTGAGCCCCTGATGACTCTCTGTTGGGCACCTGACCATCTTGGCCCCCAAGTCTCTCCCTGGAGAGGATGCCTTGGAGCAGCCGACTGGGTTTACCCAGGACTCTTGAGTTGCAAGGGATAGAACCCAACGTGAATTAGTTTAAGCAAAAAGGGGGCATTTTTTTGGGTACCTCTGAGTTATCCCAACTGAGAGCTGAAGGAGCTGGAGTACTTATCCACCAACCCTCCATCTATCTATGGTTGAGATCTGCCTTCGGGGGCAGTGTTCAGCTTGCCTCATTTAGCCAGAAGAATCTGGCTCAGGCAGAGAGTCCAGGGTATTTTCAAGAAGCAACTCTAGATCCTAGAGGTGTGTGCCTGGGGGATGCCATAGGGCGCCATCAAAATGTGCAACAACGTCAGTAGGGGAACTTCTTTGACTTTCTCTGCATGCCAGCTATGCACACAGCTGGCAGGACAACAGCCTTGGCCCTGTGTTTTCACAGTGGTATTCTTGTGTCCCTCTGTTGACTTGGCTAATTGCTTTAGAATAGAGGTTGGCACATTTTTTCTATAAAGGGCCAGATAGGACATATTCTAGACTTCGCGGACCATATGATACCTGTTGCAACTACTCAACTCTGCTGTTCTAGCATGAAAGCAGCCATGGACAATACATAAAGGAATGAGTGTGGCTGTGTGCCAATAAAACTTTATTTATAAAATCGAGGGTCAGATTTGGTGCATGGGCTGTAGCTGGCCATTTCCTGCTTTGAAACATCCTCTGGGTTCATTATGAGAGACGTTAATAGGTGGTTCTGAAAAGAAGGATCCTTCCTCAAGTGAGATCAAGAGGCTTCTTTTTCAAGGGATGTCAGGTGTGTTCTGTGGACCTGCAAGTTGGGGAAGAGAGAGGAACCCCATTTAGTGGTGGTGATGGATTCATGGAAAGGTGGGCTCGAAATAATCAGCTGTCACAAGGGTAACTGCAGTCCAGCCCCTGAAGAGATGAGGTTGACTCATGCACTCTTGCCTGAAGAGCAGACATGGTCTGGCCATGGTTTCCCCCCGGGCCTTCTTAGCATGCAGTGAGTGTCATTTTGCGACCCTCCATAATACAAAAGGACTGGCTAGTCCCTAGTTTTCTGGTGACTGTTATCTTTTTGAATTGAGCGTCTCCTGAAAGCCCTCGAGAACCTGTGAGACTCGCATGTGACGTCTTTTGCACACCATGACCTTCTTGTCCTTTGACAACCCTCATGGGTCAAATCTGTTCATTGGATCATGAAATAGTGGTGGAATAAGAGACCCTGGCCAAATGAGCAGGCAGGTTAGCACTATTCCAACTGTGCAGGCCACCCGGCTGACCACGAGAGACACCAGTGAACACTTCACAGGTCCCAACAGTGAGATGAACACACGTGTGCGGGTTTCTGATATGTGTACTGTACCAAAGCACCCTGTGCAAGGGATGTGTGTCTGTTGTACGCAGCACTTCCCAGTCTTCCCGACCATGGAACTCTGTATCATGGAGCAGAGAACAGTTTGAAAACCCTCGCTCTACTCCTTGTATTTCCTTATTGATGGTGTTTATGGCCCTGCTTCAAAGAACTCCATCGTTCCTATCTGATATGTAAAATTGGAGAAATCTAGAATCTTCAAGGTACGATGTTGGGCATAAATTATGGTAAGTGCTGGAAAACCTGGAGTAATTGATCATGTCCAGAATTAATGGACAGTGTTATAAATTGAGGGGTATCAGAAAGATAGATGAGACTCCAGAAAGGACTCCCAGACACCTCCTCTCCTGCTGACCCTTATGCAGATAGGTAGGGAGAGAATTGGGATGATATTGGAGAGGACAGTGTAACTCTAAGTGGGGAGTCTTCTCCGAGACAGGCGGGAGGCACAAGGCTGGGACAGAGTTGACTGATGGCCTTTTGAAGGTGTAGTCGATCAAGATACGCAAAACAAGTGGGCCTCATCAGCAGCATGCATTGACTGAGTCCCTAGAGTGTACTGTTCTAGGTACGGGGGATATAGCGGTGACCAAGACAGAGTCCCTGCTTTCGCAGAGCTCACAGTCTATGCAGGAGGCACTACAAATAAACAAGTAACTGTAGAATATGTCAGATGGTGAAAGATGGGCAGAATAAGTCACCTGAGGAAGGGGGGCTGGGAAGTTGCTTTTTACATAAGGCAGCCAGGGAAGGCCTGACCGATAAGCTGACATTTGGGCAGACAAATGGAAGGGACACCTTCCTGGAAAGAAGGAAGCAAGGTGTGTGGTTATCTTGGAAAAGACTATGCTAGGCAGAGGGAATGGCAGGCTCTGGGCACGGAGGAGCAGGGAGTCGAGCCGGGCTGGAGCAGGGAGGCGAGCAGGGCTGGAGCAGAGCGAGTGGGCTGACGTGGAGATGAGGCAGAGCGCAGGCAGGGGACAATCACACAAAGCCTCTGGGCCTCGTGAAGGAGTCTGGATTCCCTTGGAAGTGTGAAGGGAAGTGGTGGAGGGGTGGGAGCAGGGAATGACGTGGTCTCCGCGGCAGCTGCACGGGGACCTGCCGACTGCCTAGGCTGGGGGACCAGTCAGGTGCTGTTGAAATGTTGCTGATGAGAAGGGGCCTGGCCTCGAGTGGCAGCTCTGGAGGATAACTGTAGTCAGGAGCTGAGTGAGTTTTAAAGCTGGAGGCAGAGGGGTTGGTGACGCAGGTGATGGGATGGCTGTGTTGAGAGAAGAGGAGGCAGAGGGACTGACAGGTTTTTCGTCGGAGCAACTGGAAGGACGGACACGTTCGTGCCTTCTGTGTTGCCGCACTGGGCCAGGTGCTGGGTCTGCACTCGTAAATGAGACCGCCATGGTCTCTCCTCTGACGGGGTGATGGGGCTTCTATTTTTGCGGAGACGACACACGGAGCATATGTGAACAGACAGACAAAATTGAAGGACACATGAGGGGCGGGGCGCATGGCAGAGGAGGGAGTTGACTCAGGTCAGCCAGCAGGTGGCCTGCTTCTGGGGGGACATTTGAGCCAAGACCTAAAGGATAAGAAACTATCTAGCCAATGGGTTGGGGAGTATGCATCACAGAGTGTGGCCCCATGCAGTGGGAAAAGTGCTTGGCATGTTCAGGGGAGAGAAATGGGTCCGGTATGGTTGGAACTCAGAGAATGAGGCAAAGAGTGATGTGAAGCAAGGCCGCACAGGTAGGCAGGGCTGGGACACCCAGGGTGCGAGTGTGGTCTTTACCCCGAGGCTCCCACAAGAGGGACGCCTGAGTGAGGTGGAGACTTGGGGTGGGAGGAAGGGCAGGATCCGGGAGACAGAGCCGGGCGCTCCCTGCTCCAGGACCCGAGAAGCTGGGCCCGTGTTTTGGGAACTGGTTTCCTTGGCGGGGGCTGCTTCCAGGAGGGGCCAGGTAGCAACAGCCCCTGGGAAACTTGCATCAAAGCGGCGTTGCCTCCCCTCTGAGGCCTTGCTTCTGAAGATCCATCTGATTTTTTACCTGCATTTTACAACATAGTTTCACTAGCCTCTGCTACCCTTTTAAATGCTTTAATTAGACAATGCTGTATGATTCCACTAAGAGTGTTGGAGTGAAAATACTAAGTAGGAAATTAACTGTCTTAGCTTAAACCTCTAATTGCTTCTGGGAAGGCAGAGAACATTGAAAATATCCACCTGCAGGAGTCTTTCAGATCTTAAGATTAAAGAAGATATTTCATAAGGGTGGTAATAATCACTACAAGAGAAATTTTTTTTTCCCTTCAAAACAGAAGGAAGAAGAATGAAATGAGGCTGCTCCAGTTCTTCCTTCTGTGGCCACTGCCGCGTCCGCAGGCCCCGGGGTGGGAGGGCACAGTAGGGGCACTCCCTCGAGTAACCAAGCCTCGGGCCCTCTCGGCCAGGCAGAGGGGAGGACTTCTCGATGACAGCCCAGGAGGGTCCTCAGTGCTGTGACAGGCACTGCTCCATCTCTCTCAGCCACTGCAGCTGCCACTGCCACCAGGGCACTCGCTGTCCTTCCCACCTCAGCGTTTCCCTGGCTGTGCCTGGGCCCTTCCCTAAGCCCCGGGGCTGCCCAGCAGTGCTCACCCTGAGCCCCAGGAGGGTTGCATCCCCAAAGGGCCTCTCAAGCCGATGGCGAATGTCCCTCGAGCTGAGGCCGCACACGATCTGGGGGGAAGAGAAGAGGTTTCTCTAGCAGTTCAAATTTCCATCCTGATCTCAGATTGCACTGCCTCTGGCTCACCATGAACTCAGATGCAGTTTAACAAATTCTATAATTAGCTTGTGAGCAGCAGCTATATTACATTTTTTGGTCTTAATAAATCTCTGTTCTGGCTGTATTTTAAATATACCTCAAGGTGGTAAGGTGGGAAGAATAGGTGAATAGGGCTGGCAAATTGTTGATAATTACTGAAGCCGAGTAATGGGTACACAGGGGTTTATTATACTCTTTGATATCTATGTGTATTTGAAAATACTTCATATAAAAGGTTAAAATAAAATAAACAAATATGCCACTATGTTTTGTATCTGTTCAGTTTTATTATAGAAAGTGGCCCCATGTCCCTGATAACTTCCGAGGACAAAACTTAACATTTGTGCTGACAGACGTGAGAACTTTCTGGAAGGCTGCTGAGTGTCATGGGAAGCATTCCAGCAGAAGGCTTGAGATAGCCTTTAGCTGCCAAACAAGTGTGGTCTCCATTTGGTCTTCCCATCTTGCTGTCTCCCCAAAGACAGATGCATCTCAGAACCCCCAGATGGCTGCTGGGTTGGCGGGAACCTCTGGGAACCTGTCTACTGCCGGCCTTGGCCATGCTGCCTGCTCCCCTTGGAGAAGACTCTGTCCTCTTCCTGCTCTCTGTGCATTGACATTCCTCCTTGAAGTCTTCCCTGACTACCCAAAGTGAGTGTGGACGTTTCCTCCTCTTGGTACTTCTCTAATGATGCTGATTTCTGTTTATTTGGGGTTGGGATGAACTGCGTGCTCCCTCGAGGGTGGGGCAGTTACCCGAGGCACCACCTGTGGTCCCCCTGAATGTGGGTCTCCAGCTCCAGGATGCCGCCTCCTCTGGGCCCCCTTTTCCAATATCGGACTTTTCTAACATCGTGGGGCGAAGGGCTGGGTGGCGCTGTTTAAAGGGCAGGGGAGACTTGGTTCTAATTTTGGCCTTGCCCCTGCATGACATTGAACAAGCCTCCGCCTTAACCCCACTGGTCTGAAGTTAGGATCAGAACCGGTGATCCTCTCCAGCTGCAAGATCCCGGAGCCTGACTGGTGGATGGCACTCCCAGGCCTGAGCATGGGCTCATTTCCCCATAGCTGGCATCCAGCTGCCCCTCCACACAGCGGAAAAATGCGATACATGCAAGAGAGGAGGGGGGCCCTCCTCAGAGGCGCTCATGTCCCTGCCTGCTTGTGACACTAATTACTAGAGACACATCTGAACACGTTGGTGGCACAGGGCACTGTGGCAGCCTACATCCAGCTCGTCCCCAGCAAGGAGCTGTCAGCATCACTGCCTGTCTCAGCAGAAGAAAGCAGACAGGGCCTCCTCCTTCAGTGCTCCCTTGGCAGCAGAAGGGTCACATGCACCCTCTACTCTTGTCTCTGAGAGTCTCAGTGTGTCCCTGGAGGAAGACCCAGGGAACAACTCTGGCAAAGGCGTCACGTCCCAACTCTTCCATTCCCCCTCAGCTTGAGGAATTAAATGGCGTTGTTATTCGAGGAAATACTTCAGGGGCTTCTTCCGTCTCCAGAAACACTAGAGAATGGGGAGAAGAGAAACACGAGTGTCTGCTGCTGTTCCTCTGAGTGGCCGATGGCCTGTGGGGTCCCCTTCACAGCAGCCTAGGGGTGTAGGGACTGGAAGCCCTCCAGACAGTTCAGAGGCTGTGGGACGCACCGTTATGTTGTGTAAGAAAGAAGACCTTTGACCTGTGACACGATGCTTCCCATAGCTTGGGGTTTTTCTTGTGCGCATATTAGAAAGAGTTCTTACGTTATTGAAAAGAGACACTTAGATATAGATATTTTTCATCCTGCATTATTTTTCACACACACAAATAGGAAAACATAAGCGAAATGAATTGGTTAAAATATTTCTCAAACGTCTTCACATTCAGAATCTGAAATCTGTGTGTTACGTCTTGATGGCGAGTCCTTAATGTCCGTGCCTTCGTCCTGGGTACCGGGAAGAGCACTGTTAGGCAGTGTTTCTGGGACTTTCTTCCTGGACTCCCCTTCTGCAGTTTCGATGTCTGTACACAGGCAACCACACTGTCACGACTCTGCCTGGTCCTCACGGCAGCTAAGCTGTGTGCCCACTTCAGAGAGATTAAAACGAAACAAGAAGTGAGTTTGAGTCGCAGGAATATGGTAACAGAGCATGTCGCCAGCAGAAGTGTTATCAAGAGGCAGGAGGAAGGGAAGACGCCGTTGCTGTGGACTCCGGGGAGGGAGACATGGTGCGGGCCAGAAAGGCTTCATGGAGGAGGCAGGCCTGGAGCTGGTCCGTGACCAGGTGGAGAGGAAGGGGCAGGGCGTTTTAAGTAGGGGCACCGGAAAGGCCATGGGGGCCGAGTGCCCCGAGGAACGTGAGAGGACTGGGAGCGGAGGGTGTGGAGTGAGTCTGAGCAGCAGTGAGAGCCACTGACGTTTCTAGTCAGGCGGTGCTGAGAGGAAGAGTGTTTTAGGAAGAACGCTCTGGGGCATGGTGGGAGACTAGGCAAGGGCAGTAGTCAGGAGGCCGTGGAGGGAGCTGAGGGGTGAGGACAGGGAACCTGGAGCAGGGGGCAGGGCAGCCAGGAGTGAAGGCTGGGAGCACAAGACGTGGACAGGTCAGAGGCGTGCTCACTGCCAGTTCCCTGTGTGGCCTCCTCTGCCCCAGAGGTTCTGGGCTTCAGGGGCTCAGAACCTTGGCCCCCACCCGCTCTCCAGTCCCAGGATCCACCCATGGGACCACTGTCCCTTCCAACACTCAAAGCCCCTGAACTGTTCCGTGTCCTTCCCCACCATCTCCCGGCTGCCCTGTGCCCTGGCCCCTCTCACAACGACTGAATCAAAGCCATTACGTTCAGGTCTGTTGTGACGCAGACAGATTTAATTCTGTGGTGCCATCCTGCCCACAAAGAAGGGTGGTTGAAGGGTGTGTTAACTGCTTAATTTTTAGATGAGGTTTAAAATAAACATCTCTTTAAGTTTTGAAAGCTTAATGAGTCATAAAATCGTTCTAAATTACAAGCCACTGTAATGTTCAATTTCTACCAGCCTTCCCACCTCTCACAGCACACTGGGAGTCCTTAACTCTTAGGTATGGGACTAGAATTCATTGAGGGAGGAGGTAGTAGGGGTTTGTTGAGAATAGTTTCTGTCAAGGATGGTGTGTACCATACACATGTGGTGTGTGTGCCTGTGTGTATGTATGTGTGTAAGGGCAAGGTCTTTGGACATGCACACCATCGGTGGCCTGTCTAGTGAAGGGAGGCACTCAGAGCTGTGCGTCTCTGGGTCGGACAGTGGGCCTGCCTCGTGTGCACACGAGAGTGTCTGCAGAGAGTGACCCCGCAGGGAATGCAAGCAAGGGCACGATGCCTGCTGCTAAAACTGGCCATGAAAAGCCCTCAACCCCGCCCAGGAGCACATCCAGGGCTTCCTGTGCACACCCTGCTGGAAGAGCCCAAGACAGGTGAGGTGCGGCTGTGTGGCCACACCCCCTCAGGAGGCCTCAGATTGCTCCAAGGGAGTGGGGAGATGGCTGTCTGTCCTGCAGGGTTTACTCCATTCAGTTGAATAGTAAGGCCCTTGAATGTTAATTTCTGAAAACAGGTGTGTTTCTTGATGTCAAGATCAAATAAGACGGTGGGATTGCATCTTCCACACTGAGTTAGGTCTGAGGTGAGAGCCCTGCACGCTGCCGCACAGCACTCCCCTGGAGATCTGGCGCCAGAAAGCACCCAGGGGAAGGCCGTTCTTACTCCAGAGAAGGGGTCTGCGCTTCCCCGATGAAGGGCCTTGAAGGGCAGAGGGGCAGCGGCTTCAGAACGAGAGCAGGAAGTGGAGAGGAGGTTTTGGCAGAGGCAAGGCCCAGGCTCTGGCCTGCTGGCTCCCCCGCACAGCACACCACCTGCCCCACACGCTGCTGCGCCCCCAGCAGGTCTGGCTGGCGTTCCCTACCTCGTTACGGGCAAACATTAAAACGGCCACTCAGTGTTGACGCCCACCGCGGCCGTTTTGATCTCGGGAGGCGGCGCCTTGTGAAGGCAGCCACATTCCAGCTCCCTGACCCTGTGTGATCATCTAACGCGCTAATGCGTCCTATTGCCAGTTCAGTCATCACCTGCGAACCTACTGACTCGCTCCGTCCATGATTTCCCTGCTAGAATGTAGCCCCACGAGGGCAGGCTTCCCTGTTTCTCTTGTTCACTGACGTATGGCAAGCGCAGAGAACACAGCTGGCAGATAGTAGGTGTTCAGTAAACGTTTGTTGAACATTTGCTGAATCCACCCCCCGACACACACACACACACACGATGGTGGAGGGTTGACTTTAGGGAGCAAGCCAGAAAATCTACCAACTTAATAAGGTCCAGCAACCACCAGCCCCAGAGACAGCTGCGCTGTGACCTGAGTCCAAATCCCCACTCTACTGCTTATAAATTACTTCTTATTCCTATTCTGTAGATGAGGAAACTGAGAGACTACTAGTAAGAATACCAGCCTCATAGGGTTATTGTCAGAACGAAATGAAACAATGCACGTAAGGCATGTATAGAATGCTTCCTATGTCTGTGACTGTTTAAGCCCTTTTATAGTAATTTACTTAATCTTCACAAAGCCCCTGAGGCAGTGATTATTATTATTCCCGTTTTAAGAGATGAGAAAACTGAGGCGTGGAGAGGCTGAGTGCTGAAGGTCACAGAGTCTGTCAGTGGTGGAGCAGGAGTCTGGCTCCAGAGTCTTTGCTTTTATCAAACTGGGAAATTTCACCCACACGAGCTCAACCAGTTTCCAAATCCAGGTGCTCCTTTGGAGCCTCCAGTCTGCCCAGGAAGCCTTTCGTGTACTGTTCCTGCCATGTGGCCTCAGCGTCAGCATCAGCTGCCAGGTTTGTACATTCTGATCTGCAGCAAACGCTGATTGCCTTTTTATTCAGTCAGGCACCGTGTGCCTAATTCTGCTTAAAAGAAGGCCTTGAATATTCATAAGGAATATGTCTTTATGAATATCACAGTTGCTTTGTCTGTCACTGCTGTTCTCTGCAATAATTAGTATTAGCTATTGACTGTGTCAGCCTCTGTTTGGTCTCAAAGCCTTGAGGAAATTCTGTGCTCTTAGTGAACTGCCACAACGATAGTGCCCTACACTTATCTCACTGGGACTGATGTCTCTGATGTCCATAAGCTGGGTGAGTGGAGTGCAGACCTAAGGCCCTAATGTCTTAGGAACACTCCATCTAAGTGACATTGCATTTTCTGATTTCCTGAGTGTTTCTTTGTGGATCTTTACTTGTTTGGCATTTGTGTGACTTCTTTGAGTTTCACTTCATGAAAAAAGGGGCCTGTTGCTTCAGATACACATGCATGCACACACAGTCACACACGGAGTTAAATTGACAGCCTAATCTCATATGATCAAGGAAGATTTCTTAGTGGAGACCTTTGAATTGAAGAGAGGGGGACAAGTTGTGAGTGAGGAGGGGGAGGCTAATTTTATGTGCATTCGATGAGATGAAAAAGCCATCCTAGGGGACAATAGGAGGACTTAGGCTGGAATACAGAGAAAACCGAGATGGGAGCCTGGGGTGCGAAGGTGCTCGAACTTTGGGGAAGCAGGAGGCAATATAGTGCTTACCTGAGTTTACCTGCTGGACTGACCTATGAAGTACACATCCCAACTTGAGCACCAGCTGGCTGTGTGATCCTAGAAAACTACTCAACCTCGCAAGCCTCCATTCTTTCATTAGTTCTGAGCTTGAATGAGGTGAAATGTGTCGTGGAATTGGCCACTAATGATTGAACAAGGCTGTGTGCTACTAGTATTATTTAGGTGTGCAACACACCTCAGTATTACAAGGGGGAGTTTTCCAGACTCAGCTCTGAATACAGTGGTTCTCAAAACCCACAATCTCCAGGGCTGGAAGTAGATTTATCTCCCAAGGGTGTGAGCTCTGCACTGGGGTCTCCCTTGTTGAGTTTCTCATCGTGATTCCGTGGTTTTCCAGCCTTCAGGGTGCTCTGGATAGCTGAACTTGTGGTGGGCAAGATCTCCCATCAGCCAGTCAGCTCTCTCTCTCTTCTCCCGTACACATTAGCCAAGACAACTGTGCCTTCCTTTCAGTCTCCTCTCAGACTGCTTACCTGTGAGAGCAGCCACCGTGTCCAGCACTGCTAACTCTTCCCAGAGCTGGTGGAAGGCACGCACTTCAGGGCAGGGCCTCATCTTACCCGAGGGAAGGCAGGGGGAGATTGTATTAAATATATTCTTTGCTCAGGGGCCTCTTCCTGTTCATTAATTTGATTTCTTCCAGCCTCCTCCAATTCTGCAAATTAGCAGGTCGAGCTGCTTAAAATAAGCAAGCACTGATGCCAGTACCACAGGCCTGCTTACAATCCTCCAGCAGCTTTCCGTGCCCTTGGAATAAAACCCAGGTCACCCCCTTGGTCTGCAATGTCTTGCACGGTCTGTCCCTGTCTGCCTCTCCTTCGCTCCTCTTGTTGTTCGTTGTTCACACCCACTCTCCTCTTGGCTGCTTCCAAAATTCCTTAGACACGCTGAGCTCCTTCCCCCAAACCCTTGCTGTTCCTTCTGCCAGGAACACTCTTTCCCCGTTTCCTGCCTGGGTAGTTCCTTCTTATTCTCCTTGTGTCCAGAGAGGGACTTCGGGGAAAGCCGTTCTGAGCAAATGCAACATGCTCTTTCATTCACAGCATTTACAGATATACGCATAAATACACATTGTGGTGTGTTTGTTTGATACCCATCTTTCTGCCTAATCGATGAATTCTGTGAGAGCAGGGACTGTGTGCATCTGTTTTGATCTTCACTGAACTCCCCTGAGCCCAGGGCTGCCATAGCCCAGATGATGCGAAGTGGACAGGCACCCCTTCCTCGGGATGCTTGAGGTATCTACTGGAAAGCTGTTCTAGTGCACGGATTTCATTAGAACAAGTCACATTATTACCATCTGCTGGGAAATTACCATAGCAAATATACCATGTATGTGGTCACGATGTGACTGGTGTCCCTTTAGATATGGTGTTCTCGCACAGTGCACAAATTGCACAACTACACGTGGCAGCCCTCTTAATCACCTACCCCAGTGCTTGGAGCATGACAGATATTTGTTGAAAGAATTAATTAGTGAAAGGGGAAGCTGCTCCAGGACCAGGGTGATGTCACTGGACTCAGAATATGGCTAACTGGAGTTTGGACCCTGAAGTTGCCACTTACTTGCTAGCTTTGGCTATAAGATGGGGTTCATGGCCCCTGCCCTCCTCCCGGGCTTGGCGGTGAGAATCTGGTGAGACCACAGTGCACAGCTAACCCACCTGAACCCAGTGGGTGCTCACACTGTGTGTCCTTGCTCTGCCTGTCCCTGGGCTGCAGACTGCAAGCTGCTCACCTCAGGTGTCTCATCAAGGAAGGGTCCCAGCTATTCAGCCTCAGGGCTTTTTCTGAATTGCACACTGACAGTGCGCAGGTGTCTCCAGGCATTAACTGGGAGGGGCGATGGGCAGGGGGAGGGAGTTAATGCCTGGGGACACCTGCCCTCAGTGGGGATGGGGCGCCTGGATAAATGCCCAGACTGCCATCCTTTGGAGGGACAATGCTGGGGTGCTTGCTCTACAGCCCCCCAGCATCCCCAGATGGAAGAGCCCCAGTTGCCCACAGTGACAACCAGCCGACACTCCCACAGGGGCTCTTCTCCCTTCCTGCCTCACCCTCTCTGCGCCTCACTCCTTAGCTTCCTGGGCTGGAATCCCAAAGAAACCAACCATATACAAGTCCTTGCCTCCGCTCTGCCTTCAGAGGAACAACTAACATGCCCATAATCAAGGGAATGAGACTCATAGGCAGAATCTTTTCCATTTTTTTCCACTGCAGCATTCCTGAGGAAGCTGTTGCATTTTCAGCCTAGTCCCTGGAGTAACAGGGACCTTCAGGACAGGACAGTGCTCAGAGGGGTGTGCAAGGGGATCATCCTGGCACTTGGCTCCTGGTGGGGGAGAGGGGACAGAGATGAGGGAAGAAGCTGGGGTTAAGGGCGGAGCCCAGGAGATGCCCTTCTGGTGTTTTTAACCTCGGGCGTGGGCTTCAAACATCCAGCTGCTAGCAGGACGGCCCATTATTTCAGCCTGAGAAGAGGGGGCAGGTCTCTGTGGAGGGCTGACTGGTTTGCCTGTTCTTTCTTGAATTTCTGTAGCAGCTATTGTTATAAAAATACTATATAACTGTCTTGACATGAGTGCAGCCATGTTTGGCCGTTCCATTGACCTACAGCCACAGCACACAAAGAAATATAAAGCTGCTTTCTGTGTGGTGGGAACTGGCCTTTTTCCCAGGAACTGGCCTTTCTCCCACGGAGATAGTTGCAATTTGTAAGAATTTCAAGGTCCTTTGGGCATCGTAGCGCGGGACAGATGGGCTGTCTGTGCTGGGCTGGGATGATAACCAGGGTAAACAGTGCATGTACACAGCTGCTGGGCTGGGATGATAGCCAGGAGGCTCAGTGCACGTACACCACTGATAACCATTTGTGCATGGGAACAGTGAATGCTTGCTCTGTAAACTCTGTAACCGCTTACATAAAACTGCTGGAAACTGAGGCCCTGGTGAGAGTTCCACCTGTGGAAGGGACACCTTGCCCAGGATGTGTGATTCCCGCCCAGCCTTGTGGATTGACAGGACTCTCCCAGCAGTGGGGCGTGGATGTTGTGAGTAATTGATTTATTGTGAAGTAATTGATCTGATGTTTTCTTTTTGGTCAACCTGGTGTTTCTCTTTCTGGTTGATTTGTGTCATTTCCCTCCAGTCGATGTGGATGTTTCCTTTTCCAGTCGAGCTGGTGATTTTCCCTCTTATTATTTGATCTATTCAGACCTGTTTGTGGACTATCGCCTTTACTATCCTCTATATAATAAAATATATCTTCAGTCCATTTGTTTGGAGTGGAAAGTTTCTTTTACATCTCTGATGGAATCCCCTGAACCTCTCATAACAATAATGAAGCACCCCAAAAGTCAGTGGCTTAAAACAGCAGTCATTCATTGCTCTCGTTCATGCTGCTGGCACTGTGCTCCAGGCTGGCAGCTCTGCTCCACGTGTCTCTCTTCCTTCTCTGACACTGTCAGGCTGGCCTGGGATCATCCTTCTCATCGTGAGGGCAGAAGCCCAGGAAGGAGAAGCTGCCTCTTGCAAGCCAAGCGCTTTTCCCGTGGGTCATGTCTGCCAACATCTCGTTGGCCAAAACAAGTCACATGACTGAGTATGGGGCGAGGAATTGCCTTCTACCCAAGGCAGAGTAGATTGCAAAAATGGACACAGCAAGGGAGAAGGTGGGAGCCACTAACATTCCACTGAGGGCATGGGGGAGGGTCTCCTTTTTCTACAAAGTCTGTACTTTCTGGGGATCTAACAGTGACATGGCGGTGCCAGTGAGTGACCACAGACTGACCTGTAGACCTAGGGATTCCACCACTAACTCTCACTGGTTGAAATCTGCTTTATCCCAACCAACCTTGTATCGGTTTAATTAGCACACCCCACCAGCCCAAGGGACAGGCACAGCCCTGCGCCTCCTTTTCTGATCAATTACCTGTCCAACCTAGCAGGAAGCCCAGGGCTTCCTAGCGTCCACGCCCCGCCGGGTTTAGGATTCCCAGGGCAGACAGGAGTCTCTCGGCTACTCTGCTTCTTCCTCCCAGAGAGCAAACAGTGAGCCTGGGTAGCCCTCCCTTCCCCACTGTCCCAGAACTTGCCCTCCTCTACCCGCTCTTTCCCCAGTCACCAGTCTGGACTGAGTCTACCTCATGAGAGGGCCTTTTCTCACCAGTAGGCTCAGGTAGAACCGTCTTAGTCCGCCGGAGTGTCCTCGCCCTGTGGAGCTCTGAATGGAGGTTCAGTCAGCGCTTTTCCTCCCCGTGACCCCTTTACAGATTTGCCCTCCTCTCCTTCCTTCTGAGGCCGGGAGCCCCCACGTGTCCTGTCGCACCTGTCCTCAGCGCCTCGTCCTCACTGCCATGCCCCCTTGCCTGTGCAAGAAGGGGACGCTCAAGTGACTTCTCAGACACTGAAAGACGTTCTTTCATCCTGGCCTGAGAAAAGCTGGTTGGCAGCTTTTCTTGAAAACAAACACAACTGTTTTTCATTCCGCCACGCTGGTGCATTTGTTTACGTTCCACTTAAGGTTGTATTTAAATTCAGGGCCCTGAGGTGAGAAAAAACTGGAAAGGTACAGGTCTGCATGGTCCTCGGGCCTGTGCTGTTGTGACACTCCACGAGTCTGCCCTGTGAGAGAGAACCCTTTCACTCATTTTCCTGTCCTCCTTCCCAGGCTGGGGCCTCACTCATTTTGGACGTGTGGCCCACCCTACATACGTGCCCCTGCCTTCTGTCCCTGTGCTCTGAACTCCCAACATTCCCTACTCCCCACAGCTGGTTTTAAAAAGCAGGATAAAGACCAGGCTGGTGGAAGGAGGAAGGAGGAGGCGTGGCTGGGAGACGTCATCTGTAAACATTAGACATCTGCGACTGATTTAAGACCGTTCTAATTTATCAGCTGTCTCAGCACAGCTGGCCGCCCTGGTGTACACCAGCCGTTGAACAAAGAATATATTTAATACAATTTATGCAAGGAATGCCATGAAAGGTTCCAATCAAAATACTGCCTTGGAAGTGGCAACAGTGAATGGAGCTTTTGGCATCTGCTCTAAGGCTTAGTTTTCCCTTCACCTTCGGAGATGTGTGTGTGTCGTGTGTGCGTGTCTGTGTACGTGAATGTGTGTAGCAAAACTGTCTCAAAATTATAAAGAAAGTGAATTTTGTATGTCTAGGACTTGAGTCTCCGTTTTAAACTTCCTCCACTCCCAGACACCTGCTGTTCATCGTTCCTTCTATCCATCCATCCTAACAGCCATCCAGCCTTTAGTGAGCATGCTTGTGCTGGATGCTGGAGTAGATAACTGGTCCTGTCCTCAGGAGCTCACATCTTACCAGCTGTAGCGGATGCTGCCAGGGCCTCACCCACATCACCTTGGGCATGAAGGAGGCCACCTGCAGGGTTGGTAGCAATTTCCAGAACTGCAGATGGTTGCCTGTGTGAACACTTGAATGTCTCTGTCTGAGCACTTTCTCAAGCCCTGATGCCCGTGGTCTGTGGCCCATTGGGCTCAGCCCATGGGAAGGGAAGCCCAAGAGGGCTGAGAGGTTAACCGAGCAGCCCTCAGTCATTTGGGGATGGGAATAAGGGGATTAATTCCCCACACTCCTCGGCCTTTGGCAGGATGATTCTGAGCTGTGTCCCTTGGAGTCCTGCAGAGGGTCCCCCAGGACCGACCCCATTCCCCACAGTGTCACCACCTCACTGGTTTCCTCCCTTCCCGCCTCACTTCCCCATCCCTTCACTGTGATTCTGGGTCCCCTCCAGGTAGCTAGGGCCTGGAGATGTGGCTCTGAGTCCTGGATCTGGCCCTGCTCAACACGCAGCCTTCAGCAAGCCACTCTGTCCTCGCAGCCTCGGTTTTCTTGTCTATAACATCTGTTTATGTTATTAAGTTTTGGAAGGAGACTCAAATGAGATAATATAAATGAAATGCACAGAAGAGTATTTTCATTTATTCTGTAAATATTTTCTGAGCTCCTACCCTGTGCCAGGCTCATAGCTAATGTTTATAGAAGACCTACCTTGTTTGAGGCACTGTACTACAAGCTTCGTACACATGGTTTCATTTAACCCTTTCAACACCCTGTGCCAAAATACTGCCTCTTACTGTCAAAGACGAAAACCAAGACCATCAGAAATAAAGGAACTAAAGCTGCTTTATGAACGTCAAGTTAGGAAGGGAGTACTCACCAATGAAGAAATGCACCAACGCCGGGGCTCTGAGGTGCTGGCAGGGGAGGCACGTGGCTCGTGCCAGTTATATTGATGAAGGGTTGAAAACCAGTGCTCCGGATGAGATGGCGTAAGTTCATGGGTCTGAATACAAACGGCTTAAACAAAACCCATGTTTATCCTGCAGGAAAGAAGCTTCAGATAGTCCAGTGCGGGGCCTGGCCCTCCTGCACACTCGAAGTTCATGGTCCTTCTAGGTGGGGAAAGACTTTCCCTCTACCCTCCTGGGTTTGATAGCTGGGTCCATGAAATAGATGGACAACAGGCAGATTAACAGGAGAAAAGTACACAAATTTATCAATTTTTAATATTATGTGCATGGTGGCATCATAGGAAAAAAATGAAAACATAAAAATCTGAGATTTGAGAGCTTATGTACCATCTTAATAGGGGAAGGGGAGAGGGAACGTGGGCCCCTTAAGGGAGGGTAAATGATTTTTAGGAAAGATGATGGGCCCTTAGAAGAATGGATGTCAGATACGACAGTTGGTGACAGAGCTTGTCCGGGTGTGGTGTGGACTTCCAGTCTCCTCTCCTGTGATAAGAGTCCGTCCTCCCCGGTTGGTGAGCCTCCCAGGCAGGGGACTGAAGCTCCTTGCTGCGAGTCCATCTTGAGGCAGATGAGGGAGCTCAGAGGATGCCTTTCTCTGCACTGGCTGCTTTTCAAGTGCCTTTCAGCTCAAGTGCATCAACACACCGAAGTGGCGTGGTCTGGGGCGGCGTGTCCGGAACTTCTTCATCCTTTAACGACCTGAACCAGTGAGAACAGCCTTCAGGTTTGCCTTCTCCTGGGAGGCTGCAGGGTGGTGTCTGATGCTGATGTTAGTGATAAAGCACAGCAGAACGTGTTCTCTTTATGTGTCATTCCTGATTTGTAGTTGAGGAGACTGAGGCAGAAAGACCAATCACTTGTCCAAACTCACAGAGGAGCCAGGATTTGAACCCAGGTGTTCTTTGGGTTTAGTCTGTGGAATGGGGTTCCAGACAGGAGGGCACAGGTGGGGAGGTCTCTTTTTGGGGCAGAGGAACCTTCTCTGGATTCACTCCCCTTCTGCCAGAGGGAAAATTGAGTTGGCTGGGCTGGAATGGAAGCCTGACCAGTGGGCCAGGGTCTTGGTGGGAAACTCAGGCCAGACCTTGAGGAGCTGTGAAGGGCTCTCTAAAACCTGCCTGACACCCACTCCCCTGGTGGCTCCCCCCTTCTTGACTCATCTCCCTAAAGACTCCATTTCCCCTGGATGGTCACCATCCTGAAAGCGGCATCAGTGAGGGAAGCCAAGGCCACGTCGTTAGCCTGGCTGCAAATCAAAATAATGTGACATGCTCATTTTTGGGATTTCAGGTAGATCATGATGCTTCCCAAAAAGAAATGAACAAAATCTATAAAAGGGAAAAAAAGTGTTTTTTGCTTTGGATGGTCCACATATGGTATAAATTACTGAGGAATTAACATTTCTACATAATACCAGCATCACAAGCAGTCAATAGAAAGTAATGAATCCCATGCAATCAACAGACAGTAAATTCAAAGGTCAGCAAGGGGCACAAATTCGAAGTTTCCACGAGAGAGACATTGCTGAGGAGGAGAGGCCTGCCAGGAGGGCCCTGCTGTAATTACCAGTTACGCCTGGGAAGGGAGCTGAGAAATGATGGAAATAAAGTGGAAAAGCAGCAACTCCAGAGCCACCTTGGGCCCCCAGGATTCCTTGAGGATGGACCATAAATCCCGTGAATGGCAGGCGTGAGGTCATCGGCCTCCAGTGTGGCCTGCTTGGTTTATGGACTTCACGGAGCATTGGTTTTGGATTCGGGGTAGGAGATTGGTCCTCAATTTTGGTTGTGCATTATCATCAACTGGGGGCGTTTAAAAAAGAGCAGATTCCCTGAGCCACATTTCCAGAAATTCTGACTTAATTGGTCTGGGGTGGGCCCTGGCATTGGTCCATCCTTTAAAAACCCCCGGGAGATTTCAGTCTGCAGCTGACTGCTGCCCCGGGCACTGGGCTGAGCTGTGAAGGTACAGTTTAAGATCCTTCCCTTCTAATAGGTGACGATTTTACGGGCTTAGAAGTTGGGTGTGCAAAAAGTGTAACTTCTTTCTCTACAGCTAAAGTTAGCTTTCCATCTTCACATTTCCACTTAAAACTTAATTGTACCCGTTCAAGGTAAACTCAGGGAATCTTGGAATTTAAGCCCTCTTCCTTTCAATCAGTCAGTCAGTTTGGAGTTCTATGCCTCTCCTCAGGGAATCACTGTGAGGGGCTTAGGGATGGCACAGGCTGGGGGTGGGGAGGGGGGAGGCGTGGAGGGACTACGTGGCCCTCTGCCACCTGGAGATGTGACAGGTCTTCTGGTAGTCATGGACTGACCTCTGTGTGGTCTCAGTTTGTTGGGGCCATGTGCCCTGTGTCCTCTCTCTGGGTCTCCTGGCCTGCTGGCCACTCTTCGTGTCTCTCCTGGGGCCTGTTGGGGGAGCAGGCTTCAGTGAGCGGCCTCATACAGCTGCCTGGCCCCCAACCCCAGCCAGCTTCACAGAGAAGCCTCCATTAGGGGCTTGCAGGCACTGTACCTGCTCCCCTGGAAGGGCTCAGGTCCACTGTGCTCTCAGGTCTCTAAACTTCTCTAGGATTCCTGTGGTCTCCCCTTTTCACCCAGTTTTCATCTCAGGAAGGAGAAGAGATCGGGCTTCTTCTCAGGGACCCACACTGACAGCTTATCCTAAAGCTCTTCTATTGTAACTCTGGATAAAACATCTACCTTTCTTCAGCCCAGAAAGGGTTTTTTTTTTTTTATCTCTCCCTGTGGCAGGAGAATTTGTCAAGCATACATTCCTCCAAATCCATCGCTGATTCTCAAGAAGCCCTTTCTCTCGAAGACTTTCCCTCTGTCATGCAGGCACAGCAGGTGTTCTAGAAGCTCATGAACTAGGAACTGACTCTTTGCACTGCTCGTGGGGTAGAAATGATTCAGAGAGAACATTCTGAATGTTGGAGGCCATGGAAGAAGGAGCCTTGGTTGAATCTCACAGTTTGGCCCCATCACACCTGGTTGTAAAAGCCACATCTGAGGAGCAGGAAGAAGGCATCAGGGAGGGCAGGCGACATTCTTGTCCCGCAGACCTGTGCGAGCTGTGCTCATGCCGCACCCTGCATGGAAGACCTGCTGCTGTCTGCCTCAGCCACGCTTGACAGTCCTGCAAGGCCTCTCTCTCCCAGGAAGCCCTCCCTGCACCCGGGCACCCTGTGTTGCTGGAGTCCCATGTCCGATGGCCCAGCCACCTGCCGCATCACTCTACTCCTCGTTGTGAACTGCCTTGTGGAGGTTTCTATATCATTGTCTGGAACTACTATTAAATCTTCCATTCAAAATTATTTTTTACTAGAATGTGAGTCTCAGAAAAGCAAAGACTGTATTTTATTCAGCTTTTGGGTCCAGTCTAGCATTGGGTGTGAAAGTCTTGAGAAACAGGAGTGAAGACGTGAGATGTTTATGCTCTGTCTCTTCTGTGAGACTGGGCCTTCTGTTTTCTCATTTTCCTGACATCAGGTCCCTTCCTCAGAATGAGATAAGCAACAGCAGAAACTTCCCTTGTGTTCTGTGCTCAGTGTCTATGGGCTAAATTTAAACTTTGCTGCGCATCTCACAAGGGCTGTGTAGTCCAGCCCACGCCTGCCTGGCCCCTCCTTCTAGCCTTGAACTTCCCGCTCCAGTCAACGCACGCGGCTCCCTCTTACTTCTGGGCTGCTGCACGTGCTGTTCCTTTTGTCTTGAATGCTTTTCCCCAACTGTCCAGTTGATAAACTAGCAATTTCCCACTGGTCATTGAAGTCTTATCTCAATGCAGCCTGCTCTCTGGAGACTTCCTGGACTCCTGCAAGCAACAGTGCGCAGGCAACTGTGTGCCCTGCCGTCATGGGGCATCTTCCCCTCTCCCCGCAAGTCCTTCCTGGAGACAACCTCTTTTAGCTGTTTCTAGTTTGATTACTGATGGTCACCTCCAAAATATAAGATACTAAACTCAATTTCAGAATCTATCCATTTTAGACATCTATTGATACCCCAATGTGAAAAATGACATTTTAACTATGTCTCTCCTCCTTTTAATATTTGATTTTTACATTATGTTTAGTTCTCATATTTCATTCTTTGTATAATTAAACCTTTACTTTTCTTGATGCATCAGTTTTGGCAGTGACTTGTGTTTGACTCTACATTTTATAAGATGAGGGTCACGGCCTTGCCCTCTGTTAAGTATTGCACCTTGTTCTCCAAAAGAGTTGTGCCCAAGTAGCCTCCCCTGAGCAGTGTGTGAAAATCCCAGATGAGCGAGTTGACATTGATTTCCCTCGCAACACGACTGTGGCTGGCTTTTGAGTGTCTGCTGCCCTCCTAGACTTTAGTCCTGGAAGGCAGGGCAGAGGTGAGTCATCGCTGCAGCCCAGAGCCTAGGAGGGCAGCATTCAGTCATTCAACTCTTAGAAAATGAGCCCAACCTTGGAAACAGGTCGAGAGACTGCTGGATGCTCCTTCAGCGCAGTGCTGGGCGGGCCCCTCTGAGTCACCTTCTGCTGATGGGACTCCTACAGTTCCAAAGAGGCAGAGGTGAACTTGCAGATTTTGGTCTGGTTGAGAGGGAAATAATTTTTAACTCGTAAAAAGATAACCCCAAAGATCATAGTTTCTGGCCCTGAGGGCATGAACTCATTTTGTATCTAACCTAGTGATCCTGTCCTAATATTCTTCTATTAAGTTGTCTAAAATACCATTTTTCTTTCTCAAATTCTCATTTGATATGGTTTTAACATCTTACTGGTTTGCTCTTAATTAATGAGTTGAATAAAATCTTTGACACGTTTATTTTACATTTGCATGAGAGTTAAGAATTTTTTTTTGAAAATTATGCTTTAGCACAACAATATGGTATTGCATAGAAATACTGCCACCTCAATAGTTTACAATGGGCAGGTCATTCAAGGCAAGACCCTCTTTTTCTTCTTTGTGCTACAGTTATTATTTTGCAAGCAGCAGGGCCAAAGTCTCGTTAATGGAAGGACTGAGATTTCCCTGGTGAGACTCAGCTGACAAGTCTTTGGAAGAAGATGAATACTTACAGTGGTGAAGAGGGCTTGCCCTTAGGGGTTCAGAAAAGAACGAAGCCTTGTCCTCTCTGTTAGAGAGAATCTTGACTGGAGTCAAGACCCTTGGCATCTCCCACATTCACCTCTTTCCTGGGTCTACTTTTATAGAAAGGAAGCCTCTGCCGGGCCATCTGGGGCAGATGTCGCCCTCCCAGATCATTCCCCTCTGATTCCCAAAGGTCTGTCCTGCTAGCCCTGGACACCATCTCACCCGTTGTCCTCCCTAGCTCACATGGTGGCTGTGAGACAGTGGCTCTCAACCAGGGGATGTTGTCCTCCAGGGGACATTTGGCAGTGCCTGGAGACATTCTGGCTGTTACAACTTGAGGATGCTACTGGAATCTGGAGGATGCTAAACATCCTAGGCACAGGACAGCCTCCCACAACAAAGAATTATTTGGCCCAAAATATCAATAGTGTCGTGGTTGAGAAACCCTGTTGTAAGGGGGGTTTGAGACAATAACTTTGCATTCTCTTTGCATTTTACAGATGAACAAATGGAGGCTCAGAAAGGTTCGTTGCTCTGTCCAAAGTCACAAAGAGACAGAGTAGGGACCAGACCACGGTTCCTTTAGGTCTGTTCTTTATTCTCAAGTATATTACTTCTTGGGGCTATTGATGGAACTAAGTGGCATTAAGGTGCCACTGCAGAGGGTGGCCTAGCACAGGTGATAGGAAAGAGGAGAGGTGGCTGCAGGAAGTGGGAGGGATGTAAGGACAAAGGTCAGAGAAGTCTCCATCTAGTCTCATTTGATAAAGAGCTAACACCAATCCAGTGTCTCTGCACCTTTAGCAGTCGGTGCTGGTGCTTCAGCTGCTGCAGGAACCTGGAGCCATTGGCGAAGCCCTCGTGTCCTCTCTCCACCCGTCTCCGCAGCTGATCATAGGGTGTGGAGGTTTGGCGAGAGCTCCCTTCTTTTGTTCCTCTTAGGATGCAGCCCTGTCCGAAAGCAGTGGTTGCATGGCAGAGACTGAAGAAAACTCTGTGAAGTGAGAGAGGAGGCAAATAGGGGTGAGCTTCATCTCCGTAAGCAAATGGAAACTGGCCAGTGCTACCAGAGCATGCACGATCGCCTTCCGTCAAGCAGTGGCATTAGCAGTCGGTACTGGGAGCTGAGTAGATGAGGAATAAAAACGAGCTCTTGGCTCCGGAGAGTATGGGCAGCTCTTTAGAAAGATTAAAGTTACCCTGTGCCTTTCTGTCTCCTAATTACTTTCCTTCTAGTTGATATCTCTGAATAACACGAGAATTTACAGTAGCTGTGTAAAGCAAATAGACCATTTTGTTGTTCCACAGAAATTGTGGGAAGGGGCTGAGTGAGCTGGAACAAGACTGCCTGACTCTGCAGCTGGTCTTTGCATGGGTGGGCTCTGTGCTTTCCCCCCTCAGCGCCTTTGTTGAGGCCCATCTCCACGCCTGGTACACCATTCACTGTGAGCCTGCACCCACTTCCTCCAACGTCAAAATCCTCTGTTCGTCAATGCCACCTCCTCTGTGAAGCCTGTCCTTGACTTCCATTTGGAAGTGACCACTTTGCCCGGATCTTTATTTGCCTGTTTTTTGTGAATCTTATAATTTTCTCTATTTGTGGTTATTTGGGTCCGTGTCTGATTCTCCCTACATCATGATCCCTTGAAAGAAAACACTCATACAAAGACATTTTTGTAGGAAAGTAAGAGGAGGGATCATATACACCAGTGCCTGCAGCTCCAGCCACGTCTCGAGGAATCTGTGCTCTGAATCCCTGCTGGACCAATTCCCTGGGGTGAGTCAGTTTGCTTTTCTCTCTTCCTTTTCCCAGCAGGCACCAGATTTGCTGGCTCCTCTCTCCTCTGTAGTGGAGATCAATTCTCCTGGCCTGATCTTCTGCCCCTTTCTTCTCTCTCCATCCCTTTGGAAGTCAGTCTTGAGATGATCCTCAGAGGCTACCTTCATCCTTAGCCCCACCCCAAGCAGCTCATCAAAGCATTCCCTCCAAATAAAAACAGAGGTCTGGCTGCACAAAAAGGAATCCTGGCGATTAGAGATTTCTCCCCAGATCCTTGCTTTTCCTCCCTCTACTAGTCTGAAAGTAGGGAGGTGATTTATTTACTTATCTCTACACTTCCACTTTTACTCCCATGCCAACTCTTCACTTACACAGAGTAGGTGCTCAAAATCCACTTATCAGACGAATGGAGGAGATATTTTTCTTGCAGGAGTCTCTGTCCAGAAAGGCTGAGGACTCCCTTCCTAATTGAAAAGAACAGACTTTGGCCACTCTGCTCCTCGTTTCTCCCACGTCTTTGCCATGGCTCCCTGAGGGGCTTGTCTTATCTAGACCTGAAGGGAGGAAGGATGGAAGGAGAGAGATTGGAAGGATTCTTTCCTGAAATTTCCCTGCCCAGAAGCCAAAGGGTGTGTGGTTGCAGGAGGAATTCTGTGATCAGTAGAGTAGAAAAATGGAGAAGCAAGAAATCCTTATATAAAACTTTCAAACTTTAAGAGAAGGGAAACAAATTTTTTAGTGTGAAACCCTAGACAGTGGAAGCTGTGAAAAGAAATTCTTCCTCCAGCTACGTTTCAGCAGAATCTAAAAACTGGTGAAACTTTATGAAAAAATAGATTTGGTTCCAGCAATGGAACTTAACAAAAATACACGTTGCTCTTTAAATACACTGCCTGCCTATTTCCAAAATTGAAGAGTGTCTTTCCAGAGTTACACCATGCTTCAGTGTCATTCCAATGTATTTTCTTAGTCCTTGACATTTAATCATTCACCACTGCTTTTTACTGCCTCATTTATATTACCCTCATGAACATAACATTATCATGCAATTAATGGCATAATATCTTGCAAAACTTGCTCTCTGCCAAGTAAGTCCTAGGTACTGGTTAAAACAGTTGAGTTGGCAATCAATGGAACATTAAAGTATTTTATGGGAATTAAGAAAGGCAAGATATTGCATTTCAATGGCTGCTAGCTAAATCTCCTTGGTGAAACCTACTTCCCAGTATCCAAATTAAGTCTCTGGGTTCAAAATCAGTCTTCAGAAGCAAAATTAAATTGATTATACTTGAGGAAACAAAAAGAGGAAATAAGAGATAAGTGAGGCAAATTCAACTAGGTCAGCTTGAAATCTTTAGGTGGTCTTTGAATTTATTGGGAAAAAAAAAAGAATTCTATTAGGTACAAGACAAGGGAGTAATGTATAGCATATAAATTAAAAATGATGCTTTTCTGACTTTTGGTTTCTGGTCCGGCATGTAGGAGCTTAGAGGTCACCACTCTGTCCTAATGACAAGTGAAAAGCTGAACAAACTGAAAAATCAACAACTCTTCTTAGATCCATCAGAGGAGTGAGGTCACAGGGAAACCACTGCCCTCAAAATTGGAGAGAAGGACAGGCAAATACAGAGAATCACAACTTAGTGGAACAGAAACCCATTACCCCAGAAACCTCTGTGGGAACAAGTGCCAGGGCAGGAATTCCTGAACTGTAATTTGACGAATTGCTGGAGGCTCAGTATGGAAAATTCTGAGCATTAAACACTCCGGGGTGGGGGGGTCAGTTGCGGGGGGCATACTTTTGTGAATTTTACCTTCGGGAGCTCTACCAGGCCCTCACAGCGAATATCAGAGAAAAATCCCCTCTGCTCTGGCGGAGGGAGGGGAAAAGGAACAATTTTGAAATATGCCAGAGCATTCTATGTGTAACAAGGCCTGCCCTCAGGAGAAACTATTTTATCGGAGCATAACCTCCTGGGGTTTTATCAGACCCTAATCTACCTGGAGGAAGGGAACCCAACTCTAGCTCCCTTGAACCATCCTGTCCCACCTAAGTGGGGAGAAAACACTGAGAATTACTGAAATTCACAGCCCAGGACCACAGGCTTACCAAATGACTGAGACCTGATCACAGGACCACAGAAGGCTTCCCCTCCTCCCACACACATCACTAAAGGCCTGTTTACAGCTGTTCATTTTACTCAGTACATTTTATCCACCTTTCAACAAAAAGCAAAAACAGAGTTTGAAGAGAATAAACAATAGAATCAGAGTCAGACATGGCAGGAATGTTGGAATTATCAGGCCAGAAATAAAAAGAAAAACTGATTAATATGCTAAGGGCTTTAGTGGAAAAAGTAGGGGCTGCAATGTACAGCATGGTTGTAGTTATAATATAGTTAATTATATATAATTATAGTTAGTTATATATGTAATTAATAATATAGTTAATAATACGGTATTGCATATTCAAAAGTTGCTAAGAGAGTAGATATTAAAATTTCTCATCGCATGAAGAAATTTGTAATTATGTATGGTGATGGATGTTAACTAGACTTATTATGGTGATCATTTTGCAATCATTTGCAATATACAATCATTGCATATTGCAAATATATATTTTGAATCATTATATTGTACATTGAAACTAAATATATATATAAATATAATATATGTTAATTATATCTCAGTAAAAAAAGTAAACAACATACAAGGACAGACGGATAATGTAAACAGAGGGATGGAAATTCTAAGAATCAAAAAGAAATGCTAGAGATCAAAAACGCTGTAACAGAAATGAAGAATGCCTTTGATGGGTTCATTAGTAAATTGGACATGGCTGAGGAAAGAATATTTTAGCTTGAGGATATAACAATAGAAACTTCCAAAACTGGAAATCAAAGAAAAAAGACAAAAAAAACCACCCAGAACAGGATATCTAAGAACTGTGGGACAACTACAGGGAATAACAGAAGGAGAAGAAAGAGAGAAAGGAACAGAGGCAAATTTGAAGCAATAATAGTTGAGAATTTCCCCAAATTGTCAGACACCAAACCACAGATCCAGGAAGCTCAGAAAATACCATGAAGGCTAAATGCAAAAAATCAAAACAAAACAAAAGAAGAAAACCCCAACTACAGCTATGCATATCATATTCAAACTTCAGAAAATCAAAGAAAGAAAAAATCTTGAAAGAAGCCAGAGAACAAAATGTCTATAAAGGAGCTACCATAAAAATTACATCCTATTTCTCCTCAGAAACCACGGAAGCAAGAAGAGAGTGGAGTGTAATTGTCACCAGCCATGGACTCAGACCTATTTCTCTTGTCTTGTCTGACCTATTTCTCTTGATTTGCTGAAAATTGCAGGTGTTCTTTTCTCTAACATCCCTGAGATTGTTTGTTTCAGCTATGTTCCAAGAAGAAGTTATAGACACCAACCACCTTGAACTGATCCAGACTGCACTGCAAGACTGATGTATGCACAGAATAACCAAGCAGCACCCTAAAGTAACCTTCATTTCATTTTAGTGCTAAGATCACCACCCTAGGAGGAGCTTATTAACATAACACGCGATGTACCTGAAAGCATGATTTCAAACTATGCCTGTGTGAGCTTCTATCTACCTCTACTTGTAATGACAAAACTTCCCTTTTGAATATTCATTCCTTACCCCAAATAAAAGGCATCACTTTCCCTTTGATCAGTGAGTCATGGCTTTGAGAAATTATTCCCCATGGTTTCCTTATTTATGGCAGATAAAACTTACTTTGTGTGACAACTTCATCTGGTGAAGGCTTTGATTTCAACTCACCAAGAAGCAACTCACTTTGGTTCAGTAACATAAGAAGATGTTGAGAGAAAGAAACCACCAACCTAGAACTCTGTACCCTGAAAAATTATCCTTCAAAACTGAAGGAGAAACAAAGACTTCCAAGAAAAACAAAAATTGAGGGAAGATTTTGCCAGTATAACTGCCTTACAAAAAATGTTAAATGAAGTTGTTCAGAGAGAAGGAAAATGATCTAAGTGAGAAAATTTGATCTACATAAAAAAAGGAAGAGCATCAGAGAATGAATAAGTGAAGGTAAAATAAAAACTTTTATTTTCCTTTTTTCCTCATGTTGTCCTTTTAATTACTGAAATATGTTTGCCATATAATACTGTGCAGATTTAAGGTGTACAACATGTTAATTTGGCACATTTATATATTGTAATATGATTGCCAATGTAGCAATAATTAACACCTCTGTCACATTACATAATTATCCTTTCATTTTAGTAGTTGGAATAACTCAGTTCTAGTTGCATAACAGGTTTGATGATTATAGTACAACATTGTTGTCTATATTTGCTATGCTGTGCATTAGATCTCTAGGGCTTGTTCACTACTCATTGCAAGTCTGTGCCCTTAAACTACATCTGTCCTCTTTTCACCCTTGACCCCCTGGTAACCACCATTTTACTCTCTGTTTTTATGAGTTTGGACTTTTTAGATCCCACATGTAAGTGGTACCACACATTACTTGTCTTTTTGTGACTTATCTCACTTAGCATGATATGTTAAAGGCTCATCCACATTGTTGCAAATGGCAGGATGTCTTTTCTCATGCCTGAATAATATTCCATTGTGTATAAACACCACATCTTCTTTATCCATCTATCCATTGATGGGCACTTAGGTTGTTTCCATATTTTAGCTGTTGTAAATAAAGCTGCAATAAACGTGGGACTGCATATATTTCTTTGATATCTTGTTTTCATTTCTTTTGGGTGTATATACCCAGAAGGGAAATTGCTGGATCACATGGTTGATCTATTTTTAATTTTTTGAGGAACCTCCATATTGTTTTCCATAGTTTTCTTATTCTTAATTGATCTAACAGATAATAGTTTATTCAAAATAATAATAACAATAATGTTTTCAATTATGTACGTGTGTGTAGATATATATATGCTTATATATAAGCAAAATGAATGACCGCAATGATACAAGAGACAGGAGGGAAGAATTAGAAATATTTTATGATAATATTTTTAATATAATAATAGATTTATAATAATAACAAATTTATAATTTGTTATTATACCTGTGAAGCAGTATAGTGTTATTTGCAAGTGGACTTGGAGCAGTTGTAAATGTAAATTACAAACTCTAGGGCAACCACTAAAAACAAATTTAAAAAGAAGTATATCATTCTTTTTTTTTTTTTATTGGGTAACATTGGTTTATAACATTGTATAAATTTCAGGTATACATCATTATACTTCTATTTCTGCATGGATTTACGTCATGTTCTCGTGTTCACCACCCAAATGCTAATTATAATCCATCACCACACACATGTGCCTAATTATCCCTTTTGCCCTCCTCCCTCCCCGCCTTCCCCTCTGGTAACCACCAAGCCAATCTCTATCTCTATGTTTGTTTGTTGGTGTTATTTTCTACTACTTAATGAGTGAGATCATACAGTATTTGAACTTCTCTCCCTGACTTATTTCACTTTGCATAATACCCTCAATGTTCATCCATGTTGTCACAAATGGCTGGATTTCATCATTTCTTATGGCTGAGTAGTATTCCATTGTGTATATATACCACATCTTCTTCATCCATTCCTCCCTTGATGGGCACTTAGGTTGCTTCCAAGTCTTGGCTATTGTGACTAATGCTGCAATGAACACAGGGGTGCATGTATCTTTATGCATTGGTGTTTTCACGTTCTTTGGATAAATACCCAGCAGTGGAATAGCTGGATCATATGGTAGTTCTATCCTTAACTTTCTGAGGAACCTCCATACTGTTTTCCATAGTGGCTGCACCAGTTTGCACTCCCACCAGCAGTGTATGAGAGTTCCTTTCTCTCCATATCCTCTCCAACACTTGTTGTTTCCTGTCTTGTTAATTATAGCCATTCTGATGGACGTGAGGTGATATCTCATTGTAGTTTTGATTTGCATTTCCCTGATAGTTAGTGATGTTGAACATCTTTTCATGTGCCTGTTGGCCATCTGTATATCTTCTTTGGAGAAATGTCTGTTCAAGTCTTTTGCCCATTTTTTAATTGGGTTGTTAGATTTGTGTTGTTGAGATGTATGTGTTCTTTGTCTATTTTGGAGATTAACCCCTTATGAGGTATATGGTTTGCAAATATCTTCTCCCAATTGTTAGGTTATCTTTTCATTTTGTTGATGGTTTCCTTTGCTGTGCAGAAGCTTTTTAGTTTGATGTAGTCCCATTTGTTTATTTTTTCCATTGTTTCTCTTGCCCGGTCAGACATTGTGCTTGAAAATATGTTGCTAAGACTGATGTCGAATAGCGTACTGCCTATGTTTTCTTCTAGAAGTTTCATGGTTTCAGGTCTTACATTCAAATCTTTAATCCATTTTGAGTTAATTTTTGTGTATGGTGTAAGATAAGGGTCTACTTTCATTTTTTTGCATGTGGCTGTCCAGTTTTCCCAACACCCTTTGTTGAAGAGACTTTCTTTTCTACATTGTATGTTCTTGGCTCCTTTGTCGAAGATTAGCTGTCCATAGATGTGTGGGTTTATTTCTGGGGTTTCAATTCTATTCCATTGATCTGTATGTCGGTTTTTGTGCCAGTATCATGCTGTTTTGGTTACTATAGCTTTGTAGTATATTTTGAAATCAGGGAGTGTGAGACCTCTAGCTTTGTTCTTTTTTCTCAGGGTTCCTTTAGCTATTCGGGGTCTTTTATTGTTAATTGTTCCATATAAATTTTAGGATTCTTTGTTCTATTTCTGTGAAAAATATTGTTGGAACTTTGATAGGGATTGCATTGAACCTATAGATTGCTTTAGGAAGTATGGACATCTTAACTATGTTAGTTCTTCCAATCCAAGAGCACGGAATATCTTTCCATTTCTTTGTGTCTTCTTCAATTTCTTTCAGCAATGTTTTATGGTTTTCAGTGTACAGATCTTTCAGCTCTTTCGTTAAGTTTATTCCTAGATATTTTATTCCTTTTGTTGCAATTGTAAATGGGATTGTATTCTTAATTTCTCTTTCTGCTACTTCATTGTTAGTGTATAGAAATGCAACTGAATTTTGTACGTTGATTTTGTATTCTGCAACTTTACTGTATTCGTTTATTACTTCTAAAAGTTTTTTGGTGGATTCTTTAGGGTTTTCTCTATATAAAATCATGTCATCTGCAAATAGTCACAGTTTCACTTCTTCCTTTCCAGTATGGATCCCTTTTATTTCTTTTGCTTGCCTGATTGCTCTGGCTAGGACTTCCAATACTGTGTTAAATAGGAGTGGTGACAGTGGGCATCCTTGTCTGGTTCCTGTTCTTAGAGGGATAGCTTTCAGTTTTTCATCATTGAGGATGATATTAGCTGTGAGTTTGTCATATATGGCCTTTATTATGTTGAGGTACTTTCCTTCTATACCCATTTTATTCAGAGTTTTTATCATAAATGGATGCTGTATCTTGTCAAATGCTTTCTCTGCATCTATTGAGATGATCATGTGATTTTTATTCTTCATTTTATTAACGTGGTGTATCACATTGATTGATTTGTGAATGTTGAACCATCCCTGCATCCCTGGAATAAATCCCACCTGATCATGGTGTATAATCTTTTTAATGTATTGTTGTATGTGATTTGCTAGTATTTTGTTGAGGATTTTTGCATCGATGTTCATCAGTGATATTGGCCTGTAATTTTCTTTTCCTGTGTTGTCCTTGTCTGGTTTTGGTATCAGGGTAATGTCGGCTTAGTAGAATGAGTTAGGGAGCTTCACCTCCTCCTCAATTTTTTGGAAGAGTTTGAGAAGGATAGGTATTAAGTCTTCTTTGAATGTTTGTAGAATGCACCCGGGAAGCTGTCTGGTCCTAGATTTTTATTTTTGGAGAGGTTTTTGATTACTATTTTGATCTCCTTGTTGGTGATTTGTCTGTTCAAATTCTCTATTTCTTCTTGATCCAGTTTTGGAAGGTTGTATGAGTCTAAGAATGTATCCATTTCTTCTAGATTGTCCAATTTGTTGGCATATAGCTTTTCATAGTATTCTCTTATAATCTTGTGTATTTATCAGGTGGGCGTTGTAATATCTCTTCTTTCATTTCTGATTTTACTTATTTGAGCCTTCTCTCTTTTTTTCTTGGTGAGTCTAGCTAAAGGTTTGTCAATTATATTTATCTTTTCAAAGAACCAGCTCTTGGTTTTATTAATTTTTTCTATTTCTTTTTAGTCTCTATTTCATTTATTTCTGCTCTGATTTTTATTATTTCCCTTCCTCTACTGATTTGGGGCCTTGCTTGTTCTTCTTTTTCCAGTTCCTTTATGTGCATTGTTAGATTGCTTATTTGAGATTTTTCTTGTTTGTTGAGATAGGCCTGTATTGTTATAAACTTCTCTCTTAGAACTGCCTTTGCTGTATCCCATAAATTCTGGCATGTCATATTTTCATTTTCATTTGTCTCCAGGTATTTTTTGATTTCTCCTTTGATTTCTTCATTGACCCAATCATTGTTCAGTAGCATTTTGTTTAATCTCCACATATTTGTGGTTTTTCTGATTTTCTTCCTATAGTTGATTTCTAGTTTCATACTGATGTGGTCAGAAAAGATGCTTGGTATTATTTCAATCTTCTTAAATTTATGGAGACTTGTTTTGTGGCCTAATAGGTGATCAATCCTAGAGAATGTTCCATGTGCATTTGAAAAGAATGTGTATTCTTTGGTTTTTGGATGGAATGTTCTGTATATATCTACTAGGTCCATCTGTTCTAGCGTGTCATTTAAAGCCAATGTTTCCTTATTGATCTTCTGTTTGGATGATCTATCCATTGGTGTAAGTGGAGTGTTAAAGTCCTCTACTATTATTGTGTTACTGTCTATATCTCTTTCTATGTCTGTTAATAATTGCTTTATGTATTTAAGTGCTCCTACATTGAGTGCGTAGATATTTACAAATTTTATAGCCTATTGTTGGATTGTTTGCTTGAGCAGCATTATGTAGTACCCTTCTTTGTCTCTTGTTACAGGTTTTGTTTTAAAGTCTATTTTGTCTGATATGAGCATTGCTACCCCAGCTTTCCTTTCCTTGCCATTTGTGTGGAGTATCATTTTCCATCCCTTCACTTTCAGCTTGTGAGTGTCTTTAGGTCTGAAGTGTGTCTCTTGTATGCAGCATATATATGGGTCTTGTTTTTTTATCCAGTCAGCCGCCCTATGCCTTTTAACTGGAGCATTTAGTCCAATGACATTTAAAGTAGCTATTGGGGGCCGGCCCCGTAGCTTAGCAGTTAAGTGCGCGTGCTCCGCTACTGACAGCCCGGGTTCAGATCCTGGGCACGCACCAATGCACCACTTCTCTGGCCATGCTGATGCCACATCCCACATACAGCAACTAGAAGGATCTGCAACTATGACATACAACTATCTACTGGGGCTTTGGGGGAAAAACAAAAGGAGGAGGATTGGCAATAGATGTTAGCTCAGAGCCGGTCTTCCTCAGCAAAAAGAGGAGGATTAGCATGGATGTTAGCTCAGGGCTGATCTTCCTCACAAAAGTAAAATAAAATAAAGTAGCTATTGATAAGTATGTACTTACTGCCATTTTTTAACTTTTTTTCTCGATGTTTTGGTACTTATTCTCTGTTCCTTTCTTCTTCTCTTGCTCTCTTCCCTTGTGGTTTGATGGCTTTATTTATTATTATGTTCGGGTTCCTTTCTCTTAGTTTTTTGTATATTTATTATAGGTTTCTGGTTTGTGATTACTATGTGGTTCATATACAGTAAGCTACGTATATAGCAATCTATATTAAGTTGATGGTCTCTTTAGTTGGACCTCTGTCTGAAAGCTCTACTCTTTAACTCCCCTCTCCCCTATTTTATGTTTTTGATATCATATCTAACTTCTTTTTTGTGCATTTGTATCCATTATCCTCTTATCATGGAAATAGATAATTTCTCCTATTTGTGGTCTTCTTTTAAAAAGAAGTATATCATTCTTAACAGTGAGAAACTTGAAGCTTTCCTGCTAAGATCAGGAATAAGGTAAAGATGTCCTCTGCCACTTCTGCTTTTCAATATTGTACTAGAAGTCCTAGTTAATGCAATAAGACAAGAAAAGGAAATAAAAATTATATAGATTGGGAAGCAGGTAATAAAACTGTCTTTGTTAGCAGATTCCATAAATGTCTATGTAGAAAATCCAAACAATCAACAAAATACTCCTGGAACTAATAAGCAATTCTAGCAAGGTTGTAGGATACAAGGTTAGTTGCTTTCCTATACCAGCAACAAATAAGTGAAATTTGAAATTAAAAACACATTATCATTTACATTAGTACCTCCGAAAGTGAAATATTTAGGTATAAATCTAACAAAATATGTACAAGATCTATATAAGGGAAATTACAAAACTCTGGTAAAAGGTATCAAAGAAATAAATAAATGGAGAGATATTCCACGTTCATGGATAGGAAGACTCAATATTGTCAAGATGTCAATTCTTCTCAACTTGATCTACAGATGTAATGCAATCCCAATCAAAATCCCAGCAAGTTATTTTGTGAATATTGACACACTGAATCTTAAGTTTGTTTGGAGAGGCAAAAGACTCAGAATTGCCAACCCAATATTGAAGAGCAAAGTTGGAAGACTAATACTACCTGGCTTCAAAACTTACTATAAAGCTACATAATCAAGACAGTGTGGCATTGGCTAAAGAATAGACACATAGATCAATGGAACAGAATAGAGAGTCCATAAATAGACCCACATCCACATAAGTATAGGCAACTGATCTTTGACAAAGGAGCAAAGGTAATACAATGGACTGAAGATAGTATTTTCAATAAATGGTGCTGGAACAACTGGACATTCAGATGCAAAAAAAAAAAATGAATCTAGATACAGTCCTTCACCCTTTATAAAAATTAACTCAAAAGGGATCATAGACCTAAATGTAAAATGCAAAACTATAAAACTCCTAGAAGAAAGCAGAGGATAAAATCTACGTGACCTTGGGTATGGCAATGACTTTTTAGATACAACATCAAAGACATGATCCATGAAAGAAATAATTGATAAGCTGGACTTCATTAAAATTAAAAACTTGTGCTCTGTGAAAAAAAAAAATGTCAAGAGAATGAGAAGATAAGCCACAGGTCAGGAGAAATTATTTGCAAAAGACACATCTGATAAAGGACTGTTATCCAAAATATACAAAGGACTCTTGAAACTCAACAATAAGAAAATGAAAAACTCAATTAAAAAATGGGCCAAAGACCTGAACAGGCACCTCACTGAAGAAGATATACAGATGACAAGCAAGCTTATGAAAAGATGTTCAACATCATGTGTTATTAAGGAATTGCAAATTAAAACAATGAGATACCACTACAGACCTATTAGAATGGCCACAATCCAAAACACTGACAACACAATACCAAATGCTGGCAAGGATATGAAACAATAGGAACTTTCATTCATTGCTGGTGGTAATGCAAAATGGTAGAACCACTTTAGAAGACACTTTGGCAGTTTCTTACAAAACTAAACATATTTTTATCATATGATCCAGTGATTTCACTCTTTGGTATTTACCCAAAGGAGCTGAAAACTCATGTCCACACAAAAATTTGCACATGGATGTTTATAGCAGGTTTTTTCATAATTGCTAAGACTTGGAATCAACCAAGATGTCCTTCAGTTGGTGTATGGATAAATAAACTCTGTACATCCAGACAATGGAATATTATTCAGTGCTAAAAATAAATGAGCTATTAAGCCATGAAAAGACATGGAGGAAACTTAAATGCATATTACTAAGTGAAAGAAGCCAATCTGAAAAGTCTACTACTGTAGGATTCCAGCTATATGACATTCTGGAAAAGGCAAAACTATGGAGTAAAAAGATAGTGGTTGCCTGTGGTTCACAGGAAGGGCGGGATGAATGGGCAGACCACAGAGGATTTTTAGGGCAATGAAACTATTCTGTATGATACTATAATAGTGGATACATGTCATTACATATTTATCCAAACCCGTAGAATGTACGCCACCAAGAGTGAATGCTAATGTAAACTATGGACTTTGGGTGATGATTTCATGTCAGTGTAGGTTCCTTGATTGGGACAAATGTACCACTGAGGTGCTGGCTGTCTATAGGGGGGAGGTTGTGTGTGGAGGGAAAGGGGACATATGAGAACTCTTTGTACTTTCCTCTCAATTTTGCTGTGAACCTAAACCTCTCTAAAAGTTAAAGTTTATTTGTTAAAAAAATGATGATTTACATGAATATTTACTAATATTAAACATTGGAATATTTTAAATGAAAAAAGTTTACAAAATCATTTCCTGTTATACATTTATAAACATGTGTGTTTGTATTTATATCACTTAGAACAGTGTGGAGCAAATAATAACACTGTATGTGTTTACTCTCATTTAATCCTCTTAATAAAACTATGATGTAAGTATGTTATTACCAATGTAATCCACTTTTTATTAAACATGCATAGAAATAGGTCTGGAAGAGTATGAAACAATTCCTGGAATTGTTGAAATAATTTCTGGAAGGATATGAAAGGATTATCTTTGACCAATTTTTTCTTTTCTTTTGTTTATCTGTATTCTATTATTTCTCTATAGTCAACATGTGTTGGTATTTTACAAGAAAAAAAGTATTTGTTCTGTTTATTTTACTTGTTTAAATTAGCTTTTCCAATAGGCAGCTCAAATTGCATATAAGGGTATAGTGTGAAAAGCGGATGTTCCTCTATGAAGTCCCCAGTCTCTTTACTTTCTCCAAAAGGAGCCAGTGGAAGTGGATTCTTGTGAATCTTTTCAGAGATTGTCTCTACATTTACAAGCATATATGCATATATGTATGTGACTCCCTCCTCCCTTCCTCCCCTCCCTGACAAACGACAGCATCCTATACATAGTTTTGTACTTTCTCTTTTTATTTAATTGCACATCTTGGAGTTTGTTCTAACTCCATGCATATACAATGGCCCCATAGTTTTAAATAGCTGCACAATGTTGTTGTTTGGATACTCCATGATTTATTTAACACCTCCCCTACTGATGGGTATAAAGGATGTTTCCAGGCTTTCCCTACTGTAGACATTAATGTTATAATAAATATCACTCACTGTTCATGTTTTTTTCTGAATATGTACAAGAATATCTTGGGTATAAATTTCTTGACATGCAAGTACCAGGTCAAATGGTAAATGCATTTAAAAATTTTGTTATTTGACAGCCCTCAAAAGAGGTTGTGCCAGTTGTTACTCCCAGCAAAGTGGTTGAGCCCCTATATACCTAATATGCACCTGCAAGGGATAGCAGAGTACCTGTTTTCTTTTCCTCACCCAACGGGGTGCTGTCAAATATTATTTTAAATAGTGATAAAAAGAAATAGATCAAGCAACCACTTATTTTAGACTTGATCTGGCATTTGTGTTGAGGTTACCATAAGACATTGAGACTGGAGAGAAAATACACTGTTTTATCTTCCCTAGACCCAGTTGTTTTCAAAACAAACTGAGAGATCACTCTGTATATTGCTGAAAGGCCTTGCAGAGATGTAACTTAAAGGATTGTTGAGAGAGATTGCTCCTTCTGAGTGTCAGAGAAACTTGCACACTCGGGTTTGGCTATTGAGAGTCTTCTGTCTAGGGTTCATTTGTTTTACCAGCTCTCCCCAGAATCTTCTCTCAAAGGAAAGGAAATTAGTGAGACTCATCCTTTCATTGCTGTCTTACCAATTGATGTGGATCCTTGCAATGGGTTTGGGGTCCTTGCAAGGAGCTGCCATTCATGGGAGGAGGAAAGGCTCCCACTCCACTTACCCTGTAAGTCAGGATCCCTGCGATCATCAACATTGATAACTATCTCATGACGTCATCACAGCCAGAGCATTGATTTAGAAAAAAGCAAGTCAGCGTATCTGCTTTGCTCAGAAGGAGTGGGAATTTCCAGAGCAGCTGCAATTTGAATTGAATTACTTCATTACTTGCTCATTGTGTTTGGCTGCTGCCAGAAGAACAAAGATGCTCAGGCCATTTCTTCTTTTTTTTGAGACAGTTAACTTTATTTTGTGAGATGCCAATGAGACCCACGTAACTCATTTAGATTCAGCCAAGCACTCAGATATCTAATTATTATTTTCTTGGATGTTTATTGGGTTTTCTGGACTTTTTAGAGGTGGGTCTATTACGTGTTTGATAACAAGCTAACCCTTGGTCTTTTCTAGAGTCCTTGAACAGAAAATGTCGGGTGCTGTGGAGTTGTTGCCGCCACCAGGGAGAGTCTGCTTGAAGGTGGAAGTGGGAGAGATAGACAGAGAGAGAGAGAGAGAGAAGGCTGTGGGAGAGGAGACAGTGGCCTGCAGCCCTTCTCTGCTTTTTTTTTTTTTTCTTATTTTTTTGATTGATGTTTTAATGGTTTTTAACATTGTGAATTTTTGAGTTGTGCATTTTTGTTTGTCCATCACCATATATGTCTCCCTTCACCCCTTGTGCCCACCCCCCACCCCCACTGCCCCTGGTAACCACAGTACAGTTTTTTCTGTCCATGTGCTGGTTTATATTCCACATATGAGTGAGATCATACAGTGTTTGTCTTTCTCTTTCTAGTTTATTTCACTTAACATAATATGCTCCAGGCCCATCCATGTTGTTGCAAATGGGACGATTTTGTCTTTTTTTTGTGGCTGAGTAGTATTCCTTTGTATATATATACCACATTTTCTTAATCCAATTGTCAGTCAAGGGACACTTAGGTTGCTTCCACTTCTTGGCTATGGTGAATAATGCTGCAATGAACATAGGGGTGCATAAGCCTCTTTGGACTGTTGATTTCAGGTTCATTGGATAGATTCCCAGTAATGGGATGGGTGGGTCATAGGGCATCTCTATTTTTAAGTCTTTGAGGAATCTCCATACCATTTTCCAAAGAGGCTGCACCAGTTTGCATTCCCACCAGCTGTGTATGAGGGTTCCTGTTTCTCCACATCCTCTCCAACACTTGTTGTTTTTTGTCGTGGTGATTATAGCCATTCTAACGGGCATGAGCTGATATCTTAGTGTTGTTTTGATTTGCATTTCCCTGATGATTAGTGATGTTGAACATCTTTTCATGTGCCTATTGGCCATCTGGATATCTTCTTTGGAGAAGTGTCTGTTCATTTCCTCTGCCCATTTTTTGATCGGGTTGTTTGTTTTATTGTTGTTCAGTTGTGTGAGTTCTTTATATATTATGGAGATCAACCCCTTGTCAGATGTATGTTTTGCAAATATTCTCTCCCAGCTGGTTGGTTGTCTGTTCATCTTGATTCTGGTTTCCTTTGTCTTATAGAAGTTCTTTAATCTGATAAAATCCCACTTGTTTATTTTTTCTTTAGTTTCCCTAGTCTGGGTAGGCATGTCATCCGAAAAGATTCCTTTATAACCAATGTCAAATAGAGTGTTGCCTATATTTTCTTCTATGAGTTTTATAGTTTCAGGTCTCACCTTCAGGTCTTTGATCCATTTTGAGTTAATTTTTGTGAATGGCGATAGCAGATAGTCCACTTTCATTCTTTTGCATGTGGCTGTCCAATTTTCACAACACCATTTATTGAAGAGACTTTCCTTTCTCCATTGCATGTTCTTAGCACCTTTGTCGAAAATTAGCTGTCCGTATATGTGTGGTTTTATTTCTGGGCTTTCAATTCTGTTCCATTGTTCTGTGTGTCTGTTTTTGTACCAGTACCATGCTGTTTTGATTACTATTGCTTTGTAGTATGTTTTGAAGTCAGGGATTGTGATGCCTTCTGCTTTGTTCTTTTTCCTTAGGATTTCTTTAGCTGTTCGGGGTCTTTTGTTGCCCCGTATGAATTTTAGTATTCTTTTTGCTATTTCTGTGAAGAATGTCATTGGGATTCTGATTGGGATTGCATTGAATCTGTAGATTGCTTTAGGTAATATAGACATTTTAACTATGTTTATTCTTCCAATCCATGTGCATGGGATATCTTTCCATTTCCTTATGTCATCATGGATTTCTTTCAATAATGTCTTGTAGTTCTCATTGTATAGGTCCTTCACCTCCTTGGTAAGATTTATTCCTAAGTATTTCATTCTTTTTGATGCAATTGTAAATGGTATTATCTTTTTGAGCTCTCTTTCTGTTAGTTCATTATTAGCATACAGAAATGCAACTGATTTTTGTAGATTGATTTTGTACCCTGCAACTTTGCTGTAGTTGTTAATTGTTTCTAATAGTTTTCCAACAGATTCTTTAGGGTTTTCTATGTATACAATCATGTCATCTGCAAATAGTGAGAGTTTCACTTCTTCGTTACCTATTTGGATTCCTTTTATTCCTTTTTCTTGCCTAATTGCTCTGGCCAAAACCTCCAGTACTATGTTGAACAGGAGTGGTGAGAGTGGGCAGCCCTGCCTTGTTCCTGTTCTCAGAGGAATGGCTTTCAGTCTTTCCTCGTTGAGTATGATGTTTGCTGTGGATTTGTCATAAATAGCCTTTATTATGTTGAGGTACTTTCCTTCTATTCCCATTTTGTTGAGAGTTTTTATCATAAATGGATGTTGTATCTTGTCAAATGGCTTCTCTGCATCTATTGAGATGATCATGTGGTTTTTATTTTTTGTTTTGTTGATGTGATATATCACGTTGATTGATTTGCAGATGTTGAACCATCCCTGCGTTCCTGGTATAAAACCCACTTGATCATGGTGTATGATCTTTTTAATGTATTGTTGTATTTCGTTTGCCAATATTTTGTTGAGGATTTTTGCATCAACGTTCATCAGCGATATTGGCCTGTAATTTTCTTTCTTTGTATTGTCTTTGTCTGGCTTTGGTATCGGGGTGATGTTGGCCTCGTAAAATGATTTAGGAAGTGTTCCATCTTCCTCTATTTTTTGGAATAGTTTGAGAAGGATGGGTACTAAATCTTCTTTGAATGTTTGGTAAAATTCACCGGAGAAGCCATCTGGTCCTGGACTTTTACTTTTGGGGAGGTTTTTGATTACTATTTCAATCTCTTTACTTGTGATTGGTCTATTCAGATTCTCCATTTCTTCTTGGTTCAGTTTTGGGAATTTGTATGAGTCTAAGAATTTATCCATTTCTTCTAGATTGTCCAATTTGTTGGCATATAATTTCTCATAGTATTCTCTTATAATCCTCTGTATTTCCGTGGTATCCATTGTAATTTCTCCCCTTTCATTTCTAATTTTATTTACTTGAGCCTTTTCTCTTTTTTCTTAGTAAGCCTGGCTAAGGGTTTGTCAATTTCGTTTATCTTCTCAAAGAACTAACTCTTTGTTTCATTAATCCTTTCTACTGTTTTTTTGGTCTCAATTTCATTTATTTCTGCTCTGATTTTTATTATTTCTCTCCTTCTGCTGACTTTGGGCTTTGCTTGTTCTTCTTTTTCTAGTTCTGTTAGGTGTAATTTAAGGTTGCCTATTTGGGCTTTTTCTTGTTTGTTAAGGTGGGCTTGTATCGCTATGAGTTTCCCTCTTGGGACCGCTTTTGCTGCATCCCATGTGGTTTGATATTGCATATTATCATTTTTGTTTGTTTCCAGATAGTTTTTGATTTCTCCTTTAATTTCATCAATGATCCATTGGTTGTTCAGTAGCATGTTGTTTAATCTCCACGTTTTTATCACTTTCCCACTTTTTTTTTTTCATGGTTCATTTCCAGTTTCATAGCCTTATGGTCTGAAAAGATGCTTGTTATGATTTCAATCTTCTTAAATTTATTGTGGCTTGCTTTGTTTCCCAACATGTGGTCTATCCTAGACAATGCTCCATGCCTGCTTGAGAAGACTGTGTAGTCAGCTGTTTTTGGATGGAGTGCTCTGTATATGTCTACTAGGTCCATCTTGTCCAGTTTTTCATTTACGTCTACTATTTCTTTATTGACTTTTTGTCTGGATGATCTATTCATTGATGTAAGTGGGGTATTAAGATCCCCTACTATTATTGTGTTGTTGTTAATGTCTCCTTTTAGGTTTGTTAATAGTTGCTTTACGTACATTGGTGCTCCTATGTTGGGTGCATATATATTTAAAAGTGATATGTCTTCTTGGTGGAGTGTCCCTTTTATCATTATATATTTCCCTTCTTTGTCTTTCTTAACCTGTTTTATCTTGAAGTCTACTTTGTCTGATATGAGTATGGCAACACCTGCTTTCTTTTGTTTGCCATTAGCTTGGAGTATTGTCTTCCATCCTTTGACTCTGACCCTGTGCTTGTCTTTAGTGCTAAGATATGTTTCCTGAAGGCAGCATATTTTTGGGTCTTGCTTTTTAATCCATCCTGCCACTCTGTATCTTTTGATTGGAGTGTTCAATCTATTTATATTTAGGGTAATTATTGATATATGAGGTCTTAATGTTGCTGGTTTGTCACTTATTTTCTGGTTCTTTTGCATTTCCTTTGTTTCTTGTCCCATTTGTTTCAGACTGCCAATTCAGTTTGGTTGTTCTGTCTTATGACTCTTCTAGTTTTCTCTTTGTTTATCGTATGTGATTTTGTTTTGATTATTTGTTTAGTGCTTACCTTGAGGTTTGCGTAAAAAATCTTGTGTATGAGATAGTCCATTATCTGATAGCCTCCTATTTCCTTATACTAAGTCAATTCAATCACTTTCCTCTTCCCCTTCTAAGTCGTTCTTGTTATACCTTATTCTATCTTGTGTTGTGGCTGTGTGTTTTCAGTGATGAGGTTAAATTTATTTTTGGTGAGTTCCTTCCTTTGATCTTTGATTTTAGTATTTAAGTGGTTGCTAACCTATTCCGGTAAAGATCTACTATTTTTCTGAGTTTATCTACCTATTTTTCTCCTTTTCCAAGCTTTGTATTCCCTTTCTCTTCTTTTTTTCAGGCCTGGGGGCCTTCTTGAGTATTTCTTGTAGTGGGGGTCTCGTGGTCATGAACTCCCTTAGCTTTTGTTTATCTGGGAGGGTTACTATTTCTTCATCATACTTGAAGGACATTTTTGCTGGATAGAGTATTCTTGGCTGAAAGTTTTTGTCTTTCAGTATTTTGAATATATCATTCCAGTCTGTACTAGCCTGTAAAGTTTCTGTTGAGAAATCCGCTGAGAGCCTGATGGGAGTTCCTTTGTATGTTATTTTTTGTTTTTGTCTAGCTGCCCTTAATATTGTTTCTTTGTCGTTGACTCTGGCTAGCCTTACCACTAGGTGTCATGGAGAGGGCCTTTGTCTGTTAATATATTTAGGTGATCTGTTGGCTTCGCTTACTGGTATTTCCTGCTCCTTCCCCAGATTTGGGAAATTCTCAGCTATTATTTCCTTGAATAGGCTCTCTGTTCCTCTTTCCCTCTCTTCTCCCTCAGGAATACCTATAATTCTTATGTTATGTTTCCTAATAGAGTCAGATATTTCTCGGAGTCTTTCTTCATTTCTTTTTAGTCTTAGTTCTCTCTCCTCTTCCATCTGGAGCATATCTGTATTCCTATCCTCTAAAATGCTAATTCTTTCCTCCATATTGTCAGCTCTGTTCTTTAAAGATTCCAGATTCTCCTTTATCTCCTCCATTGTGTTCTTCATCTCCATCAGCCCTGATTGGTTATTCTTTGTGATTTCAATCTCTTTTGTGAAGAAACTCCTAATCTCATTGAATTGTTTGTGTTGTCTCGTATTTCATTGAGTGTTTTTGTGACAGCTATTTTGAAATCTCTGTCGTTTAGATTATGGATTTCTGTGTCTTCGGGTTGATTTCTGGGTGCTTGTCATTTTGCTTCTGGTCTGGTGATTCCATATGTCTTTGCATTGTGGTTCCTGTGTTGGCTTTGTTTTTCCTCATCCTGGAAATCTCTGGTTGCAATTTCCACCCTCCGCCACTGTGTGGTGGTAAAGGGCTGTGTAGTCTAAGCCCCGTGTGCTCTGCCTTGGTTTTTTTGCTGCGATCTGCAGTTTTTTTTTTTTTTTCCCCACTGAGATCCGCCGGTTGGTTCGCTTGATCTGGTCTGCCTCTGATCGCTTGGTCTGGTCTGGTCAATTGAGCTGCAGGGTCCGTTTTGCGGGAAGCGTGGGGCGGGGGGCTCTCTCTTTTGCCCTCTGGGTCCCTGGCGTGGGGGGCTTCTCGTTTGCCCTTCGTTATCCGCTCTCTGGGGTGCTCAGATGTTGATGGTAGCCCTGTGGCTCTTCTGAGTCCTCTGTGCGGGAGTTTCCCACTGGCTGAGTGATCCCAAAGAGCTACAGTTTCCCCTCCGAGGGCTGCCCCTCCCCCCTCTCTGGGAGCCCCTTGACCGGGATTGCTGATCTGATGGGGAGGGAGAGGAGTTCTCCTTACCTCTCCTCACTTCCTCCGGGAGCCCAGCACATTGCACTCTCAGATGTGCAGCAGTGTGGATCTTTCCTATCTAGCTTTTCACTGTCTGGGATTCCATTGTTGGTCTGTGACTGTTCCTTTAGTTGTATCTTATCCTGGAAGAGTTCACGGGAAAGCTCACTCCGCCATGACGCTGACGTCACTCTCCCCTTCTCTTCTGATGGGAGATGAAATGAGGTTCCTGCTCTGGAGGTGAGAGAGTGTGTTTCTGAAACATAGTCAGAATGCTAACTCCAAGGCCAACTTCTTGGTGATATGAAGCACGAGTCCAGCTTGGGTTAGGTTTTCTCTCATTTGTATCTAAAAGAGTCTTGGTATCTGATTTTTTTTTTCCTGAAAAATCAGAAGAGTGTCAAGTCCTCTCCTTACTTACCTCTCATAAGCCTTCTCTTTGTCGCTCTGTAGCTTCCTCATTCCTGCCTGATTGGATGGTAATATTAGAATTTCCATGCTCTGTTAGTAATAAATTTCCACTTAAGACCTTACAGCTTATCACATGTTGATTGGATGTTTGTGGGAAATTTGATGATAGAGGATTAAAGAAAGTAGGAAATAATTGCTAGATTGCAAGTTCCACGTGGGCAAGGATGAGGCCGCCTTGCTCCTCCTTCTGTCCTGTGTCCCTGGCAATAAGTGCAGTGTTTGGCTGAGGTAAAAGATCAAAGCTTGGCAGGAGCTGGGATGTGAGGGTCTTTCTAATTCAATTTTCTACTGTCCAGTCGGGGAGGGTGGTGAGTAGGGTGGTAGGTTCAACATCTGTTACCCTGTGGCCTGATTTTCTTTGGCCTTCTCCCACTGACCTCTCCCCTTGTATCCAATGGCACATTGATAGCCCCTTTCCTCCACTCATCCATCATAAAGTACGTGATCCCAGAGGAAAGATACGCTGACAGTGGAACAGACTATAAGGGCCAGAAGGAATTTGGTCAATGAAATAGCCCATGTTGAGGCCCTTCTAGCCCTAATTCTGGCCTAGGTTGGAAGAGTGAACAGCCCCGACTTGCAGTTCTGCTAAGGGCTCTTGTGCAAGTCACTGGACCCTGTTGAGGAAATTGAAATGCAGTCACATGTTGAATAAACTCCCCTGCCTTGTACACCTCTCTTCAAGAAATGAAGACACTGTGCTGGTGTAAATGTTTTGAAATATACAGCACTCAACACACATGCAGTTGTTGTTTTTGATGATATTATCCTTTCCTTATCCTAATAGCATGGGTCCCTGATGAGGAGAACATTGGAGACGTCTGTCTACATGGATTCCCACCACAGGATTTCCTGGCCCTGACCTCTGGAGAGTGGCTACAGTCCCTTCCTCCCAGGCTGTCTCAGTCCTTGAGGAGAAAGTCTGCCCTCTGGCTGCCCCATCTGGACAGAAGTAGCCTAAGGTGAGGCTGAACACTCTCACGCTGCTTGCTCCTGGCACGGGGAGAAAAACTAAAGGAAGGCAGAGGCAGGGCAGCTTGGCTGGCACCCAAGGTGATGAGGGAAAGGGTAGGGCCTGGTTTGGGGAGATAATGGTGACAGGGTTCCTGATGAGTCAGTCCCCTAAGCTTGTGAAATGGGATTTGGTCTCAGGTTACTGGTTGGGTCTGTGACCTACACAAAGCCTCTCACTTGTGGCCTTTGTGTGGCCTCAGAATGACCTGGCCTGGCCTCCTCCAGGCAGGCATCTTGGAGGGAGCTTCCCTTTATCCTCTTTAAGGGTGAAACAAACATGCAAAGACCTCTGTGACCTATGGGCATCCATTATCTCCAAGAGGAGGAAGACGGACTGTGAGGTTCCAGGCCGGGCATACACTCTATGCATAGTCTCTTCTTTGAGTCTTACCACAGTCTGTGATGTAAGCACTGTTACCTCCATTTAAGACAGGAAGAAATGGAGGTACAGGGAGATTAAATTCATTGCCCAACGTGCTACTTGGCTAAAAAGGGACAGAGGCAGAATCTGAACCTATGGGTTGCAACTCCAGAGTCCAGGCTCCTAATGGCTGTGCTGTCTCTCCTTCACACATGCTATGCTTCTCTGAGTACTCTGGCCTAATGTGCATGGCCCAGAGCAGATGAGCAGCATGTTTGTGAAAATGAGGGTGAAAATCAGATATAAAATGAAAAAGGAAATATCGTTGGTAACTCAGATGCTTCTGGTGGTAGAGACTCATGTGTTCACAAAGTCCAGGTACACAGATTCATTTCTTAGCCTTCTGCAGTGAGGTGGGGTCAATGGAACGTGGGCCTCTTCGGACCCTATGCACAGAACTCTCACCATCCTCCAGACATTCTCTCTCTCCCCTTCCACTAGATTCATGGACAGGCTTGGAAGGCCCAGCGCAGGGCAGAAACACAAGATGGAAGGAGCTTGGGTCCCTGTCACCACGTGGAGGGGAGCCAGCCAAGACAGTGGCCTGACCAGGAGCGCACATTAACTTTTATCTGAGCAAGAATACTGGTTTTTACTGTGTTAGGTTATTGAAGTCTTGCAATTTGTTACAACAGTTAGATACAACTAATGCGCTTCTTTAAGAAAGGCTTGTTTGAGGCTGGCTCATTTGTTTAGGACTCTTCAGCTATGATCTTCAGTATAACTTGGCGTACGTGTGTGTGTGTGTGTGTATTTTGAATGTGACAACTTTGGGATGACAAAGTTGCTCATCTATCTCTACTCTGTTCCCAAGTTCAAAATCCTTGAGTACCTACCTCTTTTTTTCTCCCATAACTACTGAGACAGATCTCTCTACCAGACATCCAGAATTAACGTTATACCAGCTTATATAACCTCCCTTTGAACACATTGTTTTTGACTGACTCCTTCATTTACTTTCAAGGAAGCTCTTAGCATGAAGCTTAAGCTGAAGTCTCTGGGCAACAGAGAAGCACGCTGGTGTTGAAAAGGGAACCTTTCAGGTAATGCCTTTAAGTGAAATTCTGAAGTGCAAAGGGTGGTTGATGCTACATCTGCTGCAAAAACGGGCCCATGTCTGGCTGAGGTGGGGACATGTGGGCAATCGTTAGGGCCTCAGGAAAGACGAGAGGGTGGTAACTGACAAGGCAGGTGGAGGCCAGGCTTTTCTGATGCCGGGAGACAGTCCTTATGGAGGAGATGAAGGAAATCATGGCCATTTCAGAGTTGTTACCACTGATGTGAGAAACGGGAAAAGCCATTACAATGTTTGAACTGGTGGATTCCTCATCAACTTGCTCAACTAGAATTCTGACTGCCCTCACCAGCCCCAAACCATGAGTGGCTTTGTCTGGTGTAGGTAGATGGAGAGGTTGGCTTTGTGACCCCTGTGATGGGGAAACTGAGGGGACTGAAGTGACCTGCTCAAGGTCACCTCTTTAGTAAGTGGCAGAGCTTGGACTCAGACTCATGTCTGTCTCCTGCTGAAGCCAGGGTTTGGGTGTGCTGCATTGCCTTGCCTAGTTAGTGCATGCTTGTCTGCTGTGATTCTTCTAAGAAATCCCCTCACACACAGTGTCGCCTGGAGCTCCCCCACCAGTCTGCCTTCTTTTTCTATTTGTGGTGACTTCACATTCTTTTCATCCATCACCAAAGAGATGAGGCCGTCCTTCTGTTTGGTATATACTCCCCAGGCTGGCTCCTGGGGGACTTAAAAAATACTGATACCCAGGCCTCACCCTCAGGGATTCTGACTTAACTGGTCTGAGGTGGGACCTAGGCATTGGTGTTTTTTAGAAGGTCCCAGGTTATTTTAATGTGCAGCCAACATTGAGACCCACTATTTTACCGGCAGCCCGGGACAGAGGAGGGGGTAAGGAAGAGGAAGTGATTCATATACAGCGTTTAAGTCTAATGAGATAAATTTCTTCCAGGGGAAGGGACTAGGGAGAATATACTGTGGTGAGCTGGTCAGAAACCCAATTAAAACTAGTTTAAGCAAAAGAAGGGGATTATTAATCTCACAGAATTGGGTAGGGAGTACCCTTCCAGGGTATCTGGCGCTCTCTGCCCCCTGTGCTGGCTTCATATACACACTAGCTTCCCCATGTGTCATCAAAGATGGCTGCTTTTAGCACTCGGCTCACATCCTTCCAGTTTGGCACCCATGAAGGGAAAGGACTGCTCTTTCCAAATGTTTATGTATTAATCCAGGGAAGGACTCGTGTCATGAGTCCACTCTGGGGCCCGTTGCTCTGTCCTTATGGCTAGAAGATGGTGGGACACTGGGACTGCAACCCCCAGGACCCCATGGGAGGCAGGAGGACTGGTTCTTCAAAGCAGGCAACACAGTAGATGCACCCCTAAAGTCTTAGACTGAGTGTGGTAGCTTGCTAAGACAGAAAGAGAAGAAGGAACATTCTGAGAAGAGGGAAGAGCTTGTGAGAGGCACAGAGATGTTCAGGAGTGTGACATGCTTGGGGTGTGGCAAGCTCTCTGGGTGCCTGGAGCCCAGCACTGAGGAGCCATGGTAAGAATGAGGGTGGAGAGGTGGCAGCAGAGATGGGTGATGAAAGACCATGAAAACCCACACATGTATGGACAGCTAATCTTTGACAAAGGAGCCAAGAACATACAATGGGGAAAAATCTCTTCAACAAATGGTGTTGGGAAAACTGGATAGCCACATGCAAAAAAATGAAAGTAGACCCTTACCTTACACCATACACAAAAATTAACTCCAAATGGATTAAAGACTTGAATGTAAGACCTGAAACTGTGAAACTTCTAGAAGAAAACATAGGCAGTACGCTCTTCGACATCGGTCTTAGCAACATATTTTCAAACACCATGTCAGACCCGGCAAGAGAAACAATAGAAAAAATAAACAATTGGGACTACATCAAACTAAAAAGCTTCTGCACAGCAAAGGAAACCATCAACAAAACGAAAAGACAACCTAACAATTGGGAGAAGATATTTTCAAACCATGCATCTGATAAGGGCTTAATCTCCAAAATATATAAAGAACTCATACATCTCAACAACAACAAAACTACCAACGCAATTAAAAAATGGGCAAAAGACCTGAACAGACATTTCTCCAAAGAACATATACAGATGGCCAACAGACACATGAAAAGATGTTCAAAATCACTAACTATCAGGGAAATGCAAATCAAAACTACAATGAGATATCACCTCACGCCAGTCAGAATGGCTATAATTAACAAGACAGGAAAAAACGTGTTGGAGAGGATGTGGAGAGAGGGAACTCTCATACACTGCTGGTGGGAGTGCAAACTGGTGCAGCCCCTGTGGAAAACAGTATGGAGATTCCTCAAAAAATCAAGGATAGAACTACCATATGATCTAGCTATTCCACTGTTGGGTATTTATCCAAAGAACTTGAAAACACCAATCTGTAAAGGTACATGCACCCCTGTGTTCATTGCAGCGTTATTCACAATAGCCAAGACTTGGAAGCAACCTAAGTGCCCATCAAAGGACGAATGGATAAAGAAGATGTGGTATATATACACAATGGAATACTACTCAACCATAAGAAAGGATGAAATCCAGCCATTTGTGACAACATGGATGGACATTGAGGGTATAATGCAAAGTGAAATAAGTCCAAGGGAGAAGGTCAAATACCGTATGATTTCCTTCATTAAGTAGTAGATAATAACAACAATAAACAAACACATAGGGACAGAGACTGGATTGGTGGTTACCAGAGGGGAAGGGGGAGGGAGGAGGGTGAAAGGGATAATTAGGCACATGTGTGTGGTGATGGGTTGTAATTAGTATTTGGGTGGTGAACATGATGTAATCTATGCAGAAATAGAAGTATAATGATGTACACCTGAAATTTTTACAATGTTATAAACCAATGTTGCTGCAATAAACAAAAAATTAAAAAAAAAAAAAAAAAAGAAAGACCATGAAGGGCACACTACGAGCCATGGATGGCGCCTCATAGGTAAGGGCTTTATAGGGCTTTAGGCGGGAGGACGACATGATTAGATTAGGTTTGATGAAGATTAGCCCTGGTTGTGAGGTGTGGAGGGGAGAGACAAGACTTAGTTCTGACTGCCTCGGCTCTACCTGGTGCTGTTAAAATACTGACCAAGAAGACCTAAGCATGTCATTCCCTATGCTGATGAAGCATTTTGTAGTTTTCAAACACATCCCCATTCATTATGGATTTTGAGGTAAGTGGGAGGATATTGTCATCCCCAGTTTACACATTCTGGCCCTGGGGCCTTTGTTGCTATGTTCATTGTGAATATATGACTCCACTCTGAGCCTTGCCTTTTCATTTTCCTAATGGTCTCTTTTGATAAACAGAGTTCTTATTTTTAATATGGACCAATTTATCAAATTTGTCTTTTATGGTTAGTGTTGTTTTCACCCTGTTTAAATATTTTTGTTTACCCCAAGGTCATAAAAGAGTGACTTTCTTTTGAATAGGAAGTCTAGGAAAGGCCTTCTGAGTAAGTGCTGTTTGAGCTGAGCCCTCAAGGATGCTGAGGAAAAGGCCAGGGGCTCAGGCATGCGTTCCAGGCTATGTTGGCCCTCCTTTTGCTCTGCCTTATCCTCCAGTTGGATCCCTGTCTCTGGAACCACAAGTCCCTTTGTCGCTTAGGTTAGCCCAGAGCAGAGGGAGCAGGGACCCGAGCAGCATCTGTCCTCTGATTGATGGATTAGGCATCTGGCAGGAAACAACAACATCAAATGTAGGTGAAGAATTGCCTTAAGGTTGACAGAGGGGAAGGCAGCAAGCTGAGGTATTGCTTTGGGGTCAACTTTTGGCCTGCTGGGCCATTTGGAAGGAAGGGAACACCTTCAAAGCCATGGGACAAACAAACGACAGTCTCCTACCCCCTCCTGCCCCACCCCCAGCCCAATTTCCTAGCGAGTTTGATTTAAGAGGCTTTTGTGCAAAGTGAAAATCAATAAACACAAAAGTGACAGCATCTCCCTGCAGAGAGGCTGTGAGTGTATTCTGTGAGGAAGGTCACTTCTGGGGCATTTGGCTCCAGGTCCTGAGTCAGGAGAGAGGACCCCATGCCACGTCCTTAAAGCTGCACTTTTAATGTTTCTGACACTAGACTAATTTGAGTTTATTCCCCAGTGGTCAACAAGTGAGCAAACGTGAGGTGACAGTGCGGTCCTCAGAAACAGCACTCGTCCTCAAGGCTGCTCCTGTTTGGGGTTGGTCCTAGTCAAGGGGCAGCTGAGTGGTGGCTTGAGGCTTGTCTAACTCTGATCACTGTCTACCATGGGTGACAGGATTTGGGGGTAATGGGTGGCCAAGCATGCAGACTCTGGAGCCAAGACTGCCAAGTTTGAATTCTGGCTTTGTCACTTACGTGCTCTGGGACCTTGGGCAAGTGACTATGCTCTGTGCCTCAGTTGCCTCATTTGCAAAATGAGCATAGGAAACTGGCGTACTGGGTGGATTAACTGAGGTAACATAGGCAAAGCACCTGGAAAGGCATTGACACGGAGGCAACAAGCTAATTCACTATTTTTCTTTGTGTACTCACAAGGCCTACCGGAGCAAAAATGGATTCCTAGGTTCCCAAATCTTCCTGGAACTTCCATAACAACCAGGGGAAATTTATTGGAATATTTTGGGTACCCCAAAGCATGCTTGCCTGAAATATTCAGATAAAGGAGGCAAATGTACATGGCTGTACACTGCTTTTTAAATGGGCTGCATAGTTGCCTCACTTCCCTGCTTTCTGCTGGCTGAGACATGGCCTGTGAGCTGGAGACCACTGGATCCGAGGTAGAGGGGAACAGTCAGCTTTAGGAAAATCTGTCTCCCCTGTGATTGGCTGCTAGAAACTGTGAGAGATCAAAATTGGCCACCCTGAAATATGTCTCTTTACCTTGATTATTTTCTCTGACGGACATTTGACCTCCCCCACTAACTGCCTAAAGGAATTAAACTCTGGGTGTAGACAGACTGGCAGCATCCTGGCTAAGCCCATTCTTAACAAAGTTCTGTTTACCAAATATTTACATATTTACGTTTGTAAAGGTATCTCCCTCTGTGTATTGGGAAGAGGGGGAGATGGCCTTATCTGTGGAAACTCTTATCAGTACGGAAGGGAAGGACTTAAATCTGCATACCCTTGATTACTGTAATTTCTGTCTCCCTTCTGTCTCCCTCCCCACCCCCAACATCCTCCTTTGTCCTTAGCTGACGATGGTATTTAAGATGAGAATTGCCTCTACTGTGTTGAGACTCAGTTTCCCTGGTTTCTCCCATGTATACATGTTATTAAACTTGGTATTACTTTCTCCTGCTAACCTGCCTTTTAATTATTTGGCCAGCCGCGAGAACCTTAAGGGAAAGGGCAGAGGGGGATTCTCTCTCTTCCCCAACAAAACCATATCCTCGAGAAGAGTCCTCGCTCAGGTTAAATTGCAAAGCAGAAATTTATGCTTGTATAGAAAATCTGTCTCTGGTGGTCTGAATTTCACCACCCCCTTGGCCTTTTTATTTTGTGTGGAAAATACATCAACTCTGTAATAAAGTTAAAGGTGAAATAATTAATCTATATAAAAGTTAGTATATAATTTATTTATAAAGGTATAAACATTTATTTCTTTGGTATCACCTGCTGGGGTCTAGAAGACTCCTGTGTTCACCCAAGGGCATAAGTGACCAAGAATGAATAAATAAGCAACGTGTCCTCCAGTATCATGGCTTATCAACAAACACATAGAATGTTCCAGGCTACAAAGACTGAGAATTTATTCCTGGCATGCTTATAATTGAAATTTATTCCTTCATGTCTTGAAAGTTTCAATTTCTTGGAGCTCCTTGGGATAAGTCATAGCCATCTGCTTACAGGGGAGGAGCACAGCAGAGGGCACCAACCTCAGTCTCAGATGTGAGTTCAGATCTGTCACTAATTAGCTATGTGACTTTGTCATTTAAACCACCCATACCTCAGTTTTCTCATTTTCTAAAGTGGGAATGATAATGGCTCATCAGGTGCAGTCTGTGGCCATCTGTGTAGAGCCACCGGCCCAGGGCCTTGCATGTAGTAGCTACTTCATAAATATTAGTTTATTTTCCTCTGTAGTAGGCAGAATAACACCCCCCCAAGGTGGCCACAACCGAATCCCCAGAACCTCTGAGTACGTTACATTACAAGGCAAAAAAGACCTTGCGAATGTGATTAAGCTAAGGACCTTGCAATGGGGAGAGCTTCCTGGATTACCCAGGTGGGCGGGATGTAATCACAAGAGTCCTCGCAAGAGGGATCCCAGAGCGTCAAAGTCTAGAGGCAAGGTGAGGAGACATACAGACAGAGCAAGATTTGAAGACACTTTACCACTGGCTTTGATGATGAAGGAAGGGACCATGAGCTCAGGAATGCGGGTGGCCTCTAGAAGGTGGAAAAGGCAGAAAACAGATTTTTTCCTAGAGCCTGCAGAAGGAACCATTCCTGACAACACTTTGGTTTTAGCCCTATCAGATGCAATTCAGATTTTCTGACCTCTAGAATTAGAATAAATTTGTGTTGTTGTAAACCATTATATTTGCGGTAATTTGTTACAGCAGCAAGAGGAAAGTAATACACCCTGTTTCCTCCTCTGTAACAGGAGGATTATTTTCCCTGAGTCACACCAGAGGCACGTGTGGAAGTGCTCAGTGCCTGTAAACTGCTTTTCACGTGTGAAGACCTGCTGTTGTGAATGGAGGAATGGTTTATTGAGGTACTCTCTCACCACAGGGGAGAGCGAGATGCTATAGGACTGGTGCTGGAGAGGAGCAGGAATCAGGCACAGGCTCAGAGAGCTCATGGCAGCTGGTGCCAAGCACAGACTTGACTGATGGAGGAGCTCTGCAGTGTGATCTAAGAGGTGCAGCATCACACAGGCAGGTGTCCTTGGACCTGGGCTGTTATCTGAGCCCTGCCTGTCACTGGGCGAGTTACTTTTCCCTAGACTTGGATTTCGACTTATCAGATTTGCACTCCTACCATGCACAAGCTACTGTCAGGGGCACCAACATGAAGAAGATATGTGTGGTGGGTAGTTGCTGGAGGTTTTTGCTGTCTGGCTTCAATTCCCCTGGCTTTGGTACCAGTATCTGGTTTTCTCTTTGGTGGGGCTGTCAGTCATGGTTCTCTGGCCACTAGGGATGGAATCATGACCTGAGAACGTTGAATTTGCGTGGAGTGATTCAAGGATTGAAGAAGCAGTTGGAGGTCATTCATTACAGTTCTGGTACCCAACAAGGCTGTGGGCCCTTTGGATTCTTTGCAGTTCTTATTTTTTGAACTAGCCCATAACCTTCATGTAACTCTCTAGGCACTCTTTCTGTTGCTTGTAACCAAAGAACTTGGGTTGTACCCTCCATCTCACGGGCCTCCTGAGTGTCCTAGGGCATTGAATCAAATACTGTCACATGAGCACTGAGTAACATTTGGGGTCACAGATGGGCATCACTCCCCCCAGAAGTCAAGAGGTGACTGCCATGCTAGAGGTCCCAAAGTCACCCACAGGCAGATGACTATGAAGCTTGTCAGCTCTAGGATGCAGGCTGTTCTACCATGAGCCCACTGTTTGACTTTGTTCTAGACACATTTTTCTTCTCTTCTCTCAGTTTTCTTATCCATGAGTGGAAGGGGTGGGCTGGAGCAATGGTTTGCAAACTGTGTTTACCTAAACAAAGAATTCCCCAGAAATTCAAGGACTAAAAGGAAATGGGCAAGCAGGAGGGGCCCAGGGACCTGGCATCCCTTTAATTCTCACACTTAAACATGTTATATCACGTGGTTTTCTGTAAGATTCTTTTTAACATCAGAGCTCCGCAGCTCACAGGGCTCGCTGAAGCACCTTCCAGTGCAGACAGTCTAAGTCCAAGCTCCAGCTCACCTGAAACGCTCCCAGAAGGTAATTTTTTCATCAGAAATATTTTTGGAACACTGGCTTCAACAGGTCTTTAAAATACCTTCTTTGCATAAATATTTTCTCTTCCCAAAATCATTTGTTTCAAAATCTTTTTGGAATCATGTGGAGGAAGGGGATGGATAGCCCATCAGTGGTGACTGTCACTTTTAACATTTGTTTCACAGACTGCCCATTGCCCAGAAGAGGTTCCTGATGGACCTCCCTCATCAAGGGGCCACAAGTCCACCACCTGGCACCAGACATAATCAGCCCTGACAGGTCCCAGCCCTTTTGATTTACAAATGATCCACTCATATGTTGTCACAGTTAGTCCTCACGCAGATCTGTAAAGTAGTGTAATTTTACAGATGACGACTTGGATACTCAGAAGAGGCAGTGGGCCTTTCCCAGGATCACACAGCCAGACATCAGGGGAACTGGGGTTCACATCTTGGTCTTCTTGGTCCCAGCCCAGTGTGCTTCCCACTATGCCAAGGTGCTTAGTAACACCACTTATTTGGATACAATAAGTCAGGTTCAGAAGAGAAGTCTGGGAGGGAGATAACTTGGAAGCCACTGGATGAGGGCATGTGCAGTTAGAGAAGAGAGCTCGGATGAGTATCTAATTACACCAAGGTTAACGGGTGGGCCAGCAGAAGAGGAACCAGGGAGAAGATTGAGAAAGGGCTGCCAGGAGGTGGAAGGAAGAGCATGGGCACTCTGGAAACTGAGAGAAGAACACTTACTGAAGAGGAGGCTGTGGCCACTGGCGCAAATTCTGCTAGAACAAAAGTGCTTACTGAATGCAGGGGAGAAAGGTGATTCCTGAAAAAATCAATAATTTCCTGAAGATTTCCTTGTTTTTCTCTGGTGACCAATGTATATACTTCTCCTGGGAAAGACACAGTTTGTGGCTCATAGCAAGGCCCCGGGAATGGGAGGAGAGGAACATGCTTCTTCTGGGCCCGCCTCTGACAGCAAAGGTCAGAGTTACAGGGGCGGTCATGGTTACTGTGGGTTGAGTTTTCTCTGTAGACAGGATCTAAGACTTGTTCAAGGTCTTGTGTCTAAAATCTGATGGGGCACAGGCTGGACCTGAGGCCAGAGCTCTCTACAACTGACTAAAAGCAGGCCTCCTAATTGACTTTGCTGGGTAGGCTGACAAGTGAGCCCTTTATACATTAGATTGATAATTGCCCAATTCGCCATTTTACTTTGTACCACGTGAGGGAAGATATTTCATTGAAGGCTATAATATCTTCCATACTGGGGGTTGTGCTAGAATCAAGGTCTTTTCCATCTGAACCATTCTGTTGTCTTCACCTTGTGTTTGCTTCACCAAGTACACACCATTTGTATTTTTGTTGTTATGTTACATAGCAACAGCTTTTAAATGAGATTATAATATCATCTCTGTGTGAAACTAAGGAAGTTATTAGAAGGCCTTTTGGTACTTTCAAATGAGAAGACTAGAAAGAAGGTGGAGAGGAGAAGGGAGAGGGGGAATAGGAGGCAGGAGGGGAGGAGAGAGGCAGAGGCTCGTACCAGAAGAAGGTAGAATGGATGCTGGACAGGCGATGGACACATGTCCTCTACAGACATGCTCGTCATAAAACATAAAAAGGGCAATTCCCCTACGACTTTCCCCACCTCCTTACCAGTCTGAGGATAATCACTATCAACAGTTTGTGCTACATTCCTCCAGATATTCTATATGCCTATGTTAATATATTAATGATAGGGAATATTTGTAAGCGAGATCATTTACGCATGTTGTTATGTGCTCTTTTGTGGAACTTCATATATCTTGGTTGTTTTACTACCTTATTGGTACAGATATACTTTATCTTACTTAAGGTCTGTATAGTATTCTGAAAAATGAATGTGGCCTAATTTATATAACCAGTGCTGGGCATGATTTGGAATAATGCAGACAAGTGATGAGAATTCAGTGCAGGCTTGGGGAGAGAGCAACATGCCCCTCAGCCATGAAAATGCCAGGATTGTCACATCAGGGGAAGGACAAGTCTTGGCTCACAGCCTCCAGACCACAGTTTGCTGCCCTCTGACAGATCAAAGCCCCCAGAAGTATCAGTGAAACCTCACCACCAGTGGCATGTTAATATGCAGCCGGGCTGCTACTATTGCAGAGCTCAAGAAAATTACAGACATCATCAGCAGAAGCTCCAGTCCCTTTCAGGGATGTCATCCCCAGTAAGAGGCCTGAAAGGATGGAAATGTTATGATCATTATTGCTGTGCTAATAGAAGAACAATAAAAGAAAAAAATCACCTACCACACATCCTTGTAACTCAAAATGATGCTGGAAGGACACTGTGGCCTGATCGTCCTGAAAAGCTACTGCTCAAAGTCAAATGCCATCGCTCGCTGAGGGAGAAGTAAAAAATCTATTATTAATGCTGCCCTGGCTTCGTTTGTGATTTTCACAGTGAACCAGATCTTTTAATGGGGGAGAGAAGACAGTGGGGGGGGGGATGGTGGTAACAAAGATCAAAAGCTGTTGCCATCACTGGCCACTTGTCACAGCAAAGCAGGAAAAATGTGCACAGACCGAAGGACCCATAAGGTGGAAACAAACAGAAGAGACTGGCTGAGGAGGTGAAGCAGTAAGCAAGCCGTCTTTATGGGCCTTTTTGGTTATTTGACTAAATGCATAAATGTACTTCTAATCTGTGGTCCTTTTCCCCTTTTCTAAGTAGCCCCTCACAGCTACATCAGGGTGAAAGGGGAAGGTGAAGGTCATCCAAGGCAGGGCTTCTCAACCTCGGCACTGCTGGTGGTTTGGACCAGATACTTGTTTGTCATGGGGCTGTCTTGTGCACTACAGGATGTTTAACAGCATCCTTGGCCTCCACTCACTAGATGCAGTGGCATCCTTCCAGTTCTGACAGGCAGAAAAGACTGTAGATATTGCCAAAGGTCCTCTGGGGGGCAAAATCGCCCCAATTAAGATCCAAGGAAACTGCCCTGAACACAGTGTTTGAAGTGGTCCATCACTCAGCCTTTGCTCTGGGTCAGAAGGAAGAAAGCTCTCCATCGCTCTCTCCTCCCACCTATTGACATTGTGCTCTTCTCACCCCATCCAAACCACCTCAAAGAACAGAGACTGATCCACAGAAACATCCATTCACAGAAGTCCAGTTGTGTGGAGATCATGGTGACATCTGGCTGAGACCCAGAATCTCCAGACCCCAGAGTCCGGTTCTGGCAAAGCCTCTGCTCATGGGTCCCTGAGAGCTTAGAGGACATGCCAGATGTGAGCTCTTAGGTGGGGTTTTGGCCCCCGTCCCAAAGTCATTCCCTGTGTTCTAGGTGGGATGGTTAGGAGGGCTTCTTTTACCAAATGTGGCCCTAGTTTGTCTTTTTCCCTCCTTCTGGGTCCAGGCCCATTAACAACTCAGAGGTGAGGACATACAGTTCCAAAGAAAAGCAAAGTGAGAAGAGCACGCAAGGCAGAGAGAGCTTTTCTCCCTGAGGTTCAGAACTGGTCTGATCCTCCCATTTCATCCAGTGGAGGCAGCTCCAGAGGTCTTATGCGCCAGACTCTAGCACCTGAGGGTGCCCTTTCCACTCCCCTTCAGCCAGTGCTGTGGCAGATGGTCTCCCAGGTTGACTGCCATCAACTCCTTACCCCTGTACAAACATGACACTCTTCACATCCAGAGGTTGAGTCTGTTTCCTCTCCTTGAATCTGAGCCAAACTTGTGACTTGCTTGCCCAGTAGAATGTGGTAGAAGTGACACGGTAGCAGTTCTGGGCCTAGCCTTGAGAAGGACTACTAGCTTTTCCTTCCTCTCTTGGAAGCTAGCTGTCCCGTAAGAAGCCCTGAAGCCATCACACTGGGAGGAAGCACAGACTAGCTATACTGAGTGACCACATGGAAACAGAGAGAGACGCCAGGCCAGCCTCCAGTTCTCGCCCTCTCAGCTTAGGCACTAGCCATATGAGGGAGTGAAGAGTCTGTGGTGGACATCCCAGCCCCAGCATCACCACACGGAGCAGAAGGACCACCCAGCCAAGCCCACCTTAGATGACAGAATCACGAGAAATCATAAATTGTTGTTGTTTTAAGCTACAAAGTTTTGGACTGCCTTGTTACACAGTAATACAAAACAATACAAAACGAGGATTTAGAACTTGAATTCCTTTCCCACCGTCATATGGAAAACTTCGTTTCTTAATACTTAATACAGTTACTTAATACAATGAATTTTCTTGGACTTGACTTCTAAATCTTTCTCACTAGGGGCAGAGTGAGGGACATACAGGGCCTATGTGAGAGCCTTGGACCCCGCTTGGAAGGAAATAACTCATACTAAGATATAAATGATGTATAATAGCATCAAATATCTTCTTTTTTAAGAGAGAGCATTTGTCCCCAGGAAAAAAGACATTGAAAGAAAAATCTCTCATGGTGGGCTCTTAGGTGACAGTAGTAAGATTGGTAGTTTAGGTTGTAAGACTTGGATGTCTTTTTCCCCATTCTTCAGTTTATTTATTTTATTTATTTCTAAAATTTAGGTAAATTTTTTATATAATTAAATAGACAGATCTTAGACATATAATTTGATGAGTTTTGACAAATGAATATACCCATGAAACTAACACTCAATTGACCATAGAACATTTACATTATCCCCTGAAGTGTCCTCATGTGCCCTCAATCAATCTGCACCCTCATTGGAAACCTCTGTTCTGATTTCTATCACCGTAGATTTTTTCTGTCTGCTCTTGAATTTCATATGATCAAATCAAACAGTATGTACCCTTCTGTGTCCGGCTTTCATTCAGCATAATGTTTTTGAGAGTCACCCAGATTGTTGCATGTATCAATAGTTGATTTTTAATTTTTATTACTGAAGTAGCATTCCATAGTATGACTATACCACAGTTTGTTAATCCCTTCTCCTACAGATGGATATTTGGGTTGTTTCTAGTTTTTATTATGAATAAAGATCTTGTACAAGTCTTTTGGTGAACATCGGTTTTCATTTCATTTCCCACCAGCAATGTGGGAATGTAAAATGTTTCAGTTTTGCTGCATTCTAGACAACCATTTAAATACAGCCATTCTAGCATGGTGGTGTGTAGTGTGGTGGTACCTCATTGTTCGATGTGAATATCCTTGGTGATTAAGGATGTTAAGCACATTTGCAAGTGTCTGTTTGCTATTCACGTCTTCTTTTGTGAAGTTTCTGTTTAAGTCTTTGCTCATTTTAAAATTGGATTGTTTTTCTGTTTATTACAATTATTGGGAGTTCTTTAATTTTGATTTAAGTCCTTTGTTTGATATACGTATTGTGAATATTTTTTCTCATCCTATGGCTTGCCTTTCATTTTCTTAGTGGTGTCTTTTTAAGAAGAGAAGTTTTTAATTTTGGTGAAGTCTAATTAATCAATGTTTTTCATTAAGGTACAAGCTTTTTGTGTTCTCTCTAGTAAATCTCTGTCTTGAAGATATTATCCTATGTTTCTACTAGAAGGTTTATAGTTTTAACTTTTATGCTTAGGCTTGTTGATACATCATGAATTAACATTTGTGTACAAAAAACTTTTATTTTGAGGTAGGGATTATGAAAATTAACAAAGAAAACCCTACCTAAAATTGGAGTCGGGAAGGCTTGTAGAGGGAGCTTTCATGCCCTACTGCTCATTGTCAGTTACACCAAACAGGAAGAGAGGTACCTCGCGTGTCTAGCAAGATGTTGGCTACTACTTTACTACTGCAGCAGGAGGAAGGAAAGATTTCTTCTTGCTCACAAGCCCAGCCAATGGAAGATGCTGCACCTCAGCCAATGAAGAGTTGTTGCCACCCTGAACTCTCACTCTCCTCCCATGAACTTTGATTAAGAACAGCTCCTCCCAACTCTCCCTTTTTCTCTGTAAAAGCAAGTGCCTCTGCTTTGCTCTCTGGATTTGCCTATGGTCCGCCTTAGCTTGCATTTCCAAAATTGCCATTCCTCTGGCTATTCCTGAATAAACTCATTTTGCTGGTAACTGGCTATTTTATTTTAAAGTTGACAGGATCAAAATTCATTTTTTTCTACAGTTTATCTAGTTTCCAGCACTATTTAAGAAAGACTTTCCTTTCCCTATTGAATTGCCTTGGTACCTTATTGAAAACCAAGCTAATCAAATATATAAGATATCTCATTCTGGATTTTCTATTCTTTTCTATTGGTCTATTTGTCTGTCCTTATGCCAATATCACATCATTTTTTACTGTATGTTTTATGAGAAGTCTTGAAATCAGTTCTTGGGAGTCCTCCAAATTTGTTTTCTTCATTCAAGATTGCTTTGGTTATTCTAGGTTCTTCATATTTCCATATAAGTTTTAGGATAAATCTGTTAATTTCTATAAAAGTTTCTGCAGAGATTTTGATTTGTATTGCATCAACTCTGTAGATCAATTTATAGAGAGTTGACATATTAACATTACTGAGTCTTCCAATTAATGACTATTTCATATCTCTCCATTTATTTAAAATTTCTTTAACTTCTCCCAGCAACGTTGTTTTCAGAGTTCTTGTATGTCTTTTGTTAAATTTACTCCTATATATTTATAGTTTCTGATATTACTACAAATGGATTTTTTTAAAATTATTTTTCAGTTATTTGATGCTAGTATATAGAAATACCATTTGTTTTTGTATATTGACCTTGTATCCTGTGATTTTGCTATTTTTTTTTGTAGATTACTTAGATTTTCTAAGGAAACAATTATATTGTTTATGAATAAAGATAGTTTTACTTATTCCTTTTCAATTTTTATGCTTTTCATTTCTTTTCTTTGCCCTGTTGAACTGGATGGAAACTTCAGGGCAATGTTGAGTAAGAGAGTGACAGTGGTGACAGTGACCATTCTTGCTTTGTCTCCATTCTTAAAGGGAGAGCATTTAATGTTTCACTACTAAAAATGACTTCACTGCAGATTTTTCATAGATATCCTTTAAAAGATTGAGGTATTTATGTTTTATTCTCAGTTTTCTGAGAGCCTTTTTCATGAATGTGTGTTGAATTTTTTCACTGATTTTTAAATTTTAAACCAACCTTATATTTCTGGGATGAATCCCAGTTTGTCATCACGTATTATCTTTTTTAAAAAAATAAATTGTTGGGTATTATTTGCTAATATCTCGTTTAGAATTTTTGCGACTTTGGTCATGAAAGACAATTGGTCTGTAGTTTTCTTTTCTTGTTACGGCCTTGTCAGTTTTATATCAGAATTATGCTGGTCAATATAACATAATTCCTCCTTCACTATTTTATAAAGTGTTTGGGTAAAATTAACATTATTTCTTCTTTAAATGTTTGATAGAGTTCACTAATGAAACCATTTGGGCCTGGAATTTTCTTTATGGGAGTTTTTTTTTTTTTTTTTGGATAATGAATACAGGGGTATTTAGATTTTCTATTTCTTTTTGTTTTAGTTTTGAAAAGTTGTGTTTTACAAAAAATTTCTTCATTTCATTTAAGTTGTCAACTCTATTGGCCTAGTGTTGTTTGTGACGTCACCATGTGCTTTTAATATCTTAAGGGTCTGCAATATCCCCTTCTTGCATTTACAATATTGGTAACATTTTTTTCTCTCTCATTTTTTTCTTTATTAGTCTTGCTTGGGGTTTATTAATTTTATTAAACTTTAAAAAATCCAGCTTTTGACTATATTATTTTTCTTTATTGTTTGTTTTCTATTTTATTGATTTCTCCTCTGTTTTCATTATTTCCTTCCTTCTATTCACTACCTCTTATAAATGTATCACTTCATGTAAAATATAAGAATTTTCCACTTATTTGGGGTTTAATTTGCTTTTCTTTTTCTAGCCTTTTAAGACAGAAGCTTACATAATTGTTTCTAAGCCCGTCTTCTTTGCTAATATGAGCATTTAAAGCTATACATTCCTCTCAAAGAACTGCATTTGCTGCATTTCACAAATTTTCATATGCCTGATTTTCATTAGTATTTGGTACAAAATATTTTATAATTTCTATTTGGATGCAATTCTCCATGGTTCTCTCACATATCTGCACATCTCGCAAATACAGGCACTGGCAGCTTTTGTTCTAGGCTACATTTCAAGGATGTTTGAAGAGCGAACAGCCTTAGAAAATAGAGACAGCATCTCTCTGGAACAGAGGGAATGTTTGTTTGTTGTCTAATATAATGGAAATGATGTCTCCCTCTGGGGTAAATGTTGGACAGCTTTGCTTGCAGGCTTTTCTAAGCTCAGATTTCCTCAAGTGTGACACAAAATCACTGTCTATAGCATCCATATGGCTGCTCCACATCTCTCCCATGGGTCTGGCGGGGCAAGGAGAACTTAGTTGAACATGAAGCTCATGCTGCCTGTTACTCCTTTGTCTCTGATGCAGGAGTCTTGTGTCTTCTTCCAGCACGTATGAAACTGTGGCAGGCTAACTTGTTAGCTTGCAAGTAGGGTAAAAGCTCAGACTCTTCAAAGGCCTTGACAATTTCCTTTGGGACTTTTTTCTTTGCCTCATGCATCAGTTAGAAGTAGTTGCTTAACTTCCAAATATTTGGTACATTTCTGGACACTTTATTCTTATTGATTTTTAATTTAATTCTGTTGTGCTCAGAAAATATACTATGTAAGATTTCAATCCTTATAAAGTCCATTGAAACTTATTTCACATCCCAGCATATTGTATCCAAGTGAATGTTTCATGTGCACATGAACAAGATATATGTTTGCATTTTATGGTTGTAGTAGTTATTGTTAAATAGATCAGAGTGGCTGATAGTGTTGTTTAAATCTTCTACATCCTTACTGGTGTTTTCTGTGATTGTTTTATCAATTACCAGAAAGAAGTGTTAAATTCTCCAACTATGATCATGAATTTGTCTGTTTCTCCCTTTAATTCTTCTAATTTTTTCTTCATATATTGTGAAGTTCTATTACTAAGCGCATACATATTTAGGATTGTTATGTCTTCCTGATGAATTGACCTTTTAGTCATTATGAAATGTCCTTCTTTATCTTTGGTAATATTCCTTGTTCTAAGGTCTACTCTGGTATTAATATTGTCATACCAGTTTTTTTAGGCTTACTATTCATGTGGAATATCTGTTTACATCTTTTTACTTTCAAACAGTCTGTGGTTTTTGTATATAAAGTATGTCTCTTGTAGATAGCATACAGCTGGGTATTGCTTTTTGTATCTGGTCTGACTATTACTGCATTTTAATTAGAGTGTTCAGTACATTTACATTAAATATACTTATTGTTATGGTTGGGTTTAAGTATATCATCTTGCTATTTGTTTTTCTAGTTTTCCCAGTTGGCTTTTTTGTTTGTTGTTCCTTTGATCTTCATTTCTTGACTTTTTATGGATTTACCGAATACTTTTTAATGTTTCATTTTATTTTATCTGTTGATGTTTTAGCTAAACCTTATTGCATATTTTAGAGATTGTTCTGGATATCACAATATACATAGTTAACTTACTACAGTCTACTTAGAGTAAATATTGAACCACTACTTATAAAATACAAGAACTTTCCAACAGAAAAATTCTATTCCTCTCTCATTGTCCTTTATGCTATTGTGGCATATATTTTGCATCTATGCAAATAATAAATGATATAACATAATGTTATTCTTTCTGCTTTAAGCAGTCAATTTTTTCTAAAATTTTATTTTAAAAATTCGTACACAGTAGAATTGACACTTTTCTTGGTGCACAGATCTATGAATGTTGACACGTGTGCAGATTGGTGTAATCACCACCATGGTCAGGATTCAGAATAGTTCCACCACCCCAAAAACTTTCCTTATACTGTTCATTTGTAGTCACACCCTCCCCCATCCTTAACCCTGGGCAACCACTGATCTGTTCTCCATCACTGTAGTTTTGTCTTTTGGAGACTGTCATATACATGGAATGTACAGGATATAACTTTTTGATACTGGCTTCTTTCATTCAGCATGCAAATTGTTGTATGGATCAATAGTTTGTTACTTTTTATTGCTAGGTAGTATTCCATCATGTGAATGAGCTACAGGTTGCACATCCATTCATGTAGAGGGTTCCAGGGGTTTGGGGGCTGAGCTGGGGAAAAGATCTGACCATGAGAGGCAGTAACACACAGAGAGCTTTATCGGGTGGTGCTTGGACAGAGTTGCATGAGACAGTCTCACAGCACAAGATGTCCCGAACCTTATGACCAGGGTGCAACCATCCAGAAAGGGAGGAGAGAAAGAGAGTTCCTGGGGGTGGGGGGTGGGAGAGGGGGCTTGTGTGTCTAGGTGATGTCACTCAGCAGCACGGCAGAGTGTCTCCGTCTCAGGGAACCCTGAAGCATCAGTTTGGGGCCTTATGAAGGGCACTATCTTATTAAACAGTAAAAGACTGGGTGAGGTTTCACAGAGTATGCAAAGCAGGAAAGCTTTAAATGGACAAAAAATTGCTTGTTTGCGCTATTTTTACAATAATTGAATGTGTGAAAATTTGAGTTTGGTGCAGGTGGGCTTTTGAGCTCACTGATCTCAACCTGCAGTAAAGAAAAACAATCTAGGGGACAAAACATGGAGGCTGTCATTTGTTCCTTTATATAACAGTTTATCCTTTGAAGAGCTTCTGGATTGATTTGGTTGGCAATTATGGATAGAGCTTCTACGTACATCCTATACAGGCTGCCATTGTTTTAGATTAGAATCAATTTCTAGAGCAAAAAAAAAAAAATCCATTTTTCTAGAATAAATACCTAGTAGTAGGATTAATGGGTCATATGATAAATGTCTGTTTAACTTTATAACAAACTGACAAACTGTTTTCCAGAGTGGCTGTACCATTTTGCATTCCCACATACAACATTGAAAGGTGCCAATTCCTCTGAATTCTCGCCATCACTTGGTATTGTCATGCTTTTTTATTTAACTGTGCTAATAGCTTTGTAGTGGTACCCCACTGTGGTTTAGATGTGCATGTCCCTAACTGCTAATGACGTTGAACATGTTTCCACATGCTTATTTGTCTTCCTTAAATCTTCTTTGGTGAAGTGTCTGTTCAAGTCTTTTGTCAATTTTGAAATTGAATTGTTTTCTTACTGTTGAATTTTGAGCTTTCTTTATATATTCTGGATGCAAGTCCTTTGTTGGATATGTAATTTGCAAATATTATCTCCCAATCCTTGGCCTTTCTTTTCATTCTCTTAACAGTGTCTTTTTCAGATTTAAAGTTTTTTTTAATTTTGAAGAAGTCCAATTTGTCAAAAAATTCTTTTTCATTTCATGTATTTTGAAGCTCTGTTGTTAGGTTCATACATGTTTAGGATTGTTGTGTCTTTTGATAAACTGACCCTTTCATCATAATAGAATGCCGTGGTAACTGTCTCTGCTCTGAAGTCTACTTTGTCTGATATTAGTATGCTCACTCCAGTTTTCTTTTGACTAATATTTGCATTGTACATCTTTTTCCATCATTTGACTTTTAGCCTAATGATATCATATGTTTGAAGCAAGATACTTTTGACAGCATGTAATTGGAGCATATATTTTTAAAAAATGTATTCTGACCATCTCTGTTTTTTATTTAGTGTGTTTATATCATTTATCTTTAATGTAACTGTTGATAAGTTTGAATTTAGGTGTATGATTTATTCTTTCTTTTCCCTTTGTTCCCTCTGTTTATCATCCCTGTGTTTCCCCTTTCCTGTCTTCTTTTGGGTCATTTAAATAATTTTAATTTTATTTTGACTATATCTCATTGTATGATGTTTTATGTAGTAGCTCTAGGGATTACAATATACATATTTAACTTTCCATAATCTACCTAGAATCAATATTTTATCACTTCATGTGGAATGTAGAAATCTTACCCTTCATATAGGCTTCTTCTACCTCCTTTATATTGTAGTTTTCTTATGTTTCTTATATATTACATCTATATACTTTGAAAATTCCATTATAAAATATCGTGTGTTTTATTTTCCACCATAAAACATATTTTAGAGAACTCAAGCAGAGAACAGTTGACTCCATTTTTTCAGATATTTTCAATTTCTGTTGCTCTTCTTTCGTTTTTGCTGTTTGAAGTTTATTTATGGTAACGCTTTCTTTATGTCAGATAAACTTATTTTAGCAATTCTCTTAGGGTAGGTCTGCTGGCAATGAATTCTCTTAGTTTTCCTTCAACTGAGAATGTCTTTATTTCCCCTTCATTTTTTTCGGTGATATAATCACATACCATAAAATACACCTTTTAAACTGTACAATTCGGTGGTTTTTAGTATATTTAGGAAGTTCTGCAACCATCACCGCTACCTGATTCTAGAACAGTTTTATTGCTCCAAAAAGAAACCCTGTACACATTAGCAATAACTCCCCATTCCTCTCTTCTCCTCAGCCCTTCGCAACCAATAATATACTTTCTGTCTCTATAAATTTTCCCTTTCTGAACATTTCATATAAATGAAATCATAGTATATGTGGCTTTTTCTGACTTCTCTTACTTTGCACAATGTCTAACGACCTGAAGTTTCATCCATATTGTAGCATGTATCAGTACTTAATTCCTTTTTATGGCTGAGTAATATTATATTGTATAGATATAACATATTTTGTTTATTCATCAATTGATGGGCAGTTGGGTTGTTTCCACTTTTGGGCTATTATGAATAATGCTGTTATGAATATTCATGTACAAGTTTTTATGTGAACATATGTTTTCAATTCTCTTGGGTATATACCTAGAGGACGAATTAGTGGGTCACATGACAACTCGATGTTTAACATTGGGAACTGCCAAATTGTTTTCCAAAGTGGCTGTAACATTTTACATTCCCACAAGCAATGTATGAGGGTTCCAGTTTCTTCACATACGCCAACATTTGTTGTCTTGTCTTTTTTATTTTATTTATTTATTTATTTATTTTTAAGGAAGATCGGCCCTGAGCCAACCTCTGCCAATCCTCCTCTTTTTGCTGAGGAAGACTGGCCCTGGGCTAACATCCATGCCCATCTTCCTCCACTTTATATGGGACACCGCCACAGCACGGCTTGACAAGTGGCACATCGGTATGCGCCCGGGATCCAAACTGGCAAACCCTGGGCTACCACAGCGGAGCACACGCAATTTAACCGCATGCACCCCCAGGCTGGCCCTATCCTGTCTTTTATATTATAGCTGTCCTAGTGGGTGTGAAGCAGTATCTCACTGTGGGTTTGATTTGCATTTCTTAAATGACTATGTTTAGCATCTTTTCATGTTCATCTTAATTTTTGAAGGATATTTTTCCTGCACATAGAATTCTCAGTTGACCGTTCTGTTATTTTAGCCTTCATGGTTTTGGATGAGACATTCACCATCGTTTGTCTTGTTTTCCGCCTGCAAGTGACACATCATCTTTCTCTGGCTGCTTTCAAGGTTTTCCCTTCATCTTTAGTTTTCGAAGTTTGAGTGTGATATGTCTTGCATTGATTTCTTTGAGTCTTTGCTGTTTGGGATTCTCTAAGCTTCCTAAATCTATATGTTTATGGCTTTTTTTTTTTGCCAATTTGGGGAGTTTCTATCTGTTATTTCTTTAAATATTTTTTTCTGCATTGCGCACTATAACTTCTCCTTGTAGGACTTAGATATCACAAATTCTAGACCTTTTATTTTTGTCCCACAGCTTCCTTAGACTCCGTGATTTTTTTTTTATTGATGTTTTAATGGTTTCTAACATTGTGAAATTTTGGGTTGTACATTTTTGTTTGTCCATCACCATATATATGACTCCCTTCACCCCTTGTGCCCACCCCCCACCCCCCACCCCCACTGCCCCTGGTAACCACAGTCCAGTTTTCTCTGTCCATGTGTTGGTTTATATTCCACATATGAGTGAGATCATACGGTGTTTGTCTTTCTCTTTCTGGCTTATTTCTCCGTGATTTTTTTAAATCAATATTTTTTTCCTCTGTTTTTCAAATTGGATTCTATTGATCTATCTTCATGTTCACTGATTATTTCCTCTGTCATCTCCATTATGCTTTTAAGCATATACAATGAGTTTTAAAATCTCATGTATTGCATATCTTAGTACTAAAATTTCTATTTGGTTCTTTTGTATATCTTATATATGATTGTATACGTTTTGTTTTATTTTTGGCTGAGACTTTCTATCTTTTGTTTCTTTTTAAGAGCATTTGCCCTTACCAGCAGGATCATTATCAAAGTCTTTGTCAGATAAGTTCAACATCTGTGTTGAAACATTTCAGAGTTGAGTGAGTTCCAACATCTCACTGTTGGCATCTATTTATTGTCCTTTCCCATGTGATTTGAGATTTCCCTGGTTCTTCATATGCCATGTAATTTTGGATTATATCCTGGACATTTTGAATATTGTGTTATGCAACATGAGGTTTTGTTTATACCTTATAAAGAAGAGTGATATTTTTGTTTTAGCAGGCAATAGACCCACTTGGGCTAAGGCTGTGAATTCTGAGCAGCCTTCTATGGGACGTGGCTTCAATATTAGTTCCATTTTAAAAGGCTTTGCGGTCCTACTTGGATTTTTCCCACGTGCACAGCACCCAGCGGCAGTCTGGAATACAGGCAGTGGTCTGTCTGTGAGTTTAGTTCTCAATGTCTTGGCAGCCTGTTTAGGATCAGAATCTTGCATGTACAACTTGGAGGGGGTGATCCCAGGAGTTTATAAACAACTTAATGGCTTTATTTTGCAAGCTCCTCTAGCTCTGCAATCTCCCTGGTACTTTATGGTTCCCTGGGGCTCTCCTTTTACTCCTCCAGCTAGGAATCTGGAGTCTTATTTACCATGCTTTCACACTCACTTTCTGAAACTACGTCCGTGACCCAGGTCAACCAGTGGGTCAGAAAGAAAAAAAGTAAGAAGAATTTACCCCACCTTCTTGGGACTACAGCTCTTCTGACTGGATAGGAAGATTCTTCCCTCTTGGAGTTTCAAGTGCCTATGAAACCTGGCTGCCACCGCTTTCGTTGTGAGGAGACCCCATCCCTCTCTTTGAGCCTGAGCTAGAGGGCTTCTGTTGCTGCTCTTTCTGTCTGTGCTGATTTCTGTTTCTTTCAGGTTACCTTGAGATTGGGCCAGGAGATTCCAGAGGGAAAAAAAATTGGGGAATAAAATATTGAATAAAACCAGAGACACTTCATATCTTTGTGTCAAACGTGACTTTAGTAAGAATGCTTTAAAACTTTCACCATTAAGTATGATATTTGCTGTAGTTTTTAAAGTAAATAACTTTAATCAAGCCTTTCATTCCTAGTTTTCTCATTGTTAAGAGATGTTTTACATATAGGCTGAATTCTACTGAATGCTTTTTTTTTTAATCTTTTGAGATAATTGTATAATTTTCTTATTTTTTAATGTGCTGAGTTATATCAATAGATTTTCTGATTTGAGCCCCCTAGTATTCCTGGGATAAAGATGCTCCTAGATTAAACATAGATGAGATGACAAACTTTATTCCAAATTTACATAAAAATGAATTAACCAAATGTGATGGTTAATTTTATGTGTCAACTTGACTGGATCACAGAGTGCTCAAGTATTTGGCTAAACATTCTGAGTGTGTCTGTGAGAGTGTTTCCAGATGAAATTACCATTTGAATTGGTGGACTGAGCAAAGTGGTTTGTCCTTCCCAATGTGAGTGGGCATCATCCAACCTGCTGAGGGTCTAAATAGAACAAAAAGGCAGAGGAAGGAAGAATTTGATACTTCCTGCCTGATTGCTTGAGCTAGTACATCAATCTTCTCCTGCTCTCAGCACTCCAGGTTCTCAGGCCTTCAGACATGAACTGGAACCTACACCATTGGCTCCCCTGATTCTCATGCCTTTGGACTCAGACTGAATTAATCACACCATCGGCTTTCTTGGGTCTGGGTCTCTGGCTTGCAGGTGGCAGATCCTGGGACTTCTCAGCCTCCATAATTGTGTAAGCCAGATTCTTATAATAAATTTGTTCTTATATATATATTCTATTGATTCTGTTTCTTTAGCGGACATTGACTAATACACCCACTATCACATTGGTGGTCTCCAGTGTATTAAATGTTTTAGTTCAGAGAGTTTTACAATTATATTTTTTACAGTTTTCATTAGTTGTGTTTTTATTGGAGGTTTAAATAGTCAAAATATTGCTTTTAATATGAAATTCAAATCAAACTTTATCCTTTCCCTAAGGTTGGTTAGAAGACATGAAGCTGGGGTGCTCTTCATGTTGCTGGACGTCTAATTAGGATAGCCAGGTGCCAATGAGGGTCAAGGCTTAAGGCATCCAAGGGACCTCCACTTCTGGCCATGCAGAGTAACCGGTACTAGACTTGCTTTCTCTCCAAAAACTAATATAAAATTGGACAAAATATATGGAGCAACTGTTTTAAGGCTCTGAACAACATACAACGCAGAATTGAGATCATCGAGAGAAGGGAAGCACAAAAGATGAGCCCAAGAGTGCCTGTGCTCCCCTTCTGAGGCCCTTTCTTGCTGCAGTGCGGCGAGGTTCAGCCCCAGTGAAGGCAGTGATCTCACTCAGCTGAGGATGCAGAGATCAGAGCGCTGGACCATTGGCATGCCTAGAGTTGGAGGAGAGAGTGTGCCCAGGAAGAGGGAGCTGAGCAGATTGGGGCTAAAGAAGAATGCATGGAGATTCACTATGAGTCCGGGTAGATGCTGGGCTCTTGGCTACAGGGTTATTCACCCTATCATGGCAGCCTGCCCAAGCTTTCCAGCCAACCATCAACTACCTCCTGGGTTCCTTCACAGGGCAGGCCATGCTGAGACCTTCCATCCTTTACAGAAGCCTAACTCAGATTCTGTCCGATCTTATTAACCACACTGCCATCCAGTTTGCAGTAATGCTTTCTGAGAAGTGATCTTTCCTGATGGTCCTATAGTCTTCCTATTATGCTCTTCTTTACTAAAATTGTCTCAGCTATTAGTTTCCTTTAAGAGACCTTCTGTTCCCATCCTGCCTGAAAGAGCATCTCTCTGTCCACTGACCCTGTTTTGTTTGTCTTCACTGCACTCATCATTACCTGCCATTGTATTATATATTTACATATTTTTTATTTTTGTCTATTTTTCCAACTAGAATTAAGTTCCATGAGTGTACAGTTTTTGTTTTAGTTCCTGGTGTTACAGTAGAGCCAAAACAGACATTCAGAAGTTGCTCAATACATGAACAGACAAATATCTTTATTGCTTAAGCCAGTTTTATTTGGATTTTTTATTTCTTTCCATGAAAAGAGTCATCACTGATGCAATGATAATAAACCCTGACCTGCATTCAAAATGGTGGATGTAGATGGGAGGGAGGGGCCTTTTGTCTAACTCCACACACCAGATGTATTTGAGCCTTAGCTCTAAGCAAGCTCTGAAATCTCGCTTCCTCTCTCCTCCTCCCGCATGGAATCGTACAGGGCCAGAAAGAAGTTGGAATGCATGGAGGATCACTTTCTTGTACGACAGACGACTGCGAAGTGTTGTGATTTCAGTGTGATCCCAGAGCCCGGCACCCGATGGCAGGACCGGTCCTGCTCCTTGCACTGGAGTGCCGGACTCCAGACTCTTTCCACAGAAGTGACCTGGCGCGGTGCGCCTGGGTGTTCATTCTACGCCAGACTCCTGCATCTGCCTGATTGCCTTCTGAGCATGCGCGCGAGAGAAATGTGGCGAGGCCGAGCCTGCTCAGTGAGAATCTGACTTACATTTTCCAGCCGCTGGAGGGAGGACCACCACCTGCTGAGCCTTCCCTTTGACCTCTGTGTCCAGCTGCTGCCTCTCATCCAGTTACTCTGTTATGTGGATGGACATTCATGGCTCCACATGGGATATTTCTAAGTTTCCTGACATCTCTTGCATTTCTTGGCACAAAGAATGTGCCATATTACTGGGATAATGAACCATTTAATGACTTGTGTCTTGATTTATCAGACGGTGCTGGAGAGGCCAATTTAAAAATACAAAGTTATAAGTCACCCAGTCAGGGTGTCCGGTAGGCAGAGGCCTGGCTTGCAGCGGGGACGCTGTGTGAAACACGAGAACGCCGGGCCTGGGGGGCAGCGCTAGGACTTAGGTGCCCAGCACCCTTCCCCTGTGAGGTCGTTCATCTAGGCAGCGATCATTATGGTTTATTTCAGCATGTGCTGGGGGTTGGGGAGAGAAGATAACCTAAAAAGTCAGAATGTCTCTTTCTCGTTAGGCTCAGGGAGCCCGAGCCTGGGTCTCCTGGGATTGGTGAAAGGGTGAAAGCTCAGAGGGGAAGATGCTTCTGCTCCAGCAGCTGGGCAGCCGCCCGCTGAAGGGTCGCAGGTACCTCGCAGGCAGAGCAGTCCTGGAGTCGTCAGTCCCCATGACTGCCCTTGCTGTCTGAGCGAGCTCCCGGCCCCGCGTCCACACGCCGAGAGCACCCGCGTTCCGCCAAGGGGGTGCGAGCTCGCTTATTTTATTGTAGAAGGAACTTCTGAAAAAACCCACATAAGGAAATTCTGGAAGGTAAGCGGTGGTTAATGTAGGTGCCAGGAGCTTATGAAGTGCGTGGATGAGGCAGATACTATTCTAATGAACCATGAACCGTGAGGAGACTGAGGCTCGAGAGTTTACGCAACATTCCCAGAGCCACACAGCTCAGAGGGGGTGGAACTAGGATTTAACTGATGACAAGCTGACTCCAGAAACTGTGACTTAACTGCCACGGTGGCTGCCTCTCTAGAAAAGGAGTTCCGTTCAAAGGGCTTAAGTCTTATCTGCTTTTCTAATAGAAATAATGTTAAAGAGGCTGTGCTGGTGTCCCGGGCCCACTTTTAAAAAGAGAAACAGCCAGAACAACATTTCTAGACAGTGAATGGAGGGCGAGGAAGTGAGGGAAAGGGAAGCGTTAGCGAGCCTGCTGCGAGCCAGACACTAGTAAACACTTCACACGCATCATCTCGTTAAACGGGAGAGATTTTTCTTCTTTAAAAGTGTCACAGGCTTCCCCGCTGGGCACCGCTTTCCCACCCCACCCCCACTCTGCAGTCTGGCTGCTCCCTGCAGCACCGCGCTCCGCAAGGTCCCAGGTTACTTCCCTGCGGCGCCTCCAGAGCCCGCTTCGCGCTTCCTCCTCCTAATTTCGCCGCTGAGCTCAGCGGCCGCCGCTTGCCGCTCTTGAGAAGTGCTGCTCCCTTGACAGCGTTCTCCACTGCTTCTCCTCCTACCCCCGGCCATCCTTCTCAGTCTCCTTTGCTGGATCTTCTACTTCTCCAGCCCTCAAAATATTGCAGCTTTGTCCTGAGCCCTGTCTACACAATTGCCTTTCGTCATCTCATCCAATCCCATAGTTTTCCGTATTCTACATGCTGACGAATACTACATTAAAGCCCGGAGCAGACCTTTCCTCCCAGGTAGTCCCACCTAGGAGACAGCCACACACCTGCATGAGAGCTGAGATTAGATGTTTCAGAGGCATCCCAAATTCCTACCTCAAGAATCTAGAAAAAGAAGAGAAAAATAACCCCAAAGTAAGCAGAAGGAAATCATAAAGAGCAGAAACTAATGACACTCAAAACAAACAATAGAGAAAATCAATGAAACAAAAAGCTGATTCTTAAAAAAAAGTCAATAAAATTGACCAACCTCTAGCAAGACTGATAAAGATGAAAAGAGAAGACACAAATCACCAATATCAGGAAAGAAACAGGAAATATCTCTACAGATCCTTCAGTCATCAGATAACGTCACATTCATAACTTTAACTTAAAAGAAAAGGATCAATTCCTTGAAAACCACAAACTACAAAACTCACCTTTTTCTGTTTGGTTATTGTTGGTGTACAGGAAACCTACTGGTTCTGTAATATCGTCTTTTTGTTTGGTCGCCTTACGGAACTCTTATAGATTCTAATAATTTTTAGCTGATTGTTTTGGATTTTCTATATAGGCAAGTATATCATCAGCAAATTAAAATGTTTCCTCTCTTCCTTTCAAATATCAATGCTCATTTCTTGTTTTCTTTTCCTTGTGTTTCCAGGATTTCTAGAATAATTGTTAGATGGTCAGGACAGTGGTCATCTTGTGCCTGGCTTAATAGGCATATTTCTAACACTTCTACTTTAAGGATATTGTTTAATGTAGGTTTTGGAAGCTACCGTTCATAGAGTTAAGGAAGTTTAAATATTTTCCTAGATAATAAAATTTAAAAAAAAAGGAATCAGAATGCCTTTTTATCTCTTGAGGTGGCCACATGACTCCCCCTTTTCAGGATAGTGTTGCATTGATAAATTTCCAATGTGGCTATATTCTTGCATTGCTAGGATAAAACACACTGGTTATGAATTATCACTCTTTTTAAATAATTTTCTGGTTTCTGCTGCATTAATTTCTGCTTTTATTTTTATCCATTCGCAACTTTGTCTACGTTTAGGTTTATTTATTTATTTATTTGCTTATACCTTCTTGAGTTGAATCCTTACTCTACTTTTGGTCTGTTTTGTGTGCAAATAAATGCAATTACAACCAAAACTGTTGTTGAATATGGCTTCGGCCAGATCCTATAGATTTCTATCTTTAGTGCTCTCACTGTCATTTATTTCTAATTAGTTTGTAATATCAGTTTTGATACTCACTTTAAACCAAGATTTATTAGAAGGGTTTTAATTTCCAAACAAGGTGTTCATGCTATCTAGTTTTGAATTATTTCAATGAACGTAGACTGTATGATTTGCCCATTGGAAATTGGCAATTTATTTTCTTTCACCTAATAAAAGGTGAGTTAGAAAAAATGTTCCACAGGTATGTAAAATAATGTGCAGTCTCTTTATTGAGTGCAATTCGTATTAGCAATACAACTATGTAGTTACTTGAATTAGATACAGATAATTCATATGAAAAGTACAAGAGAGATATTTAGATAATTGTCTTGTTTAAATCCTCCATGGCCTAATCTTTGTCTACTTGGTATCTTAATTTCTTAGAGAGGTTTTTAAACCTCGCCAAGATCGTGTCTTATCAATTTCTGTCATATTTCCAATAGTTTTAGCTTTATAAATATGAATGTTTATGCTGCTCTGGTCATATAGGTTTACTACTGTTATATTTTCTTTGGGGACTGTAATTTTTATAATATAAAATATCTGTCTCCTTCTCATTTGATGCTTTTCACCTTGAATTCTGTTTTGACTGTTATTACTATTCTATTCCTGCTTTCCTCTTCTTAGAGTTTGCCAGGTGTATCTCTAGTCATCCTTTAATTTTCAACTTTTCTCTGTTTTTAAAATTCAGGCATGCTTTTTTGTAAATAACATAGAAATGGATTTGAAATATTCCAATTCAGAAATCTCTCTCTTTAAAAGGGAGATTAAATTCACATTTATTGTGATTAATGATGTATTTGGACTAATTATTACTATCTTATTTTATGTTTCCAACTTAAAATACCTTCTTATTTGTTTTATTGTTTTATGTTTCTTTTATTCTTTTTGTGGTTTGAAATTACATCTTATTTCTGATCTGATGGTTGGTCTTATAGTTTTTTTTTAATAGCATAGTATTTTATTATATAAGAGTTTTATACATTTAACTAACACATGTAAACGTAGTCTTATTTCAATGTCCAGAATTAATCTCTATCTCTAACAACCTCAAATGAACAAGACCTTTAGCACACTTTTACACTCTCTCTTCTACCTCTATCCATAATGCCCACATTTTTTTAAATCAATGGGAATTTTAGTTCTATATTTTATTCACTTTTTTACTACATTATGCCCATGCCTTAAAAATTTCCATTCTTCTTGATTGTACTATGCCTCACAGTTACATCACTGACGGTTACTTAGACTTGACTATGGATGTTATGAATTTCATTGCTCACTGCTGTGACGGATGATATTTTCCAAAAATGGCTACAACAGTCTCCCATCTGCCACAGTCTTCTTACAGTTAGACCCACGTCTTCTCCCTGAACTTGCGTGTACCTTTGTGAATGCCTTGACCAGTAGAGTACAGTGGAAGTTATGCTATGTGACTTTTAAGCCCAGAGCATAAAAAGGCTATATTGTCTCTTCTGCCGCATTGTCTTGGGAGGTTCACTCTTGGAACCAAACTAGCCCATGTGGAGAGACCACATGCAGAGTCCACAAGTAGGTGATTTGGCTGATAGCCCTACTGAGGTCCCAGCCCACAGGTACTATCAACCACCAGTTATCTGTGGGAAGATGTTTCCAGATGATTCCAGCCCTTACTTGTTGAGTCACCCCTAACCTTTGAGTCTTCTGCTGAGGCCCCAGACATTGAGGAGCAGAGACAAGAAATCTTTGCTATACCCTATCCAAATTCCTGTGCCACAGAGTCCCAGAGCATAATAAAATGGTTGCTTCATACCTTTACATTTGGGGCACCTTGTTATGAAGCAATAGTAACTAGCTGGAACACCACTGTTTCTTGTATGCCAAGGATTCATATTTCTTGATTAACTTTATTATAAGCACATTTTCAAGTTATAATTTTTCAAAGATGGTTCATTGGTGATGAATTTTATGAGATTTAATATGTTTAATTTTTAACCTTACAGTTGATATTGGTTATAGAATTCTAGAGTTAAATAATTTCCCCTAAAAACTTTGAGGGCATGGTATCATGATTTCCAGCATCTCATATTGCTAATAAGCAGTTTGATGGTAGTCAGATTTTTATTCTTTTTAAGGTAAACTGTATTTTTATTTTAATGAAAGTTTTTGGGATTTTTATCTTAATCCTTTGAGATGAGAATCATCAGAAGATGTATCTTTTCACCTTCTCTCCCTTGGGGCACAGCTTCTCCAGGATTCTTCTTGGTCATCATTTCTGGGGAGACTCACAAGAGGGGACCAGTGGGACAAACTGTAGTTTCCCCTGGTGGGGTTGCTGAGGCCATGACTGATACTCATCATCTACCTCTCCCACCGTGCTTTCAAAATTCCCCTATCTCTTGGCGAGGCTAGCAGTTCTGCTCGTTGAGGTGGCTTGCCTGATGGAGGCTGAGAGGGAGGTAACCTAGAACCTCATTCCAGGTCTGAGATGTTGTTCCTGTGCCTGTAGCAGACCGTAGTTACTATGCTTGAACATTTACAGTTAAAACTGGGTGTGAGAGTAACAAGAGACGCCCCCAATGTATCAACTGGATGCCAGACACTCCTCCCTGGCAGGACTGTGTAGCAGGAGTCCTTCTGCCTCCTGATGGGCAGGGTCAATCACCCCTGCCAGCATAGTAAGTGCTTCTATGATGGCTGGTCTCCTGGCAAGAGGAGCCCCAAATAAGCAGGTGCTGGCAGTAGCTTTAAGTTTAGTGGGACTCTGACTAGGTCCCCTTGGTGGAAGCATTTACCCTACAGGAAATAGAACTTCTAAGCCCACAGAGCCTAAAGTTGCATAGACGGATACACAGACACCCCAAGGATGTTGAACAACGTCACTCCTACTTCCATTTGCCTGAACCATGTGTCCTACCTCCTGGGAACATAGCATCACAGACTGGCCATTGGTTTAAAGTGTATGCAACATTTTAAAGGATGACATTCTCTTTGCAGAGTGTTGTCTCTAAGCTGGTTCTTATCTATGCCTTTAAGAAGCTGTTCCATTCCTCTATCACCCAGCAGCTTCTGGCCGGTGTGGCAAGTGGCAGGACCAGTGTGTGCCATGGTCATGTGCCCACCTCTGTACCGTCTGTGCTGTACAGTGGATCCTTTGGTCTGAGGTGATGTTATGTGGAATCCCATGTCAGTAGATCAGATGCTCTAGGAACCTTGAATTGAAATACTGGCTGAGGTCCTGTGGACAGGAAAGGCAAACCAATATCCATAATATATGTCATTTCCAGTCAAGATGAATTACTGTCCCTTCCTGAGAGGAAGAGGTTCTATGTAATCAACTTGCTTCCAAGTGACTGATAGTGTTTGTTTCTACAGCCAGCAGTTGGACGTCCACCAGTGGTTGTAGCGAGATCGCCTTGGGGAGAGGAAACTTGTGGTGTTGGGTCCTGTGTAGCCTCCATTCTGCCACCATGCTATTCCATTGCTGTTCCACTCATGAACCCACTGCACCAGCACCAGGGTGGGTAAGGCCAGAGGCTGGCTGACGTCTACAGGCTGAATCATCCTGTCCATTTGGTTCTTTGGTGTCTCTTCCACAGGGGATGCTTGCTGGTGAGTGTTAGCTTACAACACTAAGATCCTCATACTCTGTTCCCACTCTCCTATGTCTATCCACATATCTCTTCTCCAGAGCTGTTTATGCCTGCTTTTCCAATCTTTCTTCTTCCAAGCCGTTAATCAACCAACATCTTATGATGAACTGATGCTGGGCCAGCCTCACTTATGACTTGGTGAGTCTAGCAGATGGAAATTCTAGTTGTAAGGTCAGTTGATGTCCCATGGTCAGATATGCAGTTTCTGCCAGGGCCCAGCAGCATGCCAGGAGCTCTTTTTAATAGTCTATGGCTCTCTGCTGTGGATGGCATGTCCTTGCTCCAGAACTACAAGGGTCTGCACTGCAGCTCTTCTGCTGCATACAACATCTTCTCCTACAGATATCTTTAGTACCATGGATTCTGCCAGGTAATGTGGTCTAAGCAGGGCTGCTTATACCATAGTCTACACCTTCTGCAGATCCCTTTCTTGCTTTGGGCCCACTCAAAACTAGTAGACTTCCATGTTACCCAATAAATGGGTCAAAGTAGTATTCACAAGCGTGGTTTATGTTATTCCGAAACCTGAAGAGATTTCCAGCTATTGTGCTTTGTTCTTAGTGGTTCAAGGTTCAAGGTTCAATAAATTATCTTTTGCTTTTGAGGTGATATTCCAGAATGCCCCAGACCACTGGACCAAAAAACAGCTTCACCAAAATAGCAGGCCCTTGAATTTTTGTATGTTTTCTCTCCTACTTTATAGGTCATGTATCTTAATGAGGTATCTAGAATATTTGCTCTTCTTGCTCAGTAGGTCCAGTTAACACGATGTCATCAATATAGTGGGCCAATGTGATAACTGGGGAATGTCCTTTCAGACCACATTGTAACAGAGAGCCGGATTAGTTAACCCTGAGTGGGGTAAGACTGAATGTATACTTGTGTCCACCCCATAAGAATGCTAACTGCTTCTGAGCCTCCTTCATGACAGGTGCTGAAATAATGCATTTGCCAAATCAACAGCTGCATTCCACATATGTTATGTGTTAACATGTTCTAGTAAAGATACCACATCCAACATAGCTGTAACTAGGGCAACTACTTGGTTAAATTGGTAGTAGTTTGCTATTATCTGCTCTGACTCATCTTGTTTTTGCAGGATCCAGACTTGTGAGTTAAACAGAGACCACTACTCCTGCATCCTTTAAATCTTTGAGAGCGGCACTAGTCTCCACTCTTCTCTTCAGGATGTGATGTGTTGTTTTTGATTTAGTCTTTTGGTCAAGAGTGGGAGGATGAGGGGCAATTTCAAGGTATTCTACTTGATCTTTCCTACTAGAATAGCTTTTATTCCATAAGTCAGGGAGTCAATTTGTGAGCTCTGCAGCCACTGTAATGCAGTGCGCAGCCACTGGTTCTGCAGCCATTCCAATGATAAATTCAGGACAGGGGCAATGACCACCATGTGGACCCCCTGTGGGACAGACTTGACCAGGACTCCGTTTAGTACCTCATCCCGTACACCTCTACGCTGTACCACAAGGGGGCATGATGGCATTTCAGGTCCTCAGATTCTGTACAGGTTGATGGACACCTTGAAGCTGCTCAAACTGTGCAAGCAAGGCCAAGAAGCTCATCAGAAAATCATCCTGGGATTGCTCCTACACATGACTCAGGCTGTGGAGTTCCTACACCATTAAGCACAGCTAAGCTGATGTTATCCTGGAAAAATTTCAGAACAGCGATTACTATTCCCTTAACATGGCCATAACCTTTTAATTAACTCATATTTTAGTACTCGCTTTTTCTATATATCTATCTTTGGCTCCCTTTCTCTGATTGTTTGTCTTCTTGTGAGACTGTTAACCATGTCAATCCTTTGAAGAACTCTCAGGGTATAATTCTTCCCCTTATCTCTGTCTCTCTGTCTCTGTTTCTCTCGCTCTTGCTGTCACTCTCTTTCTGTTTATCTGATAATGGTGTTGTATCTTGCTTATCTCTGAGTACCTGGCGGCTAATCTAGTGCTAGGTACACAGGAACTGTCTAGTAAAATCTGCTTCTAGTGAATAACACTTGTCATTCACCAGACACGCGTTGGGCACTGTGGAAGACTCAAACATGAATGACATGTGGTTCCTTCCCTGGAGGAGCTCCTACCTAGTCCAGGGAAGGAAGTGCAAGGCAGCCTGGAAAATGGAATTTTCTGAGGCTGTAGCTCTAGATCTCAATTTAAAGTGAAACTCAAAAGACAAGATATGGCTACTCCTAGGCCCCTGTCTCTGAGCCAATAACCCACCAGACCAAATGGGATGAACCACTGAGGCCAAGGGGCTCCCCCAGAGCTTTTGCAACAGGTCTCCCTTTCCCACTGTGTGCCTCCAGCTCTGGGTCTGAGATCTGCTCAGTCACCTTTTCCAGCAGCAGGTCAGTTAGCACAATGGCTGCTGTCTTTCTCTTCCAGCAGCTCCAATGACCAGGCAGGCAACCAGCTATTGCTGAAGCAATCACTCTTTAACAGGCATTAAACTACCTCTGTGAACATTTTTAACAGTTTGAAACAGCACAAAGCATTTTTAAATAATTTTACTTAGTTCCTTTTCTGTATGGTCTTAAAAGAATGAATTTACTTACCTTCTTTCAAAAAAATGGAGCCCTTGCTACTGAGAGAAATTGGAGAAAATTATACAGCATGGTATTTGTTGATAAGCCTCAGGAGGTAGAAGGTGAGACACTAGGGCATGTTTATTGCTAATGCATAAAATTAGGAGAGGAATTTATGTTCCTCCTTCTTCTCAAGAGAAACATCAAGAAGTTAGAAAGGAAGAGGGAGTGATACTCCTGTGTTTAAAAATCCTCCAAATGGCTTCCCATCGTAATTGGAATATGGTCATGCATCGCTTAATGACGGGGATGTTCTGAGAGATGCATCGTTAGGCGATTTCATCGTTGTGTGAACATCATAGAGGGCACTTACACAAACCTAGATGGTACAGCCTACTCACACCTAGGCTCTGTGATACTGGTCCTCAGGGACCTCTGTCTTATACGCCGTCCGAGGTTGACGGAAACGTCATCATGCGGCCCATGACTGTCGAATCTAAACTCTTCCCAGATCTGCTCCCAGCCTGCATCTTTGACCTCGTCTCCTAAAACTCCCACCTGTGTCTCCTCTGCTCTTCCGGCTTCACTTATTTTTCTGGAACAGCACAGTAGTGTGCTGGAACCAGCTTATATGGCTTGTGTGCGTTGTTTCTCAACTACGTGTTCAGTGACCTTGTGTTGGTAGCTCAAAATGGTGGAGTACTTACACTGCAGAAAAGGGCAAAGACTACAAATCAGGAGTCCCTCCCCCGGGCCGCCCCCACCCCATCCCATGGGTTGTTACACATTTACCAGCACACCCCCCACTGAACAAGCCGACTCTTTTTGTCCTTAGGTCCTTTGCTCAGCTGTTTCCCCACCTGGAATGACTGCCTCTCATTCCTGCGTGCCAGCTCCTTTCAGTCCTTTGGCTCAGGCGCCACCTCCTCTGAGAGGCCCTCCTTGACTGCTCATTCTGGTGGAGCCACTCATTCACTCATGATCACATCTACCATTTTAATCCTCTGAATATGATTTTCAACGTATAATCCTAAAAATGTTAAAAACATAATTCTTGTATAGGTAAATATTATGCCTGTGTCATCGTTTTATTTAACTCATTAATGACAAGCCTAGTTCAAAAGAAGAACATGAGGAAGTGGGATTTTATAGTGAGTTCAGCAGGGAAAAAAGAAATGCTAAAATAAGATTGCTAAATTATATTAAAACTGGTTAATGTCAATAAAATACTAACCTTTGGAGTTATTGTCTCTACTGGAGAGAAAATGACTTATTGTACCTTAACAGTTTTATGAAATTGCAAAATATCTGGGTCCTAATCAATTGTGGAAATAGAGTCAGATGCCCCTTTTTAAGTTTTGGATAATTTTTCTAAACAAAAAGAAAATATCAGCTAGTACTATGTCTTCTTATCTCTATGTACCTTTATACCTTTCCACCATGTGGAGGAAGGTGAGCTTCTGGACACCAAGCAGTGCCTGCAATGGCACGGCACTCGACACATATCTGTCAGGGGAAGAGGGAGGAGAGGCGCCATGGGAGGAAGACTCAGGAGGAAAAGTCTGCGGTGCCACATGGGAGGAGGAGTTTTGGATAACAGGGCTGATCTGAGCTAATTAGGCCCCAGCACCTCTGGCCAGCTGCACTGGCTTCTTCAGTCATGTTGGAAACTCCTTTCTCTAGCCTGGAATCCACCAGGCAGGGAGTGAGAGAGTGGCACCATCTTATTTAACCTCTCTGTGCTTTGTTTTCCTCAGCTATGAAATAGGGGACATAATAGTAACTTGAGATAGAGTTGATATAGAGATAACATCTGTAAAATGCTCAGTGCACAGCCTGGGACACAGTAGGTGCTTGTTGCATGTTTGGTATGCACATTCACATAGTATGTGTAGAAAGTCGTTGTGGAAACAGGGGAGGGAGTGCGTGGCATGCAGCTTAGGAAGACTTTAGGAGGGGAGAGATGCTCCGGGCCTAGAAGACCTGGAAGAGCTGGAGGTGGTGGGTGGGTAAGGGAATCCTGGCAGAGGGAGGGGCCTGAGCAATGACACTGAGGTTGAAAGTGCTGTGTGGGTGGTGGAGGGACTCCACGAAGGGGGGATGGGAGAGGCTGAGCAATAGGGCTTTGGAGCTGGACCTCCTTTGTTTGCACCTCAGCTCTGCAAATTGCTAGTTGTGAGACCTTGGTTGAGTGACCTAATCTTTCTGGGCTGCAATTTCTCCAACTATAAAATGGGGGTAACAAGGGCAAATGTGACCCTATGGGGATGTTCTAAAGAATTAAGTAAGATGATATATGTAAGGTACTGCAGAAGTGATAGCGATTGATAATTGAGAATACTCATTACTTTGTTGTCTTATCCTGCCACTGGAAAAGCTTGATTTGATTTGGAATATGTGTCCTCTCACTTTTCTATTGATAATATGTTTTTTTCTTAATTGAGGAACTACAAGTCAGGTTATTCTCAGGTCTTAGTTCTTGCACTTGTATCTACTTGAATTTCATTTATTAAAATTGAATTCTGTTGGGAGAAATATTGTCAAGAAATAAAATGCCTGCTATGCCTCCACAGGAAGTGTTTGGATTTGATTTTGATCAGAGACAAGATCCCCTGTGTGATTCTGAGATGTAGCCCCCAAATCCCATTTTTTGGGGAAATGAACCAATAACTACAAAAGTGACTTGCTGCAGCCACCCGGCTGGGCCAGAGAGCAGACCCGAATACTAAGCAGCTGTAGAGAAATCAAGAACATTTTTGATGGTCTTTACCCTTATGCTATTTGGACCTTAGAACCAGCGTCCAGTATCTAAAGAGGGCAATGCAGTGACAGTTTCATTAACAAAATTCCCAGGTACCAGCCTGATCCTGGGATCTCCTCCCAGAGGAAAGCCTGAGATGAGGGGTTTGTGTGTGAGTCATTTATTGTGGGAAGTGATGCCAAGAAACAGGCGTGTGAGGACTGAGGAGAGCAAGACAGGGATGAAGGAGAGCCTTCTCAAACGTGGGGGTTCTCAAACTGATCGCCGCTGTGGGCAACTGGGTCTTGATTCTTCCAGGACCTTTTGAGAAGCTGTGTGTGTAGGATGCACAGGAGGTCTGTTCAGGGCTGTAAGAGGGGATCCTCCAAGGTTGATGGCTGCCCTTGGGTGGTAAGGCCCTTCTAACTCAGGCTAAGGTGACCAACATGTCCCAAAATGCCTGGGACCGTTCCAATTTGCTAATTGAAAATCCTGCATTCTGGGAAACCCCACAATCCTAGAAAAACCCAGATGGTCAGATATCCTGGTCCAAAATGGCCTGTGTAGGTTCCTGCAGGACCCACAGCAGGGTGTCAGAAGGTGAGCTACTCCCAGGGCAGAAAGTGTGAGGGACACAGTGCAGCTGATAATGAGCTGTCAGGCCACACCTTCCCAAGCTGGTTCCCGCAGCAATAGTTGGAGTAAAAGTGGGGCCACGTGGATGTGAGGTGGACGCAAGATGTGCCCAGCACAGAGCCCCACAGAGAGAGGACGAGTCTGGCCTGGAGGAGATGGAGCCATTCGCTCTTTGGCAGGAGGATGAAGATCTTGGACCAGGGGTAGGCACTCTAGGGAAGGAGATTTTTGGCTCCAAATAAGAAAGGATATTTTAATAGTTTCTGAATTATCGAAACATCTTGATTGGGAAGATGATCATTTGCTCCAATTCCCTCCTGAGAAACATGAGGCCCAAGACAGGAACTGATGTGTCCAAGTTCACCTAGGGGTGGGAGTGGGGTCAGGACTAGAACTCAAGCCCCCTGGCTAGCTTGAAGTCAGGAGATGTGAGGAAAAGAATCAGACTACTTCAGGAGGGAGCGAGTTCCCTGTTACTGGAGGCATTCAAGAGAGTCTGAACTTTTTGGCCTGGCTACTGTGGGAGAGGATTCGTGCTTGCTTTGGGTGACCTTAAGTTGCCTTCCATCCCAGAATTTTGTGGTACAATAGTGAATCAGAGTGGAGTCTCCAAAAGTACAATGTCAGAAGAATGTAAGGAGTGGGTAGACGAGGAGTTAGAATCAAATAGTGAAGATTCAAACACAGCAGGTGGCACAGCCCGCTTCTTGTTCCTTCCACTCTCTTTGCATTGACTGGGTCAGTCTGTGCATGAAAAGTCTGAAGTATGAGTACATGCCTTTGTGTGTGTGCATATGTGTATGTTTGAACACAAGTGAATGTCACTTTGTGTGTGTGTATGAGTGTGTGCATGCATGTGCATGTGTAAGCATTCATGTGTGTATGCATGTGTGCATGTGCATTCATGTGCATGCATGCCTGTGTTTGTGAGTAGAGGGAGGAAACAAAATGGAAGTGCTGAATTGGGTTCGTTCAGATAGCTGAAATGATTCAAGTTCCATCAAAGAAACACTGAATCATTTTATGTTGTAAATATTCAAGTCTAAAGGCATTTTCAATATAAGCCTAGGCCAAATGTATGTTCACAGCCCTTTTCAAAATATGCAAATGAAATAAGCGTTTCAATTCTGAATTTTCACAAAGTGGATTTCAGACTCAGGCCCTGAAATCTCTGTTTCCTGCTGAGAAAAAAAGATTTTCTCTGCAATGCTCAGCAGCTCTCAGAGAAGCTTGCTCTATCCTCTGGGCCATTGGATAGTGAGAAACTGGAGTCTTAGGGATGACAGAAGGGGCAGGGAGGAGAGACCCAGAGTGACCAGGTGTCCGGGCCGGTGGGGGTAGGATTCACTCATTCGTTCTTTTGTGCCTCTCTCCAATCCTTTAAAAGTAGCAGGCAGGCATCAGATGCATGTGGGTCACTGGGTGACCCTCGAGGCTTTGTTTCACAGCTTCTGGGGAAAGAGCTCAGGTGCTGGACTAGAAGCCTGCAGTTTCCTGTTCCAGAATTGTTACTTCTGCTGACCAGTCTTGGGCCCACTCAGCCTCCTGCTCTCTCAGTGAAGTGGGGATAAGAGCAAAAGACTCCTTGCCTGCTCCTCGTTGGGGGTTAAATGTGATCGTGGAAGATGGAAGTCGTCTGTAAACTAGAGTTCTCTCTGTATAAATGCCTCATCCGGGTGGACACGCCAGAGCTCACCATTCTTCTCCCCTCACCCCCACAGCCCCCGGACTTCGGTTCACTCCACACAGTGCAATGCAGGATTTTGTGCTATTTCCTGTGATAGTCTATCTCACAAATATTGGAAGCATTTTGAGGCTGGGGACAATCTTTTTCACTTAGAAAAACAAAAACAAAACCCCTCTCTGTTCACTACTCAACTTGTTGATTAACTCTCTTTATTTAAATATTGACATTTATGTTTTCAATATTTACATCATCCATTCATTTTCACGTGTTGCTAAGAGACAAGTTCACTAAAATTACTACCATTTTAAAAACTGGTATATTTACTAACATATCTATCTTCTGTAAAAGCAGCCATGAAAAGCAAACAGACGTTTCTCACGGGCCTCCAAGTGCTTCAGACCCTGGGGGCAGTCACTTCCACGTTACAGCAAGGCCAGAGGCTGGGGCTTTCCAAAGTGGGGAGGATGCTCAGCACCCTGGGGGAAGGGCTTTCCTGAGATGATTCGAAGTTTTGGGCAAGAGGAGGGGGTCCTCTTGAGGCAGGTCCTTGAGAAGGCAGTGAGAAGGTTTGATGCAAGGAGAGGCCTGAGGGATTATTTTCTTTTGCAGACCTCCTTGTTATTGTTGGTAGGAAATTATACTAATTTGAAGCTAATTAATTTTATTCAGTTTTCATTTTCTTGCTTATTTCTTCAGAGATGTCTCAAAGCCATGTTTTACTTCATTTGCTGTCAGCACTAAATCACCATCACCATGATAAGATCCAAGGAAAGCAGGTCAGGGAGCCTCCCTCACTGGTCTGGAATCCTGCCTGTAATTTAGAGGTAGTTGAGGAAACTTAATGGCAAGCCCTAGAAAGTCCACTTTGTTGCTCATCCAAGAACACAGTTCCATGTGGTAAACGTCAGTCTGTCTGACCGTCCTCATGTTACATGAAGAAGGGAAAGAGAGAGAGAGAGAGGGAGCCCTCACAACCCTCACAGCACAGATCATTGAGGGCCCTGGACAATGTGACAGGTCTTTTCAGTAGCGTTCCTAATGAGTCAGGGGCATTTTATGATGGTCCCCAAACCAAAGCATTTAATTAAGAAAAAGTGAATAGCATGCTTTGTGGCAGTCCTCCCCACCCCTCCCTTCCTCAGATCCGTCATCTCTCTCCACCGTTGCCTCCCTGCATCTTCACTTTATCCCATCCTCCCTTCTCCGCTCCCCTCTCTTACTTCCCCACACTGCATCTCCATCTCTCAGCCCTCAGGGAGGCTCACTCAAAGCTCAAGGATAGAATGTCAAGATTGTCTGTCGAGTATTGTACTCCACTGGTTAATTTTAAAAAAACGTTGTTGTTAAACTTTAATGTAATACTATTAAAACAGAATGTCATTTATACCTGTATGAAAACATTAGCATTCCTCCGACTATTTGGCATAAAGTGACGTTTTGCAAATCTACTTTTTTTTCTTGATTCTGTGCATTTTTCATGCTGTTTATTCTGCCAGGAACTCTCTCTTGTCATGTCCCTTCACCTACAAACTCTTTCCACCCTCGAGACTCAGTTTTGTTGTCACTGACTTCTAGAAGCCTCCCCTGATCCCCCTGGCTGGATCAGTACCCCCACAGTTCCTGGGTGCATTGTTTTATCACTCCAGTGCATGTCATTCATGCCGTATGATCTATTTATGTGTCTGTCTCTCACATGCCACTGCAAGGTCGGGAATGGTGTCCTATTTGTCCTGGTGTCCCTAATCCCAGAACGGGCTGGCCATGCCATGGAGAGTCATGAAGGTTCATTAGATTGATATTGATTCAGTATTCTCAAATACAAAACGATGGATTCAAATTCAACAAATAAGAATGCTCTTTATCTTCTCAGAATAAGAGAATTATGGACATTGATATACTGGGGAGGCCTCCGCTGAGGTCGCTGGCATTCCTGTCACCATCAAAGAGGCAACTTTCCTCTATTCTCACTCATGGGGTTCAGGGGAGCCTTATAGTTCTGCCACAGCTCGCAGCTCTGTGACTGCAAGATCCTCTCTTGCCTCCTGATTTTCTCTCTAGACCTACAGAAGATGACAAGAGGAGCAACAGCCAGAGGGAAGCTGCTTGTTGAAAGAGACAGATGGCTGGAAAACATAGCACCCTTCCCCTCTCATTCATACCACCGTGCCCCGTGGAGCACACACCTGGAAACTGGATGGAGTGACTACAACAGTGTGGTGGGAAGGCATCCTCTAACCTCTGATTTCATGGCTAAGATCAGATTATACATTTCATAATGACCACAGCTGGATCAGAGCCTCTGGGAAAGCAGATGGCAATAGAGTGTTCCCTCTCCAGCCTGGGAGTTGTGCACAGTATCCAAAACCTCAGTAAGGACGGGGAAGTCTTAGTCTGTTCCCCCAGAAGTAGACCCCAAGGCAAGGATTTGAGTGCCAGCAGGTTATTTTGGAAGTGGAAGTGCTGATGGCTGAGTGTGGAAGTGAGCCGGGAAGGGAGGACAGCCAAACAAGGGTGAGTGACCGAGTTTCCGCTGTGGGCAGCTGGAGTCTCATCACGCGGGGAACTTGCACCTCAGCGTTTTCTTGCTGGATGAATGAGGGAGCCGGAATACGTATCCATCAGCCATGTCAGTCATCAGTCCGACATGCCACGGGGCTCAGAGTGGGGCCCCACAGATGTCTGCTGCAGACAGGGTGCAGCAGTGGGCTCCTGGAGCATCCTGTGCCCACCCTGACTCCGGGTTGGAGGGTGGGCAGGATTGCTTGCTGGAAGTGTCACTTCCAGGCCCTTATGCAATTCCTACAAACAAATGGCTCATTTTAATCTTAATGATCAGACCATCAGAGTTTAGGAGAGCACGGCACTAAAGTGTTCTTGAAAAGGCTGGATAACCTAGTTTGTGTCTGGGCAGTGCTGACACTGGGGCTTAAAAATGGCACGGAACTCCCCAGTTGGGAGGTACTCCAATTTTCTAAAACATAATTTCATGAACACGTTGTTACAAAAGCTCCACAATAAAATGCAACTGGATTGTGCAGAACCACAACGTGCATCTCTGTGCAGCGACGCATCTTCAAAGTGAAGGTGTTGGGCAAGTTTGTGGGAACCGGGGTGTCAGCAGCTGACCAATCTGCTCTCAGTTTAAAGCATTTGCTCTACACGTGGTCATTTTCACCGGAATGACAGTGTGGATTTGTCAGGAACACTAACAGAAGGGTGTCCGTGTTGTGCTTCCCTTGCAGGCTACCCCTTCTTAACGGCGAGGGTTTTAGGAATATAGTAAACATGTTCAGTTGTAAAGGCTACTCTGGAAGAATGTCATACTGTTGCTTAATATTTAAGCATTTGCTAGTCTTTGGGGACCAGAATGAACACTCAATGCCAGTTAAAAAAAAATCTTCACACTTAGATTGCACTTTATCAATCAAGTGAGATAATATTTGCCAAAAACACTTTGTAAACTGTGAAGTGCTCACTTTCATTCTTTGAGCTAAATCTTAGCTCACAGTTCAGCCCAAAGTATGAGTCACTCACAGTGGAGGTTGGAGATCTGTCTGTGAATGTTCTGGGTGAAGAAATGCCAGCCTAGAGAGAGGACACTGGTCGGAGTGGGGGAGTAACCCTGATCCTGGCAGGGGATCCAGAGGAGAAACGGTCCACACTTGTGTTTCCATCACTCCTGCGAGAGCTTGCCCAGCCCAGAGCCAAGGGATCCCCCTGTATTTCAGAGGGAGTCACGTGTAGCTATGATGCTGCTCTTATGCTGTTTATGGCAGCTAAGATACTGTGATGCATTTTTATTTTATTTTTATTTTTTTGTGAGGAAGATCAGCCCTGAGCTAACATCCATGCCAATCCTCCTCTTTTTGCTGAGGAAGGCTGGCCCTGGGCTAACGTCTGTGCCTATCTTCCTCTGCTTTATATGGGATGCCACCACAGCATGGCATGACAAGCGGTGCCTCAGTGTGCACCTGGGATCCGAACCCGGACCACCAGCAGCGGAGCTCACACACTTAACCGCTACGCCACGGGGCCGGGCCCCTGTAATGCATTTTTAATCAGGAGCACATGCCCACAGGTCCTTGAGAGAGTGGTTGAATTTGAAATTAAAAACAAAAACCCAACAAATAGATCCAACCAGGTTTTTTTTTTTTTGAACACATTGTTATGCTGTGATGGAGTGCTGGACAAGTTGTTATATGTCTCCTCTTGCAAACCTGCTCATCGAATTCCCTTCACTCTCATTATCTTCTATTTTGTCAGTGATCATTTTCTTATAGCTCTCCCTGACATTTCTCCCAAGCCCACCATATAGAATTACTTTTGGGCCTTTGTATTTAAAGGGAACTGAAAACTGCACCACCCAACGCAGCTCAGGCCATGCTTGATTTCAAGTTGAGTCTCCCCAGAAGACCAGCCAGGATCCCAATCCTGGGCTTGGCAAGCTGGGGTCTCATGGGAGCGCATGAGACAAGAAGATTTAGCCTCTGCCTTCAGGAGGCTTACCTTTAGAGAGACCAAACCAGCACTTTCCCTTTATCAGGAGGGCAACAGCTTTTCCTTAGGCCCACAGCAACTCTCCCCCAGGTCACACCTCGCCTCTGAGGGGAGAGGAAGCTAGGGAATGGAATGTTGAGTTTTCTACTCTCTAAAGATGAGAAAGACATGGGAGAAGAGGGTTAGGGGTGGGTCTTGAGTAGAGCAACTTACAGTATCTTCCAAAGTGGGAATAATCCCTGTTTTTTAAATGAGGAAACTGAGGCTCAGAGAAATGAAGTATTTTGCCTGTTGTCACATAACTGGCAAGAAAAGGAGCGGGATTCAGTGTGACTCTGTCTGACTCAAGAGCCTGGCCTCTAAACCAATTCTTCTCATTCTAGAGGTCTGCTACCTGTGTCCCTCTCCTCCCAAGTTATTGCTGGTGCCCCCAGCTCATCATGGGAAAATGTTGACATAATACTTTGTACGTGTGCCGGTGTTTGGAAAAGACAGTCTTCAACGTCTTGGAATTTCTGCTGTAGGGTCTTTGCCTATTTGTTCGTCCCTTCTTTCCCTCCCGCCCCTCCCTCCCTCCCTTCCTTCCTTTCTTCCTTCACACATTTATTGAACACCTGCTATGTGCCAGACATTTAGGTCTGCCACTCTGCCTAAACAATCGAGAGCTTGCTGAATAAACAAATATTTGTTGTCTGGCATAATTCTTCTGCCTCTATGTAGAGAACAATGGATTTGTTTGTCTGAAGTACAGGCCATTATTCTCATTTCTAAGCCTCTGTTCTGAGACCATCAATATGGCAGTTTTCAGAATGAAAAAAAAAGCAGGCCCTTTCAGTGATATTAAACCTCTTAAATGACAAACCTGTAATTTGTAGAGGGAAAATGATTCCCTGAATGCATCATATATCCTTGAGTTCCAAATTACAAAGTTCTCACCGAAATTGGTTTATGGCCAGGAGGAGATAACGTCAGTCAAGAAGCTTGCTTTCTGATCAACACGGAACTTCAGACAGAGCTTGGCTGCCCCACCCTGCCCGAGCCAAAGGAGGGAACCTCAGAGGCAATTTCCATTTCCTGCCAGGGCCTTCAGTGAGCTTCCAAACAGAGGAGACAATGCAGGTTATGGAGGTTATTAAAATACTATTTTATTTTTAGCAGGAGTTAAAGGAAGCATTCGAGGAACTTGCAGTGGTGATGACGGGGGCCCAGCTCACTTTGCTGAGGCATTTGGTGAGGCCCAGGACAGAAACATTCTCCATAGAAGGAGGCGATGGCTATTGACTCACGTGGGAACAAGTGGAACTGCTGATAAGGCTTGACCAATACTGAGACTCTTAGCAATCTTCCCGATTGTTACTCATAGAAACCCTCTCGTTGATGTAGGAGGCTTTCCATAAACGAGACAGATGGACTGAGACTATTGCTGAGTCTTTCGTTAGCATTTGGAAAGACTCCTTCTCTAGGAGAGCAGGTCCCTCTTCTTTCCAGTCTCTCTGCCCTCTGTAAGCACAGCCTCTGCCATCAGTGCAGGTGTTTCAATGCCCTCCGTGCCAAGAATTCCGTTGCGCCCCTGGGAGGGAGCAGAGACAGCTTCACCTCAACTCTACTGACAGGGAGGCTGACCTCAGAGAGATGAATGGCTTGCTTCAGATCCCATTCCAGTCTCCTGGGGACACAGGTGGCTCTGTGGGCATTGCCCTTCTGGCTCCAGCACTCTGGGGACTGCCCAGGAAGCACTCATCCACGGTTTATTCCAGAGTGCTGTGAGCACATGCAACTTCCTCAAAGATGCAAGCGCCTCTCCACAGCTCAGTAACCTGCCTCTTTGCTGCTTATTTAATAAAATCTGCCTCCTGAGAAGAGCAGCTGAAAGCTAAGACAAGAGGCAGATGGCACTAAGCTTCCTTTGAGGTTGCTCTCTAACTTTAAAGCTATGAAATATTCAGGGCTATTTTGAGAAATGACATTTTTAATTTTTTTTTAATTTTTAAAGACCATACTCTCTCTCTTCTTGATGCTTTTTAGAAGAAGGGAAAACACTTAGGCATGCAGGCATGAGCTTTAAGTTTGCAGCTTAGGAATGTGCTCAGAGAATAAAGACTTTTAATTTTAATGTTCTTTATGGTCTCCAAGTATTCTGAATTCTTCCTTGCCATCTTTGGTTTAGCAAAATCACCAGCTGTTTCTTCACATACACACACCCCTCAACCTGTCTATTTTGATTTAAAAACCGGAGCGTCCTGCGGCTGGCCCTGTGGCATAGTGGTTAAATTCAGTGCGCTCTGCTTCGGCGGCCCGGGTTTGGTTCCCAAGCGCAGACATACACCACTCGTCAGCCGTGCTGTGAAGGTAACCCACATACAAAATAGGGAAAGATTGACACAGATGTTAGCTCAGGGTGAATTTTCGTCAGCAAAAGAACATTGGAGCAAAAAAAAAAAAAACTTGGAGCATCATACCTCAGTACACCAAGAGTCAAAGGGCATCACGACAGGGAAGCTGCCTTGTAATGTGCGAGACATCGTTCTTCCTTCCGCTGGGGTCCCCAGAAAGGACTGCTCTCTGCACTTTTCTTGCGTTCTCTTGTGCCAAGTAGAGAGCTTCACAGTGAAGTTGGTGAGCTAACATCTGTTGCCAATCTTTCTCTTTTTGCTGAGGAAGATTAGCCCTGAGCTAACACCTGTGCCCATCGTCCTCTATTTTGTATATGGGATGCTGCCATAGCATGGCTTGTTGAGTGGTGCATAAGTCCATGCCCAGGATTCAAACCTGAGAACACTGGGCCGCCGAAGCGGAGTGCGTGAACTTAACCACCACGCCACTGGGCCAGCCCCTGTTCTTTTTTTTTTTTCCCCCGCACTATCTTCTCATCTTCCAGTGCTATGTCAGACATATAATTTATATACCATAAAATTCACTCATTTAAAGTGTAAAATTCACTGATTTTTAGTATGTTAACAGAGCTGTACAAGCATCACCATAACCTAATTTTAGAATATTTTTGTCATCTAAAAAATAATTTAACAATTAACTCCCCACACCCACACCCCCATTCTAGCCCTAGGCAAACATTGATCTACTTTCTGTCTTTATATATTTGCCTATTGTTGACATTTCATAGAAATGGAATCATACAGTATGTGGTCCTTTGTGACTGACTTCTTTTACTTAGCATGTTTTCTAGGTTCATCCAGGTTGTAGCATGAATCAGTACATCATTCCTTTATATTACTGAATAATATTCTAGCATATGGATATACCACATTTTGTTTGTCTGTTCATCAATTGATGGACTTTTGGGTTGTTTCTGCTTTGTGGCTGTTATGAATAATGCTGCTGTGAACATTCATGTACAAATCTTTGTGTGGACATTGATTTCTTTTCTCTTGGGTAGATATCTAGGAATAGAATTTCTGGGTCATTTGGTAACTCTATATTTAACATTTTGAGGAACTGCCAAACTGTTTTCCAAAGCACTTGCACCATTTTACACCTGCAAATGCACCTACCAGCAATGTATGAGGGTTCCAATTTATGCACATTCTTGCCAAAAGTTGTTATTGTCTATCTCTTTGATTATAGGAATTCTCGTGAGTGTGAAGTAGTATGCTATTGCGGTGTGCATTTCTCTAATGACTAAGGATGTTGAGCATCTTTTCACGTACTGATTGACCAGTTGCAGACCTTCTTTGGAGAAATGTCTGCTCAGATACTTTGTCCTTTTTAAAATTTGTCCGCTCATTGTTGAGTTGTAAGAGTTCTTTGTATGTTCTAGTTGTAAGTCCTTTATCAGATATATGACTTGCAAATATTTTCTGCCATTCTGTGAGTTATCTTTTCATTTTCCTGATTGAATCTTTTGAAGAGTAAAAAAACTTTAATTTTGATTAAGTCCAATTTATCAGGTTTTTCTTTTATGGCTTGTGTTTTTAGTGTTGTATCTAATAAATCATTAAACATCAGCATGTTTTAAAAAACCTTCCCAGAGGATTCGCATATAGATCCAGGGTGGAGAACTCCTGCCATACTCCACTGTGTGTATAGCTCTCCCAACTCTCATTGCTCTCTCACACTGCCACAAAGACGACCGAACCAAGGACTGAACAGTCTGTGAAATCTTCTTTGTTAGTACCCTTGTTTATTTTCTGTCGTCTTCTACTAGAATGTGAACTCCATAAAACAAATGCTCCATGTGTTTCCTGCTGTGTTCCTGGCACAGGGTCTAGCACATGGACAGCGTTGGTTGAATGCAACAATGGACACACCTGCAGAGCCGATCTTCCCCTGCCATCCTCCCACCCCTTCCTGCACAACAAGCTTCTTGCCTTTTATTCTCAGTTTCTGTTACTGTTGCATCACCTTCCTCTTCATCCAAGCCAGAGGTCTGGGAGTCTTCCTCATCCTCCACATCTAATTGGTAACCAAATCCTATTCATCCTCCCAGAGAGAGCTGTGATTCACACCCACACTGCCCTGCATTGCAGTCATGCCTGTCTTTTTCCGTCTTTCTCACCTTTCTGTGAATTTCTCATGGACATAGATAGAGCCCTCCCGGATTTCTGTCCTTAGCACTTCACCCAGCACTGGGGCACAGGCAGGACCTTAAGGTGGCTGCTGAATTGAATTGATCCTAGGGATTTGGAATCTGGGTCTGTGAGCTGGACCCAGTAATCAACAGCCCTTTTTATGGCAGCCCCATGACTGTTCTTTTACTCTAATGAGAGTTGAGTGACTGATTCTGTGATGAGATGTCGGTGGCTGTGAAAAGGTAGAAAACTGTGCTAAGGCTGGAATTTTGATGTAGAGGGAGACCCTCTAGCGAGTGGGAGAACTGAGCATCTCTATAAAGAAAATATCAACTACTGATCCAGAACATTGGGTGATCTCTGAAGTGACAGTGAGATGTAAAAATTAGCACAAGAATGAAGAATGTTTCAATGATAAATGATCAAAATTAACCCCATCATAAGGCTTGGCCTTTCTGCCACACAGGAAGAATAGTGTGAATGGGTAAATTAGAAAGGCTTTCGTGGGAGAAAGCCATTCGTCTTGGAACCGCAGTATTTCAACATGTCAGGTCCCAAGTGGACCCTGGCAAAGATGAGAACAGCTGGCTCAGAATCAGAGGTCCACTTCTCCCATTTTTAACATTTTTTCCTGAGAAGAATCAATCCAGCCTGAACATCTTTTGAGCCTGAGGAGACAGCAGGAGAGAAGCTCACTGGATCAGGCTTTTCTTTGGTGAGTTTTAAAACACAAAGAAGGAATTGGCTTCATTTTGATTGGAATAAACAAAAGAGTGTACCGGGCAAATGAACTGCTGTGCATATGCTTAATTTCCACGGTATGATATCTAATTGTCACATTTGTCTCCCCACAACCTCCTCCCTGACTGTAGGAGGGATCGGCTACGTGACCCCGCGGTGGGGGCATGGGTGGAGCAGTGGTAGAGCTGCGTCAGTGCTTCCCTCGGGTCCCGGTCACCTGGTGTCTGCAGGTGCATTGGGCTCTGCCCTGAGGGACAGAGCCAGAGGCGCTGGGGGTGAACGGCACCTGGAGCAGCCCTCAGCCCCTGATGGATAGAGTTTGAGGATAAATGCCCCAGCTTCCTCATCTCTGGGGACTGGGGGAGATGGCTCTGAGGCATGTTCCACACAGTCTCCTGGAACTTTCCAGTGGGATTGAACTCCAGTGGCCACAGCGGTGACTGGTTTGATAACACGCTATCTACAAGCTGCCTTCTCTTCCCTGTCTCACTTCCACACTCCTGGGGTCACCTCAATCCTTGCACTCAATTCCCTGTCCCAGGGTTTGCTTCCTGCTAAGAGGACAGGACAGCAGGAAATGTGCCTTGGCGGTGGCAGGGTGTCCCCTCACCCTTGGTAAGCCAGCGCCCTTTCCTGGTGAGTCTGATGGGCTTGTCTGCTGTCCCAAGGGCGAGAGGACTGGGCTTCCCTGGCAGAGATTGGAAGCCTCTGAGAGGTCCGAGTGCCAGAGGAGGTGAGGGTCGCCAGCGGAGCAGGGTGAAAGTTTAACTAGCTTTCTTTCGACACCGTCATTTGTCCAGCAGGTTTCTGGAGTGAGCAAAGCTAAAAGCCTTGTGCGGGTTAGCTTCAGGGCGACTCTGGGCAGCAGAAACCGTGGCTGCCCCTGTCCAGACTCAGAGACACTGCTTGTGGGGGCTGCTGGGGCCACAGCTGAGCCCCTGGTTAAAGTTCTGTGGTGGCTGGCTCTGGGAGGGAGCAGGTTTTTCTTGTTGAGAGACAAAAAATGAGAAAGAAAGAAAGCTTTTTGATCTTACTTCTTTATGGGACTGTTGGGTCTTGGATTTTGTTTCTCCCCCAGATGAGAGAACAGATCACTTCTCCCTGGGCTGTCAAAAAGAAGATGTAGCAGAAAGGGCTTTTAGAGTTTAATGCTGCCAAGATTCTGATATTGTTGAGAGAAGCTGGAAATTTGGATTTTTATGTGAAATCTCTCCATTTTTAAATGTTGGCTCCCTTTCTTCCTTTCTTCCTTCCTTGCTTCTTTCCAAAACCATAACAGGCCAAAACAGAATTAAAGCAAAATAAAACAAAACAGGTCTGTGGGCTGACTGAACACTTGGGTGACCAGTTTGTGACCTCTGACCTACACACTTACGGGGGAACATTGTTAAACAGCTAAGTGAAAAATGAAAAGTTGACTTCTGTGCACTGAAGCTGTGACTTCAGTCCTTCACAGACGTTTGCTGTGTGTCTGCTCCGTGCCACCACTCTGCCAGCGCCGAGATTCAGAAGTGAGTGGGGAGCAGTCCCGCAGGCGAGGCCTCCCCTGCGGCGGAAGGCGTGGCTTAGGCCAGCGCAGCTGGTAGAGTGACAGCACTGCATTTTAACTTGGCTTAAGTAGAAAAGGGAACTTATTGGAAGGAACCCGTGAATCTGTGGCTCTCATGGAATCTGCGGGCAGCCAGGCTTCATGAAAAGCTGGAGTCAGGGCCTGGAAATCACGGCACTTGAACCCTCACAGCTTCTTAGTTCCTCTCCCTCTCTCCTGGACAGACTGGCTTTCTCCACCAGGCAGGCGCATGGACAAGTCACGGACCAGGCTGACTGGAGCTCAGCCCTGCTCCACCATCCTGGGAGAGAGGACGACGGGGCGCTGCCTTCCAGCCCAGTCCTACTCAGACGTGGCTTCCAGCACCCATCCCTGTGGGTGGGTGGAGGGTGAATCTTCACAGAAAGGGGACACTGTGATCTGAAAGGGGCCTCCTACAGGAGGACAGATACTTCATTCATTCAGTGAAGCACTGTGAGTGCCTTTGAGGGACCGGGCATTGACCAAGCCCTGCTAGAGAAAGTCATCAATAAGATGAACACGTCTTTACCTCCCTTCGGAGAGCTTCCATTCTCTTGAGAGTAGAGAGAAAAAAAAAGAAACAAGAAAGCAATTCCACATAGTGGTGAGTGTCATGAAGGAAATGCAACTGGCTATTGTTCAGAGAGTGACAGGAGGGGTGATGGAGTGACGAGGAGGGGCGATGGAATGATGAGGAGGGGCGATGGAGGGGCCATGGGGTGATGAGGAGGGGCGATGGAGGGGCCATGGGGTGATGAGGAGGGGCGATGGAGAGGCCATGGGGTGATGAGGAGGGGCGATGGAGGGGCCATGGGGTGATGAGGAGGGGCGATGGAGTGACGAGGAGGGGCGATGGAGGGGCCATGGGGTGATGAGGAGGGGCGATGGAGGGGCCATGGGGTGATGAGGAGGGGCGATGGAGGGGCCATGGGGTGATGAGGAGGGGCGATGGAGGGGCCATGGGGTGATGAGGAGGGGCGATGGAGGGGCCATGGGGTGATGAGGAGGGGCGATGGAGTGACGAGGAGGGGCAATGGAGGGGCGATGGCAGCTGTAGAAAGAGGGTGTGGGGAAGGACTCTCTTCAGGAGGAGCTGACATTTCATCTGAGAGTCGCAGGTGAGAAGGAGCCGGAATAACATGGTCAGATTTACGTTTTAGACAGATGACTCTGGCAGGAGGAAAGAAAGGAATTTTCTCTCCCGGCCTCAGGAAACAAAGCTCGCTAAATCAACTGGCTGACAAGGAAAGGGTTTTTATAGGGCCATATACCAAGGTGACCTTGTCATCTTCAATCAGCCCCGACTTATTTGCATCTTTGAGCAATAAAGATCAGCTCTTCCCTATACCGTACCTCAGAGTTTATAATCCACTCTCTCCTTCACAAGGTATTTATCTTCCGCTTTCTTTGAGGTGGGCAGGGCAGGGATTCGTCTCCATCTTACAAGAGAGGAGACTGGGACTAAACGAGACTGTCATGTTCCCCAGCTACATGGAGTAGTAGGTGTAGAACGAAGCCCTCTCCCCTCCAGACCACTCCATCGAGTGCCCCGGCCACACTACTGAGGAGCAAAGCCCCACGTCAGTCCAGAGTCCTGGTGTTCCCCTGTGCCTCTGTTCAGTGGACTCAGTAGGGATATGAGCCTGGCTGCCTTTCTTTTCATGTATCTCAGAGCTTAGCCATGGGACCCCAAAACCCTAACACTGTCCCCCAAAATACCCATGTGTTTGTCCAGACCTTTAAAAAAAATCTGTTTTTTATGAAAGACTTCTTTTTCCTCCAGGGTAACAGATTCTGGAAGCTCGCTCTGCTGTCGCCATGTGTTCCGTGCCTGAAGCACGGGAATGGCCTCCACACCGTCTCCTTTCCTGCTTGTCCTGGTTTGTGTACAAAATGTCACTGATGAAGTTTTTTCCTAACCAGAGCTATACGTCAGAATCACCTAGGAAGCCTCGTGAAAACTCAGATCCCTGGGCCCCCCAGCCCTGGCGGGTGGGGTCCTTTGGGAGGAAGAGAGGCTGACATAGGGGGGTTTCCCAGCAGGGCGGGGCTGGGATCCAAGGCGCCGGGTTCACGCAGACTGCAGAGTGGTGTGTTTATGTGAGCAATCTCCCACCAGGTGGCAGTCAAGCTCCATCTGACGTCGCAAAGGAGCCTGTTCCAACAAAATCTGCAGTGTTACCACAATCTTCCAACAGATAGAGCAAAATGTGTTTTGAAGAGGGGTGCCTTTTTTCTAATTTGCACTAGGGTACTGTCGGGGGAAGAGGGAGAATCCCCCTCTGCCCTTTTCCTTAAGGTTCTTCTGGCTGGCCAAATAATCAACAAGACAGGTTAGCAGGAGAAAATAATACCAATTTTAATAACATGTATACATGGGAGAAACTCAGAAATGAGCAACTCGTCCCTCTGTCTAAGCTGCTTGCTTAAATATTGCAGCTAAAGGCGAGGAGCGTGTTGGGGGTGGGTAGTGGCCTGGGACTTCAGAGGCCAGGAAGACGATTCTTTTCAGGGTCATCTATAGATAATGTGGTCAGGGAGAGACAGAGTTTTTGATAAAAGAGGCTTGGTGCCTTTCCTATTGTAACCTCTATCCTACATTATCTTTACAGCCATCATGATAATAACTCCTTCCTGAAACAGATCTTTTGTTTTAAATTCTTTAGGCAGTTTGGGAGGGGAAACTCAAATATTCTTCCTGAGTTCTCTGAGTCCTTATTGTTTTCAGCTCCAAATAATGGGCTGGAGTGGTGCCTCCTGGGGTAGCTTGCCCTGAGCACCATCAGTACCTTATGGGTTAGTGGTTACTACAGGCTTATGTTTTAGGGCAAAGTGCTGGAAAAAACCCCAAACCTGCATTTCAAGAGCGTATTTTGAAGGACACAAGTTCTATAGGATGTTAAGAGGTGTGTCAACAAAGAGTGCGTGGCCAAATATATCTAGTCTGAAAAAGTCTTGAGGAAAATACCCCTACCAAATTTGTTAAACCCAGCTTGCCCCGTGTGCCTTGTGAAACTCTCAGAAGTGTGACGTCTGCAGCGTTTCCCAAGTTACCTGACCATAACTGTGCCTCGGGGTACTAGCACAGTCCAGAATTCTCTCTGAGAAACACTTGGAGAGTTTGCTCCTATTGAGCTCCTGTGAGGGAGTCGCTGTGGAACTGCATGGACAGACATTTTGACTGCAGGTAAACTAGTTTAAGACACATGGTCCGTTGTTATCCAAATCTCTTTAGTTCCCCAATTCAGACAGCGAGACTTTGCATAGGAAGTTCAAGGTAGCACCTTCTCTGAATCTCTTTGGTTCCTGAGTTTGCAGAGGGTGAGAGGCGAGAGTCCCCATAGGGAGAGATCACCTGGCACTTTAGCTCCTGAGTTCTGATGGTCAGAGACTGCAGAGCGAGGGACACATATGCTCAGAAAGAAAAGGGGCAATGCTCCTCCAGGAACCTAGGTTTCTGGATATTCAAAATAGTGGTCTGGACAGACAGAAAAAGCTGCTAACAGGATAGTTTTCATCCTTTCTGTGGTCAGCAGGTTTCCTTGTAAACAGAAGGTGTGGGTAGAAGAACGAATTATGTAGAAAGCTCTGAGAAGTGGGAGCTGACATTTGAAACCTCTCACGGAGCCTCCATCTGGGAAGAGGTCTGAGCCACACTGGAGAGAGAGAGAGGCTGAGAGACAGAGAGAGACTGAGTGACAGAGGGACACAAGAGGTGGGTTCTTCTTACGGCTTTTTGTTTTCCAACTTGGAATAGACAATGATCACAACGAAAGGTATACCTGGGAACCCAGCGGGGATGCAGGAAGCCACCTCTGGATAAGTAATCAGACTTCACAGCCAGAGGCAGAACAATTCTTATCTGAAAAGCAGAAAACAGAGAAGTAGGGGCCAGGGTCCTTGGGCCAGGCTTGGGAGTCAACGGGCTGGAGGAGAGTCGTCATAAAGCCAGCACACCCCACGACGGGGAAATTAGAGGCCCCGGTCCAAACAGAGCATTCCTTAACGTGGCGCCGTGTGAGCGCGTGTGAGCCACGCGTGGGCTCTGTGGCACCGGGCCCGCGGCCCGCTGCCCCATCTGTGTGGGCACACCAGGGGCGCCCCTCACACACCCTCTGCCCTCTGAAGCTGACCATGAGCAAACTGTCTGACCTGCACTCTGCCTTCCTAGGAACAAGCAGCAGAAACCACACGTCACGCGTCTGAACCAATAACAGAGCAATCGACTCCAGGACTGTTGGGATGCAGAGGGAGCCCGCCCCCACCAAGCGTGTTGGGAATGACTGCTGTCGTTTGTGCGGTGATTTTTAGGACAGATAGACAATTGCACAATTTTAATAGTTGTGATTTACTGTGATGTGAATTAAAAATACATAAAACCTATGACCGTACAAAAAGTCATTAGACCTAGGCCTTTTTCATGTTTCATAAACCTTAGACTTTTTTTTCATAAAACTTTTGAATTAAGCCAAATCTTAAAAAAGTGGTTTGATTTACAGTCAATTAAAAAAATGTTTTTAGGTAAATAATAGCAGAGGGGATGCAAAGATCTGGAGGAAACCGGGAAGGCTGTTTGCAAGGGGCTGAAGCTGGGGACCCACGCGGGCTTTGGAGCCTGAGAGGCCTGGCGTGTGTCAGTTGTTAGCTGTGTGACCTGGGGCAAAGTACTTAACTTCTCTGTCTGGGCTGTCACGTTTGGAAATGCTAAGGACTATCAGGTATTGATTTCCCGCCAGTGGCAGGCCCGTTGTTTGGGGGCCCCAGGGAGTATCTCCACTGTGCTCGGACAGCCTGTGTGTGACAGGGGACGGGGAGCGGGAGGCTATGCCGCGCTGTGTCCTGGCCTGCAGAGCTGCCTCGACAACAGCTCCTGCAGACACAGCCAGGAGTGAGCACCGCTGCTGCCTCACGTCCACGTGCCACCATTTCGAGGCCACTATGCCGGGGATGCGGTTTCCTTCCTGGTCCTCCGCCCTGGAGTGCCTGTGCCTCCTGTCCTTGTCCATGAGAGTGCCCACGCCACCCCCCGAGCGACAGGGGACGAAGAGGGAGGCAGATTAGATGGCTTCAGGAGACTGTGGTTTCATCCTGTCTCAGCCTCTGTGACTTTGGGAAAAACAGCCAGTCAGTCAGCATCACTTATGAACTGTGAGACTCGGGCCAGTGAGGTGCTGTTCCCTTTCCGGGAAACGTGAACCCAGTGTTGACCTTCCCACCAGCAGTAACAGGTGTGCTTGTTTTCCTGTGTGATCTTCAACCCTGAACATGGAGTTTTAAAAATCTTTGCTAATTTGATATTATTTTACTTTTTCTTTATTTAAATTAGAGTTGTTGATCTTTTTTCCCATGTGTTTGTCATTTTCATTTTCTTCTCTTTTGTGAATTATTTTTGTCTTTGGCCCCCCCACCCCCCTGCCCTAAGTTGGGAGTGTTAGTGTATTTCTTTTTGTTTTGTAGCAACTCTTGAAAAAGTAACTTTTTACTTTAAAAAGTTCTGCTTAACATTCCTTATCAACATTTACATACACACATATGTGTGTATATTCAGAGAGCCAGAGCCAGAGGGAGAAGCTGTTTTAAAGTTCTTGTCTCTATTGGCTCTGTCATTTCTGAATATGTTTTTATTGAAGGATTTTTTTTCTTTGTCTGTCTAGTAGTTATTCCTCCAACATTTTAATACGAAAAAATTTAAACGTATACCCACCACCTAGATTCTACAGTTCACATTTTATTATATTTGCTTTATCACATATCTATGTATAGTAATTTTTAAATTAAACGCTAGACATTGTAAATTTTACATTGCTGATTGCTAGAGTTTGTTGTCTTCCTTCAAAGGATGTTTGGCACAGTCCTGGCAGTTAAATTACCGTCCTTAAGTTACTTGGGGATTACCTTGACCCATTTGAGACTGAAGCTCTGTCAGGAGAGTTTAGGGTACCCTTCCCCAGGCTACTTTATTCCTACTAGTGCACACCCCCTCTGAGCTCCAACTGAAAGCCCTGGATGTTTGACAAAACTCTCCACTCCTCCTGGTGGAGCCTGAGGGTCGCCTAGCCCAGGGTGAGCTTTTGGAACTCTTACGCTTATAGCTCCCTTGTCACTCTATGCCCAGCCTTGTGGGGTTTCTTCCTGCACAAGTGAAATTTAGTGTTTAGCAATAGACTAGAGGGCACCCCTATGCAGATTTTTGGAATTCTTTCTTTGTATAGCTTCCTCCTTTCTGGTTCTCTGCCTTGCAGAAGAACCAGACATTCCAGAAGCCTAGGTGCCCTTGAATTTAATCTCTGAAGAGAGCAGAAGGGAAAAACTGAGAATTATTAAACCCTACTTCAAAGTTTTTGCATGGAATTACGTATAGGAAACTACAGAAGTTATTTAGTGGGGTTCCACTGTCGGTGTACAATTCCTTTTTACCAAGAGAATAGTGAAAACTCTCGGCCTGGCATGGTTCACCTTTGCCTTATGCTGTTTTGTTCAAGTTCTGCTGCTATTCCTCTGTGTCTCTCACTGTTCTTATCGTATTGGCTCTCAATTCTGAGTGTCTCCTTATGTTAGCACTCTTCTTTGTTTCCTTTCTTTAAAATTTTTCATAGTAAAAGGTTAAAAGAAAACATATGTGAAAGTAGAGAGCATAGTATAACTACTCCCACCACTTCATCACCCATCTTCAACATGTACCAATAGTTGAGGGATCTTATTCCTAACTGCAGAGTACTGTCAGATTTTATGTCTGCAGTTCCTCTAAGGAAGTAGTTGTTAAGATTGGCTGCATATTAGAATCACTGGGAGAGGTTTTAAACATATCTATTTCCAGGCCACATCAAGACCAGTTAACTCTGGATCTCTGGTGGTGGGCCTTAGGGTCTTTGGTTTATAAAGCTCCCCAGGTGACTCCAGTGTGTAGCAATGAGGAGGACCATTGCTCTAAGGTCACTTCTCAGTGGTGTCACTGCCCTCCATTAGGGGGCAAAGAGCTGCCAGCTGTCACTGTTCATGAGAGATGGCAGAGTCTGGCTGCACTTGGAGAGGCCATAGCTCAGCTCTGCTCCGTGACCAAATGCTTTGTGCCCAAGTGTCTCTGGATGCTACCCTTTGTTGATGTGATGGAAGGGAGAAGGATTTGTTCAACCCTTTTTGGTGGAAACTATCACTCCCAAATTAGGCTTGGGTTATGTTAGGCAGAAACTTAGGCACCAAGAGCATTCTTGATTAATATGGTCAACAGCCTCTCCAGAAGCTTGGTGCTACTGTTTTTTGCCATTTTCTCATTTTATTTTGAGTCATGGTAACTGTGTGAGGTAGGGATCATTTTAGAGATGGGAAACAAGGATGAATAGCACTGAAGAACGGTTCTCAAGGTCATGTGCCCTGTTAGTAGACCCCAAACCAACGCTAGTCCCAGGTTTTATTCCTCTTACTCCAGTGCTTTCTCTCCTAAGTGGAGTGTCTCCCCTGGGCAGGCTCTGAGCATGCTGTGGATCCTGGGGAGAAAGCTTGGCCTGCTGCAGGGTAATTATAGTGCTCAGGGCCGGAACTTCGTTTATGTGGCCATCAATTCTCCTTATTCAGGTCTGTCTCAATGACCCACTCACACGCTAGGCCTGGTGAAATTTAGGGAAAAATGTCAAATAAGTTTGGAGGAAGAAGATGGCCCCGTCAACACTGACAAGAGAGATGAGCATGCTTATGCACTGCTGTGGGAAGATAAATTCAGCCACTTTGGAGGGAAATTTGGTAGTATCTATTAAAATAAATGGATAAGCCCTGTGACCCAGGAATTTCACTTGTAGATGTCCACTCTAGAAAAACACTCCCTGGGACTTTGGGTAGGAAGTATGAACAAGCTGTTTATCACAGTGTTGTTTGTAATTGTGAAAATTTTGAAAGAAGTTAAATGTTTATTAACAATGGAATTACCATGCTATTAATTACTAATGATAAATAATATTGGCATAATATTACTGTGAAACACTACACACAAGTTAATTTATGTGTACTAATATGGAAAGACTTCTAAGATGTAGTGTAGAGAAAAAAAGTTGTAGAAATGAAAGTGCAATATAAAATCATTTCTGTAAACAAAATGTAGAAGAAATAAAATAACACATGTATATGTAAATACATAGAAAAAGTGTGGAAGGAATATACACCAAATTGATAACAGTAGTTATTTCTGAAATGGAGAGACGAGACTGGTCTTGGGGATGGGTAGTGAAAGGGTACCTTAACTGAATGTTTACTACTACTTTAAAAATGAATGTTTTAGATATCTAAATGGTGATGAATTGCAGTTTCCTTGAAAAACAGGTGAGCACCCATTAGGCCACACTGGTCTTTCTTCAGTGCAGCCTATGAGGGATGAGGGCTCTGGCACTGCCTCCTGAGAAGTGGGAACTCAGCAGAGCTTATCCCATATTTCCCCTTCCCAGACCCAACCTACGTTTCATTTGGTTCAAGGGCCATCAAGTCATACTTAAGAGGATCAGGAACAATCTTGTAATTGTCTTGATTTTAGCAAAAAGTCAAGTGTGATTCAGCAGGCAAATGGCACTTGACTTTTCCAGAGTGCTGTTCACAGGGATTCCTGGTCCACTCCCCGTGCTCTCAGAAGGATGGGTGGGGAGCCGCACCACGTTACCCACCTGCAGGCAAGTTGTGCCACGAGGGAGTTGAGGTGCCCTTTGCAGCCTTGTGGACACAAGGCTGGGCTCATGACAGGGTCACCAGGAGAGGACTTGCTGATTCTCATCATGCTGTCTGGGCCACCACTCTTGTTCTTCCCTTCACCTAAAATGCTCTCCCAGCTTCTTCCTGCCTAGCTACCCAACTCCCAAGTCTCTACTCAGTGTGCTCATTCATTGATTTGAAAAATATTTAAGCTTCTTGAGAGCAGAGCATCTGGTCTGTTTTGGTTATGGAAGTATTTTAAACACTTGTCATAGTGCATGGCACACAGTCAGTGGTCAGCAAACGTTTGTTGAATGAGTGAATGAACTATTTATCCATTTCCTACTGTGCATTAGGCTATGCAATGGGGGCACAGTGGTGACCAATTCAGATACATTCCCCACTTAGGGGGCTCAGTGTCCTATGAGAGACATGGTGGGCAACCTGCTTCATCAAGGAGAAGAAGACCTCCCTAAGGACATGGGATTTATGATAGAAGCTGAAGGATGAGTAGAGTTACCCATAAGACAAGCCGAGAAGGGAATTCCTAGCAGGAGGAAAAGCAGGTGTAAAGGCCCTGAGGTAAGTATGAGAAATAATAGAAAGAGAAATTAACCCAGTGATGGGAGGAGGGCACAGGTGGCAAGAGATGAAGGTGGGGACGTGGGCAGGGATGCGTCATGCAGCCCTTAAGTCTTGAATTTTGAGTTTCCATAATGTATAATAAAAAGCCTAGTACACGCCTGCCACATAGTAGACCCAAAATGACATTTATTGTTGTGTTTAATTTCACCACTTTTAGAAACACTCCACTCTCACCTAATTTATTTCAAGCCACAGTGGTGTCTCCAATTTTCAATGTCCTTGTAGTCTCCACCACATCCTGTTTTTATTTGTCTGCCCAGCACATTTTCCTGTAGTGACTCTCACACTCTGCCACTCCATGTGATTGTGCTGGGCCTGTCAGTCAGATGGCCCTTTCAGGGGTGGGCACAGCATTCAGGGTGTCCCACAGTCCAGTGCGATGATTCTTGTGGGGAGGAAGGCAGGTGGCCCAGAGAGAGCAGGTCTGAATTTGTCTGGGGGACTGAAACGGATGGGAGGGAGAGAAGGGCTCTTTCTCTTCTCTAGGGTTACAGTATCCTGGAAGAGCAGATCCAGCCAGGACCTGCCAGTGTTTCTCTTTGCTCCTCCTTCTGTCTCTTGCTTCTGCTTCCTTCTGTGAGAGTTTCATGCTTAGGAAGGGTTTCTCTGTGGGGCAGCAGTGTGTTGGTGCCATTGTCTGCATCTCTGGATTCAGTCATGTCTGAAGCATGAAGCGGACCCCCTGGATGTACAGGAATACAGTTCATCACTATAATTTATTTTCTGGATAGATAGTGGGCACTAATAGACAAATTCCAAGCCCAATACTTCTTTTTTATCAATCACAGTGCCTGGTACATTGCTAAGCATACAGCAGGTGCTCAGTAAGTACCTATCTGATGATTAACACAGAATCTAGGTCACTGAGCTCGATAACAATATGATGGATCATTTCACTCCTGAATTAATCAGTGGGTTGTGAGCGATTCAAAATATAGGTTCATGTTTCAATTTCAGAGACACTCCATGAGCTGAAACACTGCTTCTTGGATTGTTTGAAATACTATTTTCCCTGTGCGCCAGGTAATAATGTGAAAGTGAAGAAAACACAAGGATGTAATGGAGTTCTTGAGGAAAGCAGAGCAGGGGACCCCCATTGGCACCATGCTACATGTAGGGTATTTCACATTTCCAGTTCTTCCCGTCTTGGAGATGCACTCACTAATAGATTGCAGAGAATGCGATTGGGGCAGGAAGAATTGATCACAGTGCCGTCCTTCAGTGACGTGCTCCGTGGCCTCCTGAGACGTGCTGTGGGATTCTCTCCCTCCCTTGCTTTGGCTTGGTTGTAGCTTCATCAGTGCCACTGGCTGTCGGCCCTCAGCCTTTTCTGTGTTAGAAAATCCTGGGGAAGAGGAGTTGATATATTTGCTTACTAGCCTTCTTGATTACTCATGTTGATTTGATTTTTTTTTGCATTGTGCATGTGAATCAAATTGTTAGAATAAATCTAAGCAGAGTTTCTCTATATCCTGGAAAGACGTTGAATGCAGTCATGTGGGAAGTGCAGGGGCAGTGGATTTTAAATCTTACCACCTCACCAAGCCATCTTCTTATAAGAGAAAACTAGGCGGTCATTTCAAATGGCCCTTAAGGGGTACAGAGCAGAAAGCCACCATGGCTGGGAAGCTACACGAGGGGGTGGGGGGCAAACTGAGTGGTGGGAAACCCTGTCTGGGTGTCTGCTCAACCCTGGGCAGCTCCCTTCTCTGAGACCCCACTGGGGAGGTGCCCAACAGCCTGGTTGCTGCTGCTGCCACGTCACAACTTCTCTTCCTCCTCCTCCTCTCTCCACCCCCCTTTCCCCCTCATTCCCCTCCTCCTCCTGTTCCTCCCCCTTTGGACTGTAGGTACAGAGGGTTGTATTAATCCCTCTCCTTAGCACCGTATCCGTGGCTTCCTGCCCTTGCCCTGCTCACTCCCGAGGTATCCTCCTGTGTTTGAGATGTCTTCTGGAGGATGAGGTGTCATTGTAGAGCAGGTGGAGCCCTCTGCATGTGTTTTTAATTTACACAGTTGCGCTTGTGCTCCAGAGCCCGGCTGCTCAAAACATGGTCCTCAACCCAACACATCACCTGGAGATTGTTAGAAACAGCCTCTCCAGCCCTGCCCCGCACCTGCTGAGACAGATGTCGCATTTTAACAAGACGTTGAAGTCAGAGAAGCTCTGATCTAGCTCTCACTCTGCTTCTTCCTTTTTCTCAATAATATGAGCTCCATCTGTGCTACTCTGTGTGCATCCAGTTTGTTGCTTCTAACTGCTTCATTTCTGTGATGTTCATCCATGTGTTTTCCTCTCCACTCTCCCAGTGATGGGCACCTTCTCTGGTTGCTATAATTAGATTAAGTGACCCTACCCTTCTGGCCAGAGATGATTATTCCCCTCCAGGGAATTGGTGTCTGGGTCTGAGATATGGCTGCTCAGCCTGGAATTGTCTTTCTGCTGAGGAAATAAAAACTTGGGAGCTGTGGAATGGGCATAAGCTGGAAGAACAGAGCAAGGGAGAAGCTACAAAGAGAGGAGCAGAGATGAGAGACAAATAGAAAGTTCCGTTTCTTTCCTGACGCCTGGCTGCCAGTGGGTTCCTTGATGTACTCTCATGCCCTTAAAACGTACTCTCCTGGGCCAGCCCTGATGACCTAGTGGTTAAAGTTTAGCACACTCCACTTCGGCAGCCTGGGTTCAGGTCCTGGGCACAGAACCACACCACTCATCGGTCAGTGGCCATGCACATTTTTTTTATTTGAGTGGCAGCTCACATTAGAAAAGAAAAAAAAATGGACGATTGGCAACAGATGTTATATCAGGGGTAATCTTCCCCAGCCAAAAAGAAAAAGGTATTCTTCCTTTTTTTTTTTGAAAACTTTGCCTTTTTTGTTGTGGTAAAATATACATAACATAAAACTTCTCATTTTAACCGTTTTTAAGTGTTCAATTTATTGACATTAAGTGCATTCACATTGTTGTACAACCATCACCACCATCCATCACCAGAAGTTTTCATCATCCCAAATTGAAATTTTGTACTTCTCTTTTTCTGAGGCCAGCTTGAGTTGGTTTTTATTCCACGTAAACCATAAACCATAAATAAAACACTAGGAATCAGAAGTCCTTGGTCTGTCACCAACTCATGATGTGATCTGAGAGAAGTCTGTGGGACAGAAATCATGGATCCATAAAGAAAGGATGTGTGATTGGATCAGGCGTTCTTATCCCAGGCTCTTGGACAGGCTTCAGGTAGCATACACACTCTCTGAAATCAGATGGAGCATTTGGTTTAATGGGTGCATATTTTGGGGGAGAGGACCAATAGTTTTCATCAGCCCTTCAAAGTATTTCAAGAACAAAGTAAAGTTACTAATTGAGGGTTTGATGATCTCTTCCTTTATTAGGTAAAATTAGCCCTGAGGACACTCTGCTACTTAAAACACGGTCTCTGCCTTCAGTGAGTTCAGTTTTCAGAGGAGAAGGCTGCGGGTGGTAAGGTGGGAGGAGGGAACTGAAGGCCAATGGAGAAGTCACTCTAGCCAGAGAGGACCACCTTTGGGGTCTGTCAGAACACCAGCCCAGTTCTCAGTAGAAGCCCCAGGGAAATTGGAACAGAAGGGTCAAGTTGCATCCAGGGCACTTTCTCCAAGGTGAGCAATGGGGTCCATCTCCATCTGACCTTCCTCTGACACCCAGAACCTCTCTGAAGCTCTTTGAGTTAAATGAGGAAATCCTCACACAACACTTCATGGTGTCTTTCACATGGAACCTGCTCAGTGAGTGGGAAGTGTTATCATCACGAGGCAATGCAAAGGTTGGAAAAATGAAGATTTTCCATGTTTGACATAGTCTTTAAGATCAGATGTCACAAGTTGGAGGATAACTAGATGAACATTTGTGGCCAGCTGACTTGTTTGGCCCAAAGTATTTGGAAAAAAAATGTACATTTGTTTTCAACAATGAAAAATGAGAAGATTTTGCAGAGAAGTTCTGATTTTCAACTTTTAAATTTTTTGGAAAAAATCAGCAGGAGCGATAACCTTGGGCTGGAGCGAAGCACTTATGAGTTCCGGGTGTGTCTTCTCCATGTGCCGCGGCCCGAGCACTTTTCCTGGCCTCCACTGGTCTTGTTTCCCTGTGGATATGACTGGCCTGACCTCTGTGGACTTGGCAGTTTGTGACTTCTGTCTGAAAGTACCACGTCCAGGTGGGATCTGGGATGTGAAGACTTTGGAAGGAGGCTTGAGCAAGCAAAGGCTAAAAGGATAGAGACTTTTAAATTTAATTGAATATTTTAAAAGAAACTTTGCTTGTTATTTTCTTAGATGTAAGAAAATTTGATCACCAGGCCTTGGCCACTCGTCTTGCTTCACGCCAGAGCAGCCCTAGCAACTGCTCAGGCTGCTGTGTCATGAAGCCCTGGCTGCAGCCTCTGCTGCCACCACCAGCTCTGCAGACCAGGAGCCCCCATACGTGGCGCCAAGTGACAGGAGAAACAGTCAAACCCGCGCACTGGCTGGGCCAGGTCCACAGAGGCCCTGGCTTTTCTAGTGGCTGCTGGAGGAGCTCGGTAACATGACCTGCGAGTGTGGGAACTCAGAGCTGACCTTGACTGGTAGAGGCACAGAGAGTCAGCAGATGGTGAGGTGCCTCCTGCCCCAAGCTGGCTGTACTGAGCTGCAGCTCCACGTGGCCTCTCTGAGGGGCCCTAAGTGACTGAGCAGTCAGCTGTGTTGTGGATCTGTGACAGCTTGGAATTGCACTGCCTAGCATTTGTTTCTCCTTTTTTCCCTGCCTCACTCTGTCTGCCTCATTCTTGCTTCTCTGGGATCACAAGTAAGCTTTGCCACAGGCTCTGCTTTCTAGGGAAAACGGAATAAGCATATATGCTCATCTTAGGCAACTTGTAAAATCCTGAAAAACATAAAGAAGACGGTAAAATAGCTCACCCACGATCCGTCCACCCAGTGATAGCCTCTGTGAACATACTGGAGTATTTGCGCTTGCTGCTCCCTCCCGCCTCTCCTTCCCTCTCTTCTCTGTCTCTGTCATTTAAGCAGGTGGGATAGGAGAATTGAGGCTGGGAAGATATGACTTGAAAAGGAATGGCTGAGAGAGGGCTTAATACTTGTCTTGCTGTAAGGAAAGAGCTTTTATAATGGAGACGCTGAATAAAAGGACAATAAGTTAAATAGCAAAATCAGAAAGAGAGATTTGATGCATGGAAGAACTCCACGATTGCCAGAAGGGTTCTGCACTGGAGGGAATTCCCGGGAAGGAAGGCTGTGTAGTCCCCGCTGACTGAGGAAAGGTTGGGGCTGTGGGGACAGAAGAACAAAGACTGTGACATGAAGGTGTTCAGGGCAGCACCTTTTCTGGCAGAAGAGAAACTACTAGAGAAAAAGTGGCTAAGAAGATAAGCAATTGATGGAAAAGAAGGGGGAGAAATGGGAGAAGGGGAAATAATGCAAATTGAGTTTATTGTGTTTACAAAAAACTCATATATGATTAATTGTACTTTGAATTTTCATAAGAGGTTGTTTGGCAATGGGGATAAGGAATTGTAAATAAATATGTATAATATGTAAATACATTTATAATAAGACACCTGTGAGTGTCAAATGGTGCCATAGGCCTGAGAGCATAAAGCACTCTACAAGGTGCAAGCAACAACAGCAACGTGGCCCAACACCAGGCTCAATAGTTCCGCACTGGTGTTGTTTGCTAATTACTTCTGGAGGTGACTTAGGCTGGATGGCAATAAAAGTTTGGGGGAATGTATTTTTGATTGACCCCAAGATGATTTTGCTGCAAAATTCAAATGTGGTGAGCATAATATGGAGTTTACACACCTCAGGAGAACTCTATAGATTTTCATATCCCATTTACATCAATAGCAAGATAATTTATCTTGATTACAGGGAGCACTGAAGGAAGTAATAGTCATGTGCTACGTATTATAGTGCTTCTGAATAAATTAAAACTCCAAAGATACAGAGGCTTTAAAGCCAGCCGTAGAGCACGTACAATAGCGTTTGTTTTGATAATCAATAGTAAATGATCCATGAATTAGAAATGCTTTTTTAGAGTGATCATAATGTTTTTATTGCTTTCCTTTCCAGCTCATTAACAATCTGCTTTTAAAAACACATCTGAACTTGGGTGGCATTCTTGCAGGAAGGGGCTGCGGCCGTGTGTCTGAGCCCCAGCTGCCACCACTGGGCCCAGGGGGAGCCGTCTTGCTGTCTCAGAGGTTGCACAGTGGTGGCCCCTGTACAGATCCAGTCCTCAAGTGTAAACACACACTTTGCATGCTAATTTTTTAAAAAAATTTGAATTCATTACCAATATTTAAAAATCAGGAGATTTCATATGAGAAAACAGACTTCTGGTTTCTCTGTAAAAATCAGAAAAACTGGCCATAGTAGGTCTGATTCTCCTGGGACAGAGGCGGCTAAGCTAGAGGTGACTGTCTCTCTCCTAAGTGGGCATGAGCTCTGCAGGGAGCACATCTCTCACCCTGCTTGCTCTACTTGTTTTTTCTGTCTTACTGGCCTCTGTAGGCGTTTGCACTTGGGATGGGACAATTACTCCATCTTCCATCAGCTTTTACCCCTTACGTCCCCACTGTTATGGGCTGAATTTTGTCCCCTCCAAAATTTACATGTTGAAATCCTAAGCCCCAGTCCCTGAGAATGTGACTATATTTGGATATAGGGCCTTTAAAGAGATAATTATGGTAAAATGAGGTCATAGGAATGGCCCCTAATCCAGTATGACTGGTGTCCTTATAAGAAGAGGAGAATAGGACACAGACAAGCAGAGAGGGAAGACCATGTGAAGACAGAGGGAGAAGACGGCCGCCTGCAAGCCAAGGAGTGAGGCCTGAAAGGAAACCAACACTGATGACACCTCGATCTCAGACATCTAGCCTCCAGAACTGTGAGACAATAAACTTCTTGTTTTAAGCCCTCCAGTCTGTGGTACTATGTTATGGTAGCCCTAGCAGACTCATACACCCGCTCTTCACTGTGTTCAGCAGAATGAAGGCTCCTCCTTGTGGTCTGAATTTTTAAGAAGCGGGGAGTTGTGAGTAATGAGCCATCATCATCGTTGTCCTCATCATCCTCATCCTACCATCACCTCCTAGCCTGTGCTTATCCTTTTGGCAGTTCCCGGGCTCTTTGACATACATTTGGTCAGAGTATCCACTAAGCAAGCCTGTGGGACTATTGGTATGTTCATGCCCAGTTCTTCAGATGGGAAAGCTAAGGCCTGGGGAATTTGCAGGGCCCAACCCAGGATGCCTACCTCTCACAGTACCCCAGCTTCCTGAAGCACTGCCTCTTCCCTGCTTCTCCTGTGGTTGAGAGAAGAGGCCGGAACCAGATCAGGCAGTTTCTGACAGCTCTCATGGATTGCTCTATGCCTTGGAGCCCCAAGAACTGGGGACGTGGTCAGGAAATCTCGCCCTCGGACATCGACGCCTCTAAGAGACTGGCCATCAGACTGAGTGCAGCCCTCCGTGGGGCAGTGAGACTTATCTGTAAATGAAACAAGGTATTTGCCAAGTCTGCAGCAAGATGGCCATGGTGCTGGTGTCCTCAGGAGTTTTTGCTGGGATATGTCTGGTGAGGAGGCTCTGAGTGGTGTTTACAGATACCAGACTGTGGTGCCCTGGTGGGAAGAAGTGCCTCGGAGTCCTGATCCCCAAATCCCCACCCAGCCTTGACCCAGGCTGAAGCCACCCCTGACAGCAGGGCCCCAGGCCAGGACGAACAGCTGGTCAGAGCAGCCTGCTGTGCCCCTTTCCCCTCAGCCACATCTGGGTCTCACGAACCCTGGCCTCTCCTGGGAGACTGCGTCTCATTCAGTCCGTGAGCAGCGGAAGGAAGTAGTGTGGAGAGCTGGGGAGTGTTGCAGTCGTTTTGACTTATTTTTCATGTATTCTCTGGTTGTTGGTCATCTCCAGTGCCCACCTCACACCCTCTCAGCCTCATCTGACTCCAGCCATGGCCCAGACAGACACTTCTGAGGGGGTCCCCTGCTTTACATGGACAGTGCCTCACCTCAGACGTGTGCCCTTTTTTCAAGGCTTTGAGGAGATGAGCTTCCATTGTGAGGGATGCTGGGAGAGAGCTGCAGACACCCAGCGCTGCTGCTCGACACCCCTCAGTCCCCTCTACTCCTTGAGTCTCCGTTTTCAGGTCCCCTTCTCTTTGGGCTCCCCTCCAGATCTCTACCTCATTTTATTTAGCAGGGGTCTCTGCCCCCTCTCCTCTGCCTGGCCAAAGACTCATTTATATGATCATTTCATTGTAAATCGTTTTTACATTACATTACATTATCGTATCGTTTATATGATCTCCTGAAGATGGGCCCATGCTTTTCAGCCCACCTTTTGCTAGCCAAGAATGGAAGGACAATTAGACATTTCAAATCCTTCGTTTGAAGGAAGGAAGCAGTTTAGATATTTGCTCTGATGTGTGACATGAGGTATGCCACTTTTTCCCTTCAATCTCTAACCTTAGAAATTTTTAAACAACAGGTTGTATTTGTGTTAAAACTCACTCAATTTCACTTAATCTCAACTAAGATTCACCAAGTACCTACTCCTTACCAGGATTCATGCTCAAGCAAGTCACAATGAGGTAAACTGGAAGTTACAGATGGTGCTGCAATGCTCACCACACTGTCTTGTGCCGAATGCTCAGGGAGCACTGAGGAGGGAGGGAGGCTGCGGCTGTGGAGGCAACAGCTTCGTCCTGAGAGTTGCCTCACTGCCTTGGCCTCCCCATCCCCAAAGACTCAGCAGGAGTTAGTGTCCCTTGTCTCCCTCCTGCCCTCCTATCACTGTCCTATGTGGAAGAAGAGAGGCTGTGAGGTCCCTGCCATGCTCGGCAGGCTGGCTTTGGGCTCCATGACTCCTGCATTGTCATTCTCCTGACAATAGGGCTTCATTTTCTGGAGCTGGTGGTAAAGGTAAGTGAAGCAGAGAGAAATGCTCCTTTTCATTGTTTGGGGAGAGAATGTGTCCCATCCTCTGGGAGGTCAACTGCTTTTGGATCCACTTGGCTTTTCTGCTTAGAAAATGGCAAGCTAGGGAGTCTGATGAGGAAGAGGTTGTTCAACCCTCCCATGAATTCTGCCTAAGGCAAGGCTGCTGGTGGGAGGAAATGCCCCTCGAGCTCTGCCTCTGAGACCCTCTCATCAGTCTCCCGCCCCTAACAGCCCCCCATGGGCACGGGGCAGAAGCACAGGGCTGGGAATAGGGGTGCGCTTGGTGTGTCTTGAGGCTCTGGGCATGGCATCTGCACTCTCCGAGCCTCTGCTTACCCACCGTAAAGCAGGGTAGAGAGAAGACTTAACTAGCAGGTGTGTGTGCTCCCATCTAGTTCCTGAGGTTCCAGGGCTCTAGGACAGGCTTGAAGTCAAAGGTGATGAGTTAAATGAAGAGGCATAATACAGACATGAACTGAGACAGGAGGAGGATGGCGGGGGGAAGAGAGGGACAGAAGGGGAGACACAGTGGGAATCAAAGAGAGAGAGAACAAATGAGCAATAGAGAGAAGGAGAATAGAAATGAATGATTTCCTTCTTCCATCCTCCCAGAGCTTCTGGGACTATCCCTTTCAGAATTCAGTTCATTCTAGTCCTCATTCTGCCTTCCTCTCTGGATCGCAAAGTCCTTGCGGGAGCTTTAGGTAGATCAGGGTTCCTTAACTTTGTTGTGCCATGGACCTCATTGAGTGACGGTCAACAGACCCCTTCTCTGACTGATTTTTTTTAAATGCATGAAGTAACATACACAGGATTTACAAAGAAAATAAATCGCTTTGAAATATGATTATCAATATATAAAATGTAATGTACTAGATATACTTCTCTATTACTATCTTAGAAAACATGATACAGCAGTGGGTCTGATAGGAATCATAGTTTCAGAGTATTGCTGAGTGTAGATGACAAACCTGACGTCTGCCACACTGGCAGGACATGGAACCCTCTGTGGTGTGTGCTGAGGACCAAGTCACAGGTACTGCTTGAAGGAAACGCTGAATTTCAGTTAGAGGTTAGTGAACACAGCAGAGTAATTTTTCCACCCTTGTTCACAAACTCACTGGATTCTATCCAGGGGCCCCTTGGTGGGGGTCTTTGGTCACCAAGTGAAGCTCCGAGTCTGCGCCTCTGCCTTCCCAGCCCATCGTTTGCTGCTCACTGTGCCCCACCCCCTGGCCTCTGGCAGTGCCTCTTTGAGTAAGTCAAACTCTTCCTAAGTCGGGGGCAGCACGCTGGTTGTCTCTGCTGCCTGGATCCACCTGGCCCTTCACTCCTCACATCTCCTCCATTTCCTCAGGGCAGCATTCCCTCACGTCCCCGGTAGATTTGATCGTTCTTGTTTTTCTTACTACAGAACTTGGTGCCTTGCTTCTGTAGTACTCATCACAAGTTACAGTTGGCCATCAAACCAACAAACATACAAATAAACACACACTCTCCATGAAGACTCTAAGCTCCGTGGGGATAATGAACACATCTGGTTTGCTCTTTCTATAGACCCAGAACTGGCAGTATCTGTGACCTAGTAAGAGACGAGCAAACAACTGAAGAAGGGATGAATGAGTGAGCGAATGAATGAAGGACTGCGATGCTGTCTCGTTTGGTTTTGTACCTTTAGTGCTTAGCCCCATGCCTGGCACGCGTACGTGCTTGTTCAGTGATAGCTGAATGAATTAAATGCTGGCTGGCGGGCAGAAGGCTGAGGTTTGGGGCTGGCCCCGTGGCTTAGCGGTTAAGTGCATGTGCTCTGCTGCTGGCTGCCCGGGTTCGGATCCCGGGCGCACACTGACGCACCACTTCTCCGGCCATGCTGAGGCCGCGTCCCACATACAGCAACTAGAAGGATGTGCAACTATGACATAAAACTATCTACTGGGGCTTTGGGGGAAAAAATAAATTAAAAAAAAAATTAAAAGGTTTCCTTTCAGGCCTGTCATGAGGTTTGGCAGTAACACATGTAAGATATCTATCAGTGCCTAGCAAGGACTCAATAAATATTATTTTAAAAAAAAAAGAAGGCTGAGGTTTGGAGTGAGGCCTCACAGATGTGTCAGGGCCCAGCCTGGCCCCCGCCAGGACACTGCCTCCCAAGCTCCAGCTGTGTCATTCACTTGACAGTCCTTTGTTTTTATTCCACCCTCCCTCTTTCTGGTTTGAAAGTGGCTGGTTTGGGGGAAGAGTTTTGAGCGCTCTGCCCGTCACTGTTGAAACCATCCTCCGGGCTGTCCCACCGTCAGACCCATATCTTGGGGGCTTGGTGTCTGGAGGGCTGGGACTGGACTGTGACGTCAGGCTGCGTCTGCCAGAGCAGTAAGATCTGTCTCTACTCTGGGAGTCTCAGTGCAGGACTAGGCCCCCTCCTGGCAACCTGCTCGTAGTTCATCTCTGAGCTCTTTTGATTCACAAGTAATTGTGCCTCTGACTCTTCCTTGCTGCTGTTCAGTGAGTGAGCCATTTAGCTGTCTCTGGGCAATGAGACAGGGAGGCTGGATGGGGTGGTGACAGGGCATGGAGAGAACCCCGAAGAGAGCCAAAGAGAGAAGTGGGCACTCAGGCCCCGTCCTCCACCTCCATCACATGTCTTCCTGGCTAGGGCAGGAGTCTGTCTGCTTCTTTTCAGCAACACTCACATGAGTGAGTCCTGACCTTTCCCTGCCAAGAAAAAAGCCACGCCAGTGAAATGAAGGCAGAAATCTAATATTCATGAAGTGCTGATTACCCACAAATAGGATAGTGTTTTAAAGTATATGGTGTCAGAATTGCAAAGGGTTTTGATAAATATGTATGTTTATGGGCCCAAACAGAAGTGAAATAAAGTCTAGTTGCTGAATAATTCCACATGAAGATGTGAAATAGAGCCTGCCACAGCCCATTCATCATCGGGTGCAGGGTCGGGTGAGTTGTGATTACCTATCGTAATTACACGTGGCATGCAACATTCATGAAATAGCAGACATTCTTGCCAGCCTGGGACAGGGAAGGGCTTTACTTTGAAACAACGCAAATTCCCAAATTATTATTTAGCTTATTGTCATTCAAGTTTGAGCCACTTCTCACAGGTGCTAATTAGGGTATTCAGAGTGCCTGTGGAGGGTTGATTAGCTATCGATTGGAATTAAAAGTTTTTCTCCCAAACGGCAAATGAACTAGATATTGTTAAATAAAACATTAGGAAACAGAAATCGGTTATCACTCACACTTAGCTTGCATTTAGGTTTTCCTCCGTATTCAAAGTCCTTTGGAGGAAATATCAAGAAAATATGTTTGAACAAATCCGCCTGCCCCAAATATTGTCCCGTTGTGAAACCAAATGCATTCTACCAAAATCTTTCCATTAATTAAAAATACATCTTGTGTTACTCAAGGAGAATTTAATCTACAAACTCAAGATTAATTTCCTCTTCAGATGTCTGTGTGTAATGTTTCTTAAAGTAGCTACCTCATCGCTTTCCAAATGCTTTCCTTTAAGTGCCTTTGGCTAAAGGCAAGGAGATTTGCCGCTCCTATTCTGGGACCAGCAACACATCTGAGAACTGGAGTTGCTCATATCTCTCACTCTTGCTGCAGCGGAAGGTGTTGAGTTACAGAGAAACGAGGCAGAGAAGGACTCCAAGGTCTCCGTGGGGCCTGGAGTGTCTCTGGGCGCCCAGTGATCTCCCTTCCCACAGCCTCGTTCTCACTGGGCTTCCTGGCTCTGGTATTTCTCCCCTTTCAGCTCGTCCTACACAGACCTACTAGATGGATGTTTTTTAAGTGCAGCTTTTGTCCTGTCCCTTCCAGGAGTAAAGTCCAACTCTCCAGAGTCCTCATCCTCCTCTTACAGTGCTCTGGCCAAGCCTCTGCTTCCTGTGTAGAAACAGGCCAGGGCCCTTCACCCCCAGTGGCTTTGCTTGGATTCTCTGCTGTCCAGAAGTGGAGGGCGTTCGCCTCCAGCCAGCCCCAGATCCAACCTTCCAAGGACTTGCTCAAGATCCTTGTTGTAGAATCCGTTTCATCTCCTTAGGGGCAGTGTTCTCCAGTCCAAGGCCACCAGGAACACACTCATAGTTGACAAGTTGGGTTTCTTACTCGATTCAGTGAGGGAGAATGCCCACTGAGGGAAATGGTGGGGTGTCACAGTAAGAGCACCTTACAGTCTGGCCTTTGGTTGGGCAATATTGGGGAAGGATATAAGGAAGTGGATGTTCTGGATTGGGTGCTGTCAGAAAGCAGGAACAATTTTATGATTGGGCATCTTTTTTTTTATTGTGAAATTTTTGTTGTACATTATTGTTTATCAGTCACCATATAAGTGCATCCCTCCACCCCTTGTGCCCACCCCCCAACCCTCTAGCCCCTGGTAACCACCAAACAGTTCTATCTTTGCGTGTGTTGGTTTATCTTCCACATATGAGTGAAATCATGCCCTGTTTGTCTTTCTCTTTGTGGCTTATTTCACTTAACATAATACCCTCCAGGTCCATCCATGTTGTTGCAAATGGGACGATTTTGTCTTTCTTTATGGCTGAGTAGTATTCCATGGTATATGTATACCACATCTTCTTTATCCATTCATCAGTCGAGGGACACTTGGGTTGCTTCCATGTCTTGGCTATAGTGAATAATGCTGTGATGAACATAGGGGTGCATAAGCCTCTTTGGATTGTTGATTTCAGATTCGTTAGGTAGATACCCAGTAGTGGGATAGCTGGATCATAAGGTATATATATTTTTAATTTTGGGGGGAATCTCCATGCTGTTTTCCATAGAGGCTGCTCCAGTTTGCATTCCCACCAACAATGGATTAGTGTTCCCATTTCTCCACAGCCTCTCCAGCATTTGTTGCTTTTTGTCTTGGTGATTATATCCATTCTAACAGGTGTAAGGTGATATCTTAGTGTGGTTTTGATTTGCATTTCCCTGATGACTAGTGATGTTGAGCATCTTTTCATGTGCCTATTGGCCATCTGTATATCTTTTTTGGAGAAGTGTCTGTTCATTTCCTCTGCCCATTTTTTGATTGGGTTGTTTGTTTTTTTGTTATTCAATTGTGTGAGTTCTTTATATATTATGGAGATTAATCCCTTGTCAGATATATGATTTGCAAATATCTTTTCCCAGCTGGTGGGTTCGCTATTCATTTTGATCTTGGTTTCATTTGCCTTGTAATAGCTCTTTAATCTGATGAAGTCCCACTTGTTTATTTTTTCTTTTGTTTCCCTAGTCTGAGTAGACATGGAATTCAAGAATATCCCTTTATGGCTGATGGCGAGTAGTGTACTACCTATATTTTCCTCCAGGAGTTTTATAGTTTCAGGTCTCACCTTCAGGTCTTTGATCCATTTTGAGTTAATTTTTGTGTATGTTGAAAGAAGACGGTCTACTTTCGTTCTTTTGCAAGTGGCTGTCCAGTTTTCCCAGCACCATTTATTGAAGAGACTTTCCTTTCTCCACTGTATGTCCGTAGCTCCTTTGTCAAAGATGAGCTGCCCATAGATATGAGGTTTTATTTCTGGACTTTCAATTCTGTTCCATTGATCTGTGTGTCTGTTTTTGTACCAGTACCAAGCTGTTTTAATTACTATTGCTTTGTAGTATGTTTTGAAGTCAGGGATTGTGACGCCTCCATCCTTGTTCTTCTTTTTCAGGATTGCTTTAGCTGTATGGGGTCTTTTCTTGCCCCATATGAATGTTAGTATTTTTTGCTCTATTTCTGTGAAGAATGTCCTTGGCATTCTGATTGGGATTGCATTGAATCTGTAGATTGCTTTAGGTAGCATGGACATTTTAACTATGTTTATTCTTCCAATCCAAGTGCGTGGAATATTTTTCCATTTCTTTACGTCATCATTGATTTCGCTCAATAATGTCTTATAGTTTTCATTGTATGGGTCTTTCACTTGCTTGGTTAAATTTACTCCTAGATATTTTATTCTTTTTGTTGCAATTGTAAATGGGATTGTCTTCTTGAGTTCTCTTTCTGTTAGTTCATTGTTGGTATATAGAAATGCAACTGATTTCTGTACGTTGACTTTGTACCCTGCCACTTGGCTGTAGTTGTTGATTATTTCTAATAGTTTTCCAATGTATTCTTTAGGGTTTTCTTTATATAAGATCATGTCATCTGCAAACAGCGAGAGTTTCACTTCTTTGTCCTATTAGGATTCCTTTTATTCTTTTTTCTTGCCTGATTGCTCTGGCCAGAACCTCCAGTACTGTGTTGAATAAAAGTGGTGAGAGTGGACACCCTTGTCTTGTCCCTGTTTTCAGAGGGACGGCTTTCAGTTTTTCCCCATTGAGTATGATGTTGGCTGTGGGTTTGTCATGTATGGCCTTTATTACGTTAAGGTACTTTCCTTCTACACCCATTTTGTTGAGAGTTTTTATCATAAATGGGTGTTGGATCTTGTCAAAAGCCTTCTCTGCCTCTATTGAGATGATCATATGGTTTTTATTCCTCGTTTTGTTAATGTGGTGTATCACATTGATTGATTTGTGGATGTTGAACCATCCCTGCATCCCTGGTATAAATCCCACTTGATCATGGTGTATGATCTTTTTAATGTATTGCTGTATTCAGTTTGCCAATATTTTGTTGAGGATGTTTACATCCATGTTCATCAGAGATATTGGTCTGTAGTTTTCCTTCTTAGTATTGTCTTTGACTGGCTTTGGTATCAGGGTGATGTTGGCCTCATAGAATGTGTTGGGAAGTGTTCCATCTTCCTCTATTTTTTGGAATAGTATGAGACGGATAGGTATTAAGTCTTCTTTGACTGTTTGGTAAAATTCTCCAGAGAAGCCATCTGGTCCTGGACTTTTATTTTTTGGGAGGTTTTTGATTACTGTTTCAATCTCTTTACTTGTGATTGGTCTATTCAGGTTCTCTATTTCTTCTTGATTCAGTTTTAGGAGGTTGTATGAGTCTAGGAATTTATCCATTTCTTCTAGATTGTCCAATTTGTTGGAATATAGTTTTTCATAGTATTCTCTTATAATATGATTGGGCATCTTAATACTTATCAATAGGGAGGGCAGACTAGAGCTAGGACAGGTTAGCTTTGTGTTTGGTAAGAAGTAGCAGTCACTCATCTTAGCCAAGTGAGGGGTGTGTTAGGTTTCATGTGGGTTGCACATCGACCTTGTTTTTGTCTAATTCTGTCATCTCAGAGTGACCTTGTCTGATGCTGGTGTCCTGTGAGACTGTTTACGTCAACAGGAGCTCAACATGCTCTAGCTGTGAATGTCAGACCAGTTCCCACATCCAAGATCTGCTTTGTTTCTTCCTCAGTTCCCCCAGAGCGCTCAGCCAACACTTTACTTTTCGCACCCTTCACCTCATGTTTTATGCTACAGTCCCTTATGCCATGGCTTTTTTCTTCTCTGATTCTGTGAGCTCCCTGAGGCCAAGGGTCAGCCTTATCCATGTCCATCCCTTGTAGCACCAAGCCTGAGGCTCTTCCTCTGCAAAAGCAGACACAGTTGCGCATCAAGTTAAAAAATGGGTGGGAAAACTTTTAGGGCTGAAGGAATGAGAACCTCTCCCATCCCTTGAATTGCGTGTGGCAACTGGGATGGGAGTAAACCATTATTGCCCTTCCCATCTTGACATGGATGGGGCTAATGGATAGTCTCTGTTTGCCCCCCTAGATCCATCCACTTTCTGCTCTTCACTCTGCTGGGGTCCCAGGAAGCTGACCTGGAAGGATTTCATTAAAAGGCTCTCCTGTGCTCTGGCTGTTGGTTGGTTTGGCCAATGGGAAGCACCGGTAGGAGATTGGAAGGGAGAACGAGAGGGGCTGGGGAATTTATTGCCACGGTTTCCTCCAGGCCTGGCCGCAGCTGGCGGTGGTCGTGTCTTGAGGGGTGGCCCCTCACAGCTCTCTCTCCAGGTTCTAGCAGACACTCCCTTTCCTTGCCCTTGCCTTAACCCTGCACCATCCCTGTGAACAACCCCTTTATTAATTCTCCTGAGAACTCCACATGAGTGCCAGCTGCTTCCTGTGTTTCTCCTTGGTGTCAGCATGGACTAATACAAGCAAGTCTTCACGTCAGCTCCCAGGGAGAAGCCGCTGGCCCAGGCCACAGAGCCAGGAAGCCACGAAGCTGGAATTGGAGCCTCAGCCTCCTGGCTCCTAGTTTCATGAACTCTTCTCTGACTCTCTGATTCAGAGCGGGGCTATTGTATCTAGCAATCAGCTTGAGCGGCTTCTTGTATTCTAGTTTGGTATTGTTCAAACTGTGGCGTCATGAAATTGATTTAGAGGGTCATGACCGAGCATTAAAAGAAAATAGAAGAGAAAGAGAGTACACCCCACATAGTAAACGTGAGTATTGTTTTATTAAACTTTGGCTTCAGTTGTTTGTGTGAGTGTGTGTGTGTGTGTGTGTGTGTGTGTGTGGTATTTGTATAGAGTTGCAATGTAAAATGTATTTCTTACTCTGGGCCACAGTCCAGAGTTTGAAAGCCTTGTCCTAAAGAGAGCAGCAAAGCCCTCTCCAGACCTGAGTCAGCGCTGCAGCTCCAGCCTCAGCAGGAGGAGACCCCACTTCTGTACTCCACCTTCACTGGACCCTCTAACAACAAGTGCATCCTGCAATGTTCTTGAATGCCTGGGACCAAAGAGCCCTCTTAATCCAAAGAGCCATCCATGGCCCTACTCTTCTGAGGGCCGCCCTTTGGGAAACGCTGCTTCTTGGATAGAGGGATGGGAGAGGAAAGCCAGGGCCTGCCCTGTGGGTGCCCCTGTGCTGATGGAGGGGACAGGGAGGCAGCAGGCTTTAGAGGAAGCGCAGGAGCAGGAGGAGGGGAGTGTTGTCTGTGGGTCCCATATCCATGTAGTCAGTTCAGCAAGCACAGGGGCCGCCTTCCAGAATCTTGGAATCCGCACACTGATCCAGGCTTTTATTCATCCTTGTATCCCCAGTACCAGCACAGTAGGTTGACACTCGACAAATATCTGTCGAGTGAACAAATGGCCCCAGTCCACTGTGCCGACCCTCTAAGGAGGCAACATGTGGTGATGGGAAGAGAACGGGCTGTAGAGTCACACCCACTTACCAGTTGCTGCTTTGGAATATACTTTTTCCTCTCTGAGCTCTAGTTGCTTCACAGGCAAAATGCAGGCGGCACTGTCTTCCTCAGTATTGTTGTGGGATGTTAGGCCAGGCAGATGGCCTGACACACAATTGACGCCTTGGCAATATTCTTTTCCTTCTCTCCCTTTAAGTCTTTCTCTTTCTTAAATTCCTTCTATAGTTTTATCAACTGTTTATTGTCTATTGTCTGCTTGCATGCCTCTAGGGACAAGGAGATCACTATCTTATGTGATCAACTCTTTCTAGTTTGGGGGCTAAAGACTGTCTCTAAAGACCTTGTGGTCCACATTCATTATTCTGGTTTTATTCCTCTAGACCTCTTACTGCTCCGTAAGGACACTAAATATTAGGAAAGAGGGGAATAGTGGGGAGTGAAGAGTGAGTGTTGTTTTTTCAGATCCCACCTCCCCCTCAGATTAGTCTGGACTGATGTCTGCCTGCATCTGTTCCTGCGTATTCCAGCTCCTTCTCCATTCCTTAGTGGTGACATGCAGCAGAGAGCCAGCAACATTTCAGAACAGGTTTTTCATTAGAACTTTGTAAGCATTACATGTCCCATTTGTGGTTGTAATGTGAAATTTATCTTTCTGAGAGTGTGGAACTTGAGGACAATAGTTAACAGTGACAGTCTTTATGCCCATCTTTTTTCCTGACAGAGTGGAAAAAATCATTAAGTGTTCAGTGAGCATTAAGGGGGCTTCAGGCCTGTAAAGGAATTTGAGGCACTGTGGTGAATAGTGTTCACGGGAATGAATGAATGAATGAAAGAGCGGACCTAGAGCTAGGAAGAAGCCATAGGCAGGACAAGAAGGCTGAGTGCCCTGCTCTTCCTGGGCTCTCCTTTAATGATTCTCCAGACCGAGCCTGGACCCTCCATGGTGGGGCCAGAGTCAGGCACGCAGCCCATGGCATGGCAGCTGTACTTGCTTATTCCTTGCTTAGTCCGGGTCTGCAGATGTAACCCTGGCTGAGGGTCCAGGGGGCCTCAGGGGCTCTCTAGAAAAGATGAAGATGTGTCCAGCTCCAAAGTTCCATCTCTCATCTCTGTAAAACATTCCCAAGGCCCCTTTCAGCACCTCTGTGCTCCCGTTCCCTTGTGCAAACCTCTACTATGCCACTGGCAATTCTTAAGCCCAAACGCTGGTCCTGTGTGTAGGTCTTACTCTGTGCCTGGTGAGAAGTGATGGCTGAGTAAATTTCTGTTGAAGGACTGACCCTGTGAACAAAGGAGCGAGTGGATGGAAACAGGTCTGTGTGCTCCAGGTAGTGTTGGGAGTCTGAGTCTTTCTGGATTCTGTAGTTCACACAGTGGCCATGCAGTGTGGTGTTCTTCCCTGAGAGCCTGAGCCGTGGCTTTAGCTTAGCCCCTCTTGGAACAAATGGGAGGAGTTCCTGGACGCAAGCTGCACACAAGTCTTCTGTGGCCCCCTTTGATGCCTCCCTTCCCACCAAAGAGAACGTCTCCCCTGTCATGAAATGATCCAAGGACTTGGAAAGCTCTTTCTGAAGACCCTTGGTCTGTATGGGATGAAATGGGACTTGTGCACTTGACTGAGAGCAGTGTAACTTCTTCCAGTTAACCCTGGTGAAGCTTTTCCTTCACCTATGGGTGGATGCGTGCAGTGATCGGCCACATCTGCCTTATGAGTTTTCCTCTTGTTCCTCCTGTAAGCTGATATCTAATTTGCTGTGCCCCATAATCTAGTCCCTCCCATGAGGCTGTAAACCCCTTGCTGGCAGGGGCCATTTCTACACTTTCCAGCTAGACCCAACATGCCTCTCACTTGGTTGCCATCTGCTCGGTGTTTGCCAAATGAATGGGGCATTGAAAGGCAAGCAGTGTCTCAATCATTTTGACTTTTTAGAAGGGCTAGGGGCTAGACACTCTTGTAGTCTTTTCTTGTGTTTATTTTCCAGGAACAAGAAGAGAAAGAACACACGTAGTATCTAACGACAGCAAATCAAACGTCATTATGGTTGTGCTGACGTCATCTACCCAAATTACCAATCCCATCATGCCATGCCCATGTTATTGTTCAGGGAAACAGATGACATGTGTTATAATGCTAAATAAGCTGAAACTGTGCCAGGATGGAGACAGCAGGTGTTTGTTTATTTTTAAGTGAAGCCTGGCACTCTGGAATGACTTACTGTGGTGAGGAAGGAGGACATCAAGGGGAAGGAAGCATGGTTGTAGCAGTGGGCTATGAATTAAAGCAAATGACTGTTCCCCCAACAGAGATGAGTGGCATCTGACCCCTCAGTTATCTGAAGGGAGACTCAGTAAGTTTGGCCAAAGAAGTCTTAGTTTCCAAGTGACATTAGCTTTTTTCCTGAGCCTCTGATGTTCCAACCTAAAATACACATGTTCAATAAACTTTTATTTTAGCACCACAATATGGCAACAAAGAACTGGCCATGTTGCTCTGTGCTACACCCTTCTTTGTCTTCCCAAGGGTCTCAAGGATCTTGTGTTTATCTTTACATAGTAGACAGGTTCTGCAGGCCCTCACTCTGCCCATCCTCCAGGCTCACCTCATGCTACTGTACCCCTCTACTCACCAGGCTCCTGCCGAGGGCCTTTCTTGTATCTCTCTGCTGACCTTCCTTCTCAGAAAGTAACACTGTGGTTCTCAGCCCTGGACAAGCATTAGAATCATCTGGGGAGCTTAAAAAACTCCAAACACCCAAGTTGCACCCCAGACCAATGAAATCAGATGGTATGGGGTGGGAACCAGACATCTTTTAAAAGCTCTCTGGTGATTCCAATCCTCAGATAAGGCTGAGAACCCCACTCTGGACATCATGGTATGGCTGCTCCAAAAGCCCTCAAGTGACCTCTGGACCTGTCCATGTGGAATGCATAAGGGGCAAGATTCATCCAAAGCGCCCCACGACTCTGCACTGCGCACTTCTCCCTGAGGACCCCTCCTCAGCTTGCCACCTCATCTCTACCCTGATTCTGGGAAGGGTCCCTTTGTGGTGCTTTCTCTGTTGTCAGTCAGAGAAGAGAGACAGCCCATGGGTCTGGCATCTCAGGCAGCTGAGGCCTCACTTGTAGGAAACAGGTAAAGTTTCTTGTTTAATGTTGTTGAGAAAGCAGAAGCAGATGCAGACCTTGGAATTTTCCAGTGGGAGCTGGGCAGAGCAGGAGGCGGTGTGGGGAACACGGATTCATTTGGAAATGCCGTGATGGGCAGAACATGCACCTCTAATTTCATTTCAAACTCACTCAAGCATTTACTCCCTTTTTATGAAAACCCCACTTCTCATTAAAATTACCACTTTAAAATTACAATCTTCTGTCGAGCACATCTAAGAAATGACCTTTCTTCATTCTAAATGCTATAAAAATTAAGTTTTCCTAGCCTGTGGGCTGCATCCTTGGGACAGATTTTTTTTTTTTTTAATGTACTGGATATTACTTTCAAAGTTCTCTAATTGCCTAAATTAATAATGGCTTTTTTTCTTTGGCTCCTGTAAGGGACAAATGAATTTGAATCTCTCTCTAAAGAATAGAATCTCCAGCTATCTCGTTCTGATTACTTTTTGCATTCATTATAGAATTTGAAATGATCTTCAAGGTCACCTCTGTCTACCCGCTCCCCACCCCCTCAACTCTCCCTGTCCTTCGTCCTTCCAGCCTCCAGCTCCTTTGGTTGGAAAAAGGAAATAGGAGGAAAGTCCTTGGGCTTTTCTAGCCTCACATCGGCCACAACCCCCCAGGGACCAACCATTGCTCATTACATTGGACTTTTGGTTTGATATTACAGAAAGAAACAATTCTCCTTAGGGAAATTACAAACAGACAAACAGAAATCTGAGCACTTTATATTTTGTTGTTAAATGAACTACTCGGTCTCACCATATTTTTAAAGATCTACTTTTCAAAAATATCTTGGTCTTCCAAAATGTGCATGTCATGACTAGCAGGACTCTAGCTAGAACACACAAATATATTGCTTTAAAAAAACAAAAATGCAAACTACACAACAACAGCAAAATTCCATCTTCAGTCTCCTCAGGAAAAGGCACGGTAAAGAGGCTGACAATTTTTTTAGATGTATAAGATGTTCATGTTAAAGGAGATGAGTAAAGTTACTGACTTTGAAATGCATAGCCATTTGCTTAATTCAGAGATTGAATCTTTGCTCAAATGGGCAATTAGGCTGATGAAAGAAATTGACTTGTACTACTTACTGAGCAATTTCATCTTTTTAATATAGAAATAACCAGTGCTGCAGATAGCCTTTTTATTATTTTTAAAACTCTATAACCAAGAAATCTTTCAAATGATCATTATACAATGAATACCCTGAGGCTTTGAAAAATATTTATTTTGAAATTATCACAAGCTCAAAATGATTCACCAATGCATAAAAGGAAAAAAAAAAGCAATTAAAAGCTAGGCTCTGGTAAGCTGTGGTAAATTTTCCCTGCTGAAAATAATCAGAAGATATTTTTTTTCTTCTTTTAAGTAGTAGGGCCTGAAGAGATTTAATGATCTTATTGCTTATGGATATGGGGCTTAAATATATTTCTTATCTTAAATTTGATGTTGGAGTAACAAGATTACAGAAAATGACATAATGTGATTGGAGAAGTATAGTTTCATTAATGTTTAACATACTAAGTTAAGTATTACCTACAATTCTCTAAAAATCAGCACTAGTTTCTGAGTTTAAGTTTTGGGTTGGTGGGAAGGGATTCTGGAGTAGGCCACACACTTCAAACACGTTTTGTATGTGCTCTCTACACGTCCCAGCCCTCCTGCAACTGGGGGAGGGGGTGTGACTGGTTCTGACCAATGGGCAGTGAGCAGAAAGACCGAAGCGTTTAAGAACTGATCCCCGGCCCAGCTTTCTACTCCCTGCTGTGGTGACCTGGAGGTGCCACACGTGTGAAGGAACCTGGATGGTGAGTCACTGTGTGGAGGATGGCTATCCTGCAGAACTGCCTGGAATTGTCAGCATCACAATTTGCACTACCAAGAAATCAACTTTTAGATTTTTAAATGACTGAGATTTCAGGGTTGATTTGTTACTTCAGGATAGCCTAGCCTATCCTGACTGATAATCTCATCATAGGGTCATTGAGAGGAGCTGATGGAGCCCCAAGTCCTCTTTGCACAGTGCTTTGCAGTTTTATTGTAAAGAAAGAATTGCTCTTATTGAAGGGTCACCAAACCTGCACAGTCAGGCATAATATCCACTTAATGATTGCTGTGGAGTCCAGATGGCTAATTCAAGGAGAACCAGTCTGCCCTGTGTTTATTTTAATGGCAAACTTTTGTGTTCCCGCCTACCTTGAATAGGTAGTCTATTCACTTTGCTGAGGGGCACTCTGTAGCCTGAGGTGTGGATGGCCTTTGGCACTGGAGACCACCCCTTAGGGAACATCAGTGAATTTGCAGCAAGGGGTGTTGGTCTCTTGGTCATTGCCTACCCTGCAACTGCCCTCAAGGCTATCACAGTTTCGGAGGCTCAAGAACTGTGATGAGGTTCCAGGGCACTGGGATGACCCGCCATCTTGGAGAGGCTACATGTTCTCTTGTTCCAAACAAAGGCCCTTTCCACCAAATTCTCTCCCAGACTCAACTTTTCTTTCATGTCTAACCAATTTTGTTCAATACCTTTCTTGGTGAGGAACAGAACTGTTCCTCACAAACTGTTTGACTTCACCTTTGGGGAGCAAAAGATAATATATTTGCCTTCTCTTTGAATTCAAATGGATTTGGTCCAAGTCCTGTGTGAATATGTGTTCTTCAACCTTCCTATCAATTGAGAGGCTTATAAGGGAGTCTGTCTTCAGCCATTAGTCACTAGCCATTAGTAACTATGAGAAAAATTAAAGTTTATTTTCATAAATTATTTTAAAATTTTATGCCAGGTTTAGCTCGTAATTTAATATATTACTATCATTAATATAGATATTGTGCTTTCTAGAACCAAATGATTCCTTTTGAAAGTAAATCAGTGCTAAAACTATATGTTACATGCTTTTTAATTTTTCTGCCCTGTTGTTAGTAACCAAACTTATCACAATCCAATAAATAAAGTGTGACGGTGAAGAGTATGAGCTCTGGGGTCTGAATGACCTGGGTTCAAGTCTGGTCTCCCCCATTTTTGCTGCATGATCTTGGCCACATGACTTAACCTCTTCGCCTCTCCACTCTCCAACTGTAAAATGGAGCTGATAAGACAGCCTTCCTCAGAGAGATGCCACTTAGACATTGCCTTTATAATATACTCAGAACTGTGCCCTGAACATGGAAGAATTGACAGCTGCTTTTATCATTACTATTATTTTGGAAAGAAAGAAAAAAGAGTATAGAATGGTTTATGGTTGGTTGTTATGGGAAAAATGAGGAGGTAAAATGTCCCCACCCCCATTCATCTTTCATTCTTCCTTCACACTCTCATTGCAATATTGAAGACAAAATGTGCAGAAGCCCCCTTGCTCTGTGTGTGTGTGTGCACGTGTATGTAAGTGGGTGCTCTGCAGAGCCTGGCAGTGATGCAGAGGTGCCCATTGCTTTCCATAGGTCTGAAGGCTGCTGTAGGTGTAATGAGCGGTGACTGACTGTTCAGTGGCTCTGGGTGGAAGGGAGGGGCAGTGCATGAGATGAGGCTGTGTCCCTTGTCTTCAGATGCGGTGGCTGTGGTGGGTGGTGGAAGGGCGGGCGTGCCGGTAACTATAGTAAGGGAGACAGGCCTCCAGCTAGTGCCACACAAGCATAGGGACCAGGGACCAGGAATGGGGCTCCTTCTCACTCAGCTGCATGTGCCTCGTCACTCTGGGGAGGCAGCTAAGCTGAGATCTACCCCTGACAAGAAACTTCTCACATCTTCTCATTTCCAGTCCTTTCCAGGGTGGGTGTGTTTTGGTTGTCCCCGTGGGGGCTCTGCCTGGCCCTGAGCTGTTGGTGCGGCAGGGCGGCCTGTTTCTCCAGAGCTGCAGCCTCACGCTGTATTGCGATGTTGGAATGCAGTTTGCAGGAAATTGAGGCAAAGTGCAGTGCAGCCCCCAAGACCCTTGGAACAGTGGGAAGTGTGGAAACCAGATTAGGGGTCTTGTTTGTGTATAGCGGTGGGAGTGAGACAGGTGTGCCTTTTCTGGCGTGCTATTTTCTGTGACTCCACAGGCATAAAAGATGTGCTGTGGATGACTACAGCCTCGCATCTGTTGGCTGCGAGGCAGACTCAGCCAGGCCCCTTGTTCCTCCCGTGGGGATCAGCTGAGCTGTACTGAACCAGGCCTGGCATTTCCCAGTGCTGCTCTTACTGTGGGTGACACCTTCTCAGGGTGTACAGAGGTGCCACCGCCTGAAGCTTCAGATGTAGTTGTTGGAAAATTAACTGACCTAATACAAGATCTATTTACATATTTTAGAAGAGTCTGGAAAATAAACACCTGCATTTGTGAAGCACACGCATTTAGGAAAGGGCTTTGACGTCTGGCGCCTTTCGTGATTCTCACAGGGACTTGGGATGCCGGTCTCGCCGTCCGGTTCTGTGGACGTCCAGAGAGTGTTACGTGGAGTGCTGGACCTGCAATTGGACTGTGCAACCCCAGTGAGCCACTTCCTGCTCTGTGCCTCGGTGTCCACATCTGTAAGGGCGGGGGCTGGACTGCGGACATTTCCAGGCAGGATAATACTTGGCTGAGGGACCATCCTGTGCATTGGAGGATGTTGAGCAACCTCCCTGGCATCTACTCCCCAGATGCCAGTAGCACTCCCTCCCCCGTAGTGACAACCAAAAATGTCTCCAGACGTTGCCAAGTGCGCCAGGGAGCAACCTCTCGTCTAGATAGTGCCATGTTAATGCACGAAGAGATCTGGATATTTATTTTTCTACATATCTGCCACTGAGAGTTACTGGAGATAGACAATGGGCTGTTTCAAAGATTACCAGGCAGTCAATTTTACTGAGTGTTTTATAAGGAGAGCTGACATTTATCAAGTACCTATCACCTCCTTGGCACCTGCTGGGCATGACTTATACAGATGTGGGTGTTCACTTTTTTTTAAATCTCCATTTTAAAGATAGGAAAGCAAAGGCTCAGAGATGATAGGCAGTGTTACTGATGTAAACTGGGGCTCTAACCTGGGTCTGTCTGGTTCTACAAACCCTCACTCATTTTAATGGTGGCATGCTTAAGGGCGTGGATTCAGAAGCCACACGGCCTGGGTTCAAACCCTGGCAGATCAGCTCTGCAACCTGCTGTTTAGCTTCCCACCACACCTATGAAGTCACTACTATTAGCTTGATTTTACTTATGAAGAAATTGAGACATGGAGAGGTTAAGTAAATTAATGTTTGTAAAATGCTTAGAACAATACCTGGCATATGGTAAGTGCTACATAAGTGTTTATTAAGAAATGCATCAAGGGTCTCTCTATTCCTGGTTCTGTTAGTGCCTGGTGGAGTCAGAAAGAAAATAAAAGACCTGGTTTCTGGCTGAGCATGTAGTGTGTTTGCCAGAAGACGGGCCCTGTACCGTGGTCCTGCAGCAGATGGGAGCTTCTCCCAGGTCCCTTCTGGTGCCTGGGACGGCTCTTCAGTATCCTGGTTCCTCCACATATGGCCACGCCCGTGTGTCTCCTCAGTGACCCACCTTCAGGCTTTGCTCACAGGCACAGAGTGCGGCAGTGGCGCTCCTGGGGGTTCATGGCCCCGCCCTTTGCCTATAGCACTACCACTTGTGTCGGCAGGAAACTTCAGATGCTTTAATTCAAGTCAGGATAAAGTCTAAGATAAGTCACATTCCAGAGTGACGTGGTGGGATCTGGCAGAGAGTGGCACCTATCCGGAAACCATGCTTGTACTGGTTTCTCTCCACTCTCTGTCCTTCCCCTGCTCCCTTCCTGGTTCTCCTGGGAGCACTTCCAGAACAAATGCCTGGAACACATAGCTTGCTTTTGGGAAGCTCGAGCTCAGACAGGCCCCAGGTTCAGAGGGGGGCCCTGAGAAGAGGGGCCATTTCCCTACTCTCTCTGGTTCTGAAGGAAGTAAATTATATTAAAAATTTAAAAGTTAATACCTTAGAGACAGGCACCTCCACACCCTAAGGATTCCTGGTATAAGGGGGAACGTTTATCGATCCTGACTGACTCTATTCATAGAAGACTCGCCCTAAACTGTTCGGGGAAAATTGAGAACAAGAGAGTGCTCCAGAGGGATAAGTTTGGGAGGGTCGGGGTGGAGGGGGTCCAGATGGGGACGCGTGTGTGTAACCTGATAATTGCTTCGCGCCATAGCAATTCGCGCCATAACATGTAACTGTTTAAATGTTTTAAATTAGCCAATCATGTAAGACCGCGCCAACCTTTTCCCGCTTTATGCTTCCGAATCCTATAAAAGAGCTTGCCCCTTAAGGTTCGGGGTCGACCCCTCTGTCTCCAGCGAGAGATACGTGTCGACCCGGAGCTCAGCTTAATAAAACCTCGTGCATTTGCATCAAGCTCGGTCTCCTGTGTCTGTGGGTCCGCGCCTTCCCGAGACTGGAGTTGGATTTCCTTTTTGGAATCCTACATTTGGGGGCTCGTCCGGGATCTGCGCGGTCACCCCAGACTCCGAAGACCCCTTGGAGGTAAGCCTGAGTGACTGGGTGTGCGAGTGTGTGCGGCGCCGCGAAGCATTGCTTTGGTCTCGGTATCTGGGCAGCCGCCGCTTCGGGCCGAGAGGGCCCAGCGGCTGCAGTGGCAGACGTGCTGGGAACTGCAGGCTGCAACCCTGGGGGACGCCCCAAGGGACAAGGGGAGTCAGGAAAGCCTGACTACCCCCTTTCAGGTAGAAAAAGAAACGGCACTCTTTTTCCCAGGGAGGACACGAAAACCCCTCCCGTCTGAAACCGCCTTCGGTTGGCTTGTACAGACACCAACCGGGCAAAGTGGTTTTTGTCTTGCTGTGTTTTTGATGTTCATTGTTCTGTTTTTGTTCGTTACGTGGACCTCATTTGACGGGATGGGACAGACTATGACGACCCCCCTCTCTTTGACCTTAGACCACTGGACTGAAGTGAGAGCGAGAGCGCACGAATTGTCGGTAGAAATAAAAAAAGGGCGTTGGCAGACTTTTTGCACCTCTGAGTGGCCCTCCCTCAATGTGGGTTGGCCCCTTGAGGGGACGTTTAATCTAACTGTTATCCTCGCGGTGAGGGCTATTGTTTTCCAGGAGAGACCGGGGTCCCATCCTGACCAACGACCATATATTACAGTGTGGCAGGATCTGGTGCAGAACCCACTCCCGTGGGTTAAGCCATGGGTAAAAGCAGAAAAACTAAGCCCCCGAGTCCTGGCGCTGCAGGATGCGGAGACACGGCAAAAATCGAAATCAACTCGAACAGCGGAGTCGGAGACCCCTTCGGCCCCCCCCCGGGGTCTACCCTGAGATTGAGCCTCCTCCCGAATGGCCCCCTTTCTCGCCTCCCCCTTACCCCTCCCCCGCTCCAGGATCGCAATCAGGACGGAGGGCGACTGGCTCGGGTCCCTCCGCTGGAACCCGAAGCCGCCGCGGAGCCACTCCGGACGGGCCTGATACCACGGTGGGGCTCCCGCTAAGAGAGTATGGAGCTCCTGCGGGGCCCAACCAGCTGTCACCCCTCCAGTACTGGCCTTTCTCTTCCTCAGACCTGTATAACTGGAAAAATAACCATCCCCCCTTTTCAGAAAACCCCGCCGGATTAACCGCCCTGATAGAGTCCCTAATGTTTTCCCATCAGCCCACTTGGGATGACTGTCAACAGCTCTTACAGGCACTCTTCACCACGGAGGAGAGAGAAAGAATCACACAGGAAGCAAGAAAGAATATCCGAGGCACCAACGGGCAGCCGGCAACGATAGCTGAGGCGGAAGAAGGGTTTCCGCACAACCGACCCAACTGGGACTATAACACGGCTGAAGGTAGGGGGTCGCTGTCCGCTTACCGCCGGGCTCTAGTGGCGGGTCTCCGGGGAGCCGCAAGGCGGCCCACCAATTTGGCTAAGGTAAGAGAGATTCAGCAAGGACCCACTGAACCCCCCTCCGTTTTTCTAGAACGATTGATGGAGGCTTACCGCAGGTACACGCCCTTTGATCCGTCCTCGGAAGGGCAGAAGGCCTCTGTCATTATGGCCTTTATTGGACAGTCAGCCCCAGATATAAAGAGGAGATTACAAAGGCTAGAGGGGCTGCAAGACTACGACCTGCGGGACGTAATAAAGGAGGCTGAAAAGGTGTATCATAAAAGGGAGAGTGAAGAGGAAAAGCGAGAGAGAGAGAGAAGGGAGGCTGAGGAGAGGGAAGACAGGAGAGACAGGAGACGAGAAAAAAAAACTAACTAAAATACTGGCCGCAGTGATAAAAGCGACAGGGCCAGATCACAGACAGTCAGGGAACCTGGGCAACGCCCCACGACCAGGCTCACGCAGACGGTAACCCTTGGACAAGGACCAATGTGCCTATTGTAAGGAGAGAGGACACTGGGCAAGGGAATGCCCCAAGAAAAGGGCCACACCCAAGGTGTTGTCTTTAGGAGAGGACGAAGAATAGCGGGGACGGGGCTCGGGCCCCCTCCCCGAGCCTAGGGTAACCCTAACTGTTGAGGGGACCCCTATGAGTTTTCTGATTGATACTGGGGCTGAATATTCAGTACTGAAGCAACCTTTGGGGAAATTAAAAACTAAAAAGACTCTGGTTGTTGGAGCCACTGGGCAGAAACAATACTCATGGACTACTTCCCGGACAGTGGACTTGGGGAAAGGAAGGGTGTCCCATTCCTTCCTAGTGATTCCTGAATGCCCGACCCCGTTGCTAGGTCGAGACTCAACCTCGGCCTACAGTATCCTGGTCCGCACCTACCATCATGATATTGGCCCTGGAGCTAGAGGAAGAATATCGGCTCCATCAGCAGCCTAAGCCTAGAGCTCGGCTCAATACCGATAAGTGGCTGATCGAATTTCCAACGGCATGGGCTGAAACCGGGGGACTAGGGACGGCTACGAGAATTCCCCCAGTCGTGATAGATCTTAAGGCCGGAGCCCTCCCGATAAGGGTGCGTCAATACCCAATAAGTAAAGAGGCCAGAGAAGGAATCCGCCCCCATATCCAGAGGCTGCTCCAACAAGGAATCCTGGTTCCTTGCCAGTCTCCTTGGAACACCCCCCTCCTGCCTGTAAAAAAGCCTGGAACTAATGATTATAGGCCGGTCCAGGATTTGAGAGAAGTAAATAAGAGAGTGCAGGATTTACACCCTACCGTGCCAAACCCATATAACCTACTCAGCTCCCTCCCCCCATCACGAAAATGGTACACTGTCTTGGACTTGAAAGATGCATTCTTCTGTCTACGGCTTCACCCAAAAAGCCAATTACTTTTTGCTTTCGAGTGGCGCGACCCTGATATGGGGATCGTTGGACAACTGACTTGGACGAGACTACCTCAAGGTTTTAAAAACTCCCCTACCCTGTTTGATGAAGCCCTCCACAGGGACTTGACTGATTATAGGGTTAAAAACCCTCAAGTGACTCTTTTACAGTATGTAGATGATCTACTGTTGGCGGCGGAAACCCCGGGAGACTGTGAAGAAGGGACCAAGCGCCTCCTGGCCGAGTTGGGTGAGTTGGGATACCGGGCGTCGAAAAAAAAGGCACAGTTGTGCCAGGAAAAAGTAGTCTACTTAGGCTACACACTAAAGGACGGCCAAAGGTGGTTAACCGACGCACGGAAAAAGACTGTGACCCAGATTCCGGCCCCAACCTCCGCTCGCCAGGTAAGGGAATTCCTGGGGACAGCCGGCTTCTGCCGATTGTGGATCCCTGGGTTTGCTACCCTGGCTGCTCCACTGTACCCATTGACTAAGGAAAGTGGGAACTTTGTCTGGACTCTAGAGCACCAGAAGGCTTTTGAGACTCTAAAACGGGCATTATTAGAGGCACCCGCGTTGGCCCTACCAGATTTGACCAAGCCCTTCACCTTGTATGTAGATGAAAGAAAGGGAATCGCCCGGGGAGTCCTAACTCAAGCCCTTGGGCCCTGGAAGCGCCCAGTCGCATATCTATCAAAAAAAACTGGATCCGGTAGCCAGTGGATGGCCCTCCTGCTTAAGGGCAATCGCCGCCACTGCCCAGCTGGTAAAAGATGCAGATAAGTTAACTCTGGGCCAACAGATAACCGTAGTAGCCCCCCATGCCTTAGAAAGCATTATCAGACAGCCTCCAGATCGATGGATGACTAACGCCCGGATGACTCACTACCAAAGTCTGCTCCTAACTGAGAGAATTACCTTCGCCCCACCGGCCATCTTAAACCCGGCCACACTACTGCCCGAAGCAGATGATGAAATACCTGTTCACCAATGCGGCGACATCTTGGCATCAGAAACGGGGACCCGACCCGATCTGCCGGATGAGCCATGGGCTGGGGCCCCTAATTGGTACACCGACGGCAGCAGCTTTATGGCAGAAGGTAAGAGGATGGCTGGGGCTGTTGTGGTAGACGGGAAAAAGACTCTGTGGGCAAGCAGCTTGCCGGAAGGGACTTCTGCACAAAAGGCTGAGCTTATCGCCCTGACACAGGCGTTAAGGTTAGCTGAAAATAAGACTGTGAATATATACACGGACAGCAGGTATGCCTTTGCTACTGCCCATGTTCATGGGGCTATTTATAAACAAAGAGGGCTGCTTACCTCGGCCGGAAAAGATATCAAAAATAAAAAAGAGATTCTGGGCCTCCTAGAGGCTATACATTTGCCTAAAAAGGTGGCAATCATCCATTGCCCAGGTCATCAGAAAGGCACCAACCCCATAGCTCAAGGGAACCGCTTAGCAGATTTGGAAGCCAAACGGGCGGCACTAGGACCTATGGTCCTGACTCTCCAGGGAGCTAAGGTCAACAAAACTGTCTCCGGTGGGGAACTAACTAAAGAAGAGAAAGTCCTTTCCGTTGCAGAAGGGCGAGAATATCTATCACATCTACACCGGCTAACCCACTTGAGCCCTCAGAAACTAATTAAAATTATTGAGGCCTCCCCGTACCAGGTGCCAGACTTGAGAAAGGCGGCTGAAGAAATTTATAAAGATTGTAGAGCTTGCGCTCTCACAAATGCTGCAGTTACCAAATACCGCACTGGACATAGACTCCGGGGAGATAGGCCCGGAACATTTTGGGAGATAGACTTTACTGAAATCAAACCGGCCCGGTATGGAAATAAATATCTTCTAGTATTTGTAGATACCTTCTCGGGATGGGTAGAGGCTTTCCCCACCCGAAAAGAGACTGCCTCTGTAGTAGCCAAGAAGATATTGGAAGAAATCCTCCCGAGATTCGGGATCCCAAAGGTAATTGGATCTGACAACGGTCCTGCATTCGTTGCCCAGGTAAGTCAGGGACTGGCCAGTCAACTGGGGATCAATTGGAAATTACATTGTGCTTATAGACCCCAGAGCTCAGGCCAGGTAGAAAGGATGAATAGAACAATTAAAGAGACCCTAACTAAATTGACCATAGAGACCGGCGATAGTGACTGGACAGCCCTCCTGCCCTTTGCCCTGTTCCGCGTCCGGAACACCCCACAGGGACCCTTAAAACTTACACCCTTTGAAATCCTCTATGGAACCCCTCCCCCTTTGGAACAAATAGGGATACATGACCCTGACATTATACCTTCTATACCTTTGTCAGCCCGCTTGAAAGCACTCGAGGCTGTCAGGCGCGACATCTGGAACCAGCTAAAAGAGGCCTACCAGCCTGGTGATCTGCTCATCCCGCACCAATTCCAGGTTGGGGACTCTGTCCTTGTGAGACGACATCGGACGGGGTCATTAGAGCCACGTTGGAAGGGGCCCTACGTGGTGCTCCTCACTACGCCCACAGCAGTCAAGGTGGACGGTATAACCTCTTGGGTTCACGCCACACACGTAAAGAAGGCACCCCAGAATGCAGCAGATCTCTGGAAGGTGGAAAAGACTGATAACCCTCTTAAGCTGCGTTGCGTCATGGGAACGGCGAGCAGGTCGTCCAATCCTAATCCCCACGCTCCTCAACTGCTCACGTGGCAAGTCGTCTCCCAGGTAGGAGATATAACCTGGTCAATCCAAAAAACTGCTTCCCCTTGGACATGGTGGCCAGACTTACACCCTGACCTTTGTAAACTGGCTATAGGAACCCCCGACTGGGATTTCATGGGTCGACGAAGGGGGGCAAAACAAGCCGGAGGATGCCACTCCCCCCATCGCAAGGGTAAACTAAAGGCATACCCCTTTTACGTGTGCCCCGGTCACCACAGACCTCGTTCAATTGACTCCTGGTGCGGGGGCAAAGAAGACTTCTACTGTCAAAACTGGGGATGTGAAACCAGTGGGACTACTTATTGGGAACCCTCCTCTTCTTGGGATTTAATCAGGGTTAGAGCAAATTATAGCCACCAGATGAGTCGGGGCTCAGAATGCAATACCTGGTGCCACCCCTTAACCATTCAGTTCACAGGGAAGGGAAAAACAATTAAAACCTGGATCGGGAATGGTCATTCATGGGGAATAAGATTGTACAAAGAACGGTACGATGATGGCCTGACCTTCTCTATTAGATTAAAAATAGAACCCCCCGCCAGCAGACCAATAGGGCCAAACGGGATCCTAGCCGATCAGAGGTCCCCTCTGTCCCAAAAATCCCCCGCCAGCAGACCGATAGGGTTAAATAGCCCCAAACCCCCCCAGGTAAAATCCATAACCCTAAATGGGGCCATAGATATGGTCACCAGATCTGCTCTGCGACCACCATCTACGCCACCTCCCGCAGTACCTACTGAGCAAAGATGGCACAGACTGTTTAACTTAGTATGGGGAGCTTACTACGCCTTGAATGATTCCAACCCTGAAATGACTGAATCATGCTGGCTATGCCTAGCGGTCAGCCCCCCTTATTATGAAGGAATTGCCACCATGGGGGTCTATAATAACACCCCAGACCACACGACTTGTCTTTGGGGCAAAGAAGGGCGGCTAACCCTAACGGATGTGTCGGGGACCGGTTCAGGACTATGCTTAGGAAAAATTCCCCCAGGCTACTAGGCTCTATGTAATAAGATTGAAGTCAGCCTTCCGACTACTCCTGGTCATTTTTTGGTACCAGGACCCAATAGGTGGTGGGCCTGCACCACGGGCCTAACCCCCTGCATCTCAACTAGCGTATTCAATTCGTCACAAGATTTTTGCGTGCTTGTGCAGTTGGTGCCTAGAATTTATTATCATACTGCCAATAGTTTCGAGGATGAATTTGACCAGAGATCCAGATTATGGAAAAGAGAACCAGTATCCCTCACCCTGGCTGTACTCCTGGGACTGGGAGTTGCCGCGGGCATAGGGACTGGCACTACGGCCTTAGTCACAGGAGAAAGGGGATTAACTGCCTTGAGCAATGCTATAGATGAAGACCTCAGGACTTTAGAACAGTCCATCTCTAAATTAGAAGAGTCCCTCACCTCCCTGTCTGAAGTAGTGCTCCAGAATAGAAGAGGATTAGATCTGCTGTTTTTAAGAGAGGGAGGACTTTGTGTGGCCCTTAAAGAAGACTGCTGTTTCTATGCAGATCACACAGGGGTAGTCCGAGATTCAATGCAAAGATTAAAGAAAAGATTAGACATGAGGCAGCAAAGCAGGGAGGCGCAACAAAGCTGGTTTGAATCCTGGTTCACTAAGTCCCCCTGGATGACGACCTTACTATCCTCCCTAGCAGGACCCTTGCTGATTCTTTGTCTACTTTTGGTTTTCGGACCGTGTGTTTTCAATAGAATTACTGCTTTCATAAGAAAAAGAGTCAATGCAGTGCATGCTATGATGCTCCAACGCCATTACCAAGCTCTCCCACGCAATGAGCCACTGATAGTAGACACCGAAAACTAAGTTCTAAGATTAGAACTAGGGACAAAAGAAGAAGTGGGGAATGAAGGAAGTAAATTATATTAAAAATTTAAAAGTTAATACCTTAGAGACAGGCACCTCCACACCCTAAGGATTCCTGGTATAAGGGGGAACGTTTATCGATCCTGACTGACTCTATTCGTAGAAGACTCGCCCTAAACTGTTCGGGGAAAATTGAGAACAAGAGAGTGCTCCAGAGGGATAAGTTTGGGAGGGTCGGGGTGGAGGGGGTCCAGATGGGGACGCGTGTGTGTAACCTGATAATTGCTTCGCGCCATAGCAATTCGCGCCATAAAATGTAACTGTTTAAATGTTTTAAATTAGCCAATCATGTAAGACCGCGCCAACCTTTTCCCGCTTTATGCTTCCGAATCCTATAAAAGAGCTTGCCCCTTAAGGTTCGGAGTCGACCCCTCTGTCTCCAGCGAGAGATACGTGTCGACCCGGAGCTCCGTTTAATAAAACCTCGTGCATTTGCATCAAGCTCGGTCTCCTGTGTCTGTGGGTCCGCGCCTTCCCGAGACTGGAGTTGGATTTCCTTTTTGGAATCCTACAGTTCACATATAGAATTTATTTGTTGTAGCTGCTATCTAGGCAAGTGTTTGATAAGTAGGATCAACCTGAAGATGAGAGAGTTTGGAACTCTAAGGTGTGGATCCGAGTCCCATGGGTATCTAGAGGGGGCGTTCTGGACCAGGCTGGTGGGGAAGGTGTCCTGTTAAATGGGAGATCAGAGGGGCTGGATCTGACGGGTGTAGGGGTTTGGGTCCCAGGCAGAAGCTGCCAAGATGACCTCCTCCTCACTGAGCCAAGGAGCCTCGGGGAGTGTGTGAACTTTGGGAACACAGAAATCCAAAAGGTCTGTGTCCCACTGCATCCTCCCTTGGCATCTGCTTAGTACAGGGAGCCTGAAGAAGCATCTCCCCACAGCTCTCTCACGAAGAAGTGGCCGTGGTGGCCTTGCCAGTTCCACTCTGTCAGCATTTCTGGCCCCCAGTTCCTGCCCTCCTGTCTTCGGCACAGCCCTTTCTTCCCCGGCGCTTTTGAGGAGCAGCGTAACCTTGATCTCCGGGGCTCACATTATGGGTGCTGAGAGGCTGTGGACACTCGGACTTGAGTTCCCGGGCTCACTGCCCGAGCTGGGAAACAAACACCGGAAGCTCACTATTTACTGCAACCCCGTGGTGAGTCCTTTGGAAAGATAAAGATCCCTTCTTCATGTGGAAGATTACCCCTAGAGCATCTGTTCTGTGTCAGACTCAAGCCCACATGTGGCGTGGGGAAGGACCTTGAGGGTGTGCTCAAGGTCGCACCCAAATTTGTGTCAGGATTGAGAGGTCCAGGTCTCCCACTCTCAAACCACAGCTGTTATCTCCACAGTCTTGTTTCTGTTTATATATTTACTTAAATTCCTAACAATAGGTTTCTCTAAACTATGGCACCAAGGGTACTAAGCTCATTTTTCTTTTTCTTTCACTCCCCAAAGCAATACTGTGTGCCAAGCACTGGGTGACACGGATAGAGCTGAGTAAGAGGGACTCCTTGGGCTGCATCAGTGTTCAGACTTCCCTGTGAACGTGGTCTTGGGTGTACCCAGGCAGGTGGGGCGTCATAGGAGACCTTCTGGAAAATGCCCCGAGCCAGGCTTTCAACCAGTGTGATGGTGATAAGATAGTGGCTCACAGAGCAGCCCCACCTGAGCATGGCTTGGTCTGGCTGACGCATCATTTGGAAGATTTTAAATTAGCTCCCACCATTTGTAAGTTGGAGTTTTACACAGCATCTAGATTTCCAGTGTGTTTTGGGGAAAAAAATTTGGTAATACTAGGCCTGTATTCCACTCTGGATCTGAGTAGGAACTGCTTTCTTCAAGTCAGAGTGTGTCCATGCCAGTTTGCCCCAGTCCCCACAGCTCTCTGCTCTCTTACCCAGGATCTGCTTCTCACTTCGTGTCCTGCCTGGAGGCTGGAGGCAGTGCAGCATTGTGACCAAGGGCATGGGCTCCGCGGCCAGGTAGCCTGTGTTTGAATCCCTGCCTTTCCACTTCCCTGCTGTGTGACTTTGGGCTAGTTACTTTATCTTTCCATGCCATATTTCTCATCTGTAAAATGAGGCTAAGAATAGAGTCCACCACAGGGTTGTTGAGAGGAAGACACGGATTACTATTGACAAACAGCTTAGCACTGTGCCTGGCACATTGTCAGCGGTCAGTGCATGTTACCTCTGCTTATTACTATCCTCTTCTACCCAGGGTCAGACTGTGGTTGTGATAGGGCGGCCATTCTGCACTGTGGCCTCCTCGCGACTTTAGTAGTGTGGGAGATCAAGATTTGGCCATCCTAAAATATATCTCTTTACCTTGATTGTTTTCTCTGAGGGACATTTGACCTCCCCCACTAACTGCCTAAAGAATTTGACATGGTGACTCCTTCCTGGAACAGATCTATCATGACGGCTGTAAAGATAATGTAGGATAAATGTTACAATAGGAAAGGCACCAACAAGCCCATCTTATCTGAAGTTCTGTCTCTCTGGCCACATTCTCTGGATGGCCCTGCAAGGAGTTGCCAGACAAACATTTACATTTATAAGGGAAATCTCCATTTGTAAAGGTATCTCCCTCTCTGTTTTGGGAAGAGGGGGGGATGGCCTCATTTCTAGAGGCTTATCAATGTGAAAGGTGGGGCCTTAAATCTGCATAATAACCTTACTCTTGTTTACTGTGCTTTAGTGGTAATCTCCTGTAACTGACTCCCCCCACCCCCAACATCCTCCTTTGTCGTTGGCTGAACATGGTATTTAAGACGAGAATTTCTGCTATTGTGTTGAGAAACGCAGTGTCCCTGCTTTCTCCCATGTATACATGCTATTAAACTTGGTATTATTTTCTCCTGCTAACCTGTCTTGTTAATTATTTGGCCAGCCATAAGAACCTTAAGGGAAAGAACAGAGGGAGATTCTCCCTCTTCCCCCGCAGTTTTGGCATAGTCGCCAGGAGCCACACTGGCTGGCAAGTTGCCTTCTGTGGCTGGAAGACCTGCCTTCTCCCTGGACTACTGCAGATGATGAGATACGGGAATGCGTGACGAAAGCCTGCAAAAGGTAAGACTTCTTACCACGTCAGCCTGCCGGAATCTCTATCTGCGGGGTCCGGCGGAAGGAAGTGGTGAGAATTTTTTCTCTTTCTAAATTTAGATTGGCCAGAGAAAATATTTGGGAAACTAGTTTCTTGTGCTTTTAGTGACTCTTGGTTTAAATTTGGTAGAGTACTCTTGGTTTTGATCTTGATCCCTTTTCCTCCCAGAGTAGTCTCTGTCTTGTTCTGTGTCCTGAGAACTTGGCTTTGTGACCACTGAGAATATTCTCCTTGGTCTCCACCATACGGAAGGTGCATTTACCGGGATGCACCTTGGTGGCCAGTCGAGTAGACTGGGGTTCCGAACTGTCTCTTTGTCCGGCTGTGCCAAGCTCTCAGGGGAGTTTGTCATAAAGGGCCCAGTCCATAAGGGCTTTTGTCGTCTTAACCTTCGTTGCTTGTTAGTGCTGGAAAAATCCCATTCCGGTATCGCCTGCCCGGTGTCACAGATTAGCGGGTCTGTGACTGGAGGCATCTCGCTATTGTGGGAGACCGGAGACACCGTTTTCACTACACCATCCTTACCGCCTGTGCAACGAAGGTCTTTACTTTCTTTGAATATCTTTGGGAGTGAATTCTGTGAATCATGGGGGCTACATCATCTGCTCCCTCACCAGGGATGCCTCTTGCATCCATGGTAAAGATTTATTCTAAGCTTGGAAAGTTACCTCTGGGTCTTTCCTTAAAAAGGCTTATTGGTTCGAGTCACTATTGGAATAAATATACAAATGAAGATCCTACTCGTCAATGGCCAGACGATGGATCCTTTGAATTGGAAAAACTTCTAAATTGGGGAAAAAAATTGTTTTAAGAGCTCTCACATAATTATTTATTTGGTACCTAAGAAAAGGCCAAAAAAAAAAAAGGGGGAAAAATTTGACTAGCTTTAAGACCTTGACTCAAGTTACAATTAAATTGAGAACACATAAAAGTGTAAGTGTTGATAAGATTATAAAGGTTAAAATGTTTGAGCTAATTTTATATAAAGAGGTTACATCAACTTTGCCTGAGTATGTTTTAAAATGTCTGAGTGGAAATGCTTCCCTTGTCCAAAATTAGAAGACCAAGACCTATTGAAAAAAATCTTAATGATAACTGTTTAAAGGTATAAGAGGTGATAAAATTTACATGAAATTTTGTAGAAAAAAAACTGATGTTATTTCTATTACAGAACTGGTTAACAAAAATAGTAATTTAAATGATGGCTAATTTTATCTGAAGTCTTATGAAGTCTTGTAGGCAATCTAAATAATTATTGAGAATAAGTAACTAAATAGTTGTGAAAAAGATGAATGTTGGGTGAACTTTAAACAATAATTATGTGTTATGGTGGTTACAGCTTCCAAACTCTTTTTGGTGACTTAAAACTTTAGAGTTTTGCTAAATTTTATGATAAAAATTCACTGAGTATCATCATTTCCAAATAAGATAAGATATTAGACATTGATTGCTAAATGTACATTTGTCTACTTTTGGTTTTTCATTACAGGAAAACTAAAAGATGTTTTGGGTCTACTAGTAAACATGTCTTGTGTTTTATTAAGAGATTGTACTATAAAGTAACATGTTTCCAGAAATTATGAACTGTTCATAAATTTTCCAAGCCACAAGATACTAATGTAAAAGAAAGTTTATAATTGTTTACTTAGTTTTTACTTACAAATTAAGGTTTCTAAGGGTTAAAATTTCTAATTAGTATATGTGATTGAAGCTACTAAAAATTAAGAAAAACATGTCTGTGTACAAAGAAAGTAAGTTTTATAGAGAAGGTACAAATAATGAAAATATTTTGTTTGATTGATTAAGAAAGATAAATTTGTCTTCAAGTACTAGGAGGGAAAAGAAAGACATGGGACAAGTTCTGAAGGTAAAAAGAAAGTTATAGGTTTGTGGAAGAGGAATTCTGGAAAAGGAGTTTATGCATAGTCAAGTTGGCTAAGATTAAAATGAATTAATTTAAGTAAATGAGTTTTAATATCAGAAGTAAGCTGATACAAAATTATAATTTGGTCTTATTTCTCTTAAAGGGATAATTTCTTGAACTTGATAAAGAGGTTATAAAGGATTTTTCTTTACCTTTGAGTAAGTCTACCTAAAAAGAAAAAAAACTTGTTAAAATAATTTCCTACGTTCAAAAGACTGAGGTCTCTCTATTAAGGCTTTTTGGACTGTTAATTCTCTGTTTGCTTTGACTTTTTATGTTTTTGACAAGCTCCCCAAAATTCATATCTTGAATAAAGTCTTTTTTTTTAACTTTTTTTCTTTGAGAATTTTCAAAGGGCCCTGGAACTTCTCAAAGAAATTTGCTCTCTGCCAATAAAGAGAAAGATACTAAACTTATTAGGCTTATTCAGTATGTTAAACTACATGGGAAACATTGTCAGACAAGTGATGATAAGCCTGCTTAAGTGGTATTTTGTGGGTAAATGTTATTGATATAGGTGTTTTAAAATTGTATAACATTACTGAAATTCTGATCTGTCCTGGTTATCAGTCATAATTCTGGTTATTATTAAAGTGTTGTATGTCACAAAATTAACCAAATTTCTCTGTCAATTGCCATTTTGAGGTCTTGTTGTTTACAGACTTATTTCTTTGCTCTAATGCTTTTGCAAAATGTTTAAACTTCAAAAAAATTCATGGAAAGGACTCTGACATTTACACTGGAATACAGGTTTCTGATAAACTTTCTGATCATAAAATTGAACTTGGTAAGAAATTACAGAAATCTGATGGAGAGACTGATAACTTCATGAAGCTGCTAACAAAAAGATTGGGATCAAGAATGGATTACACAGGACTGAATGAACTGATAAGGATGATTATAATTTTTATGATTTTTCATTTAAAGTATTGCTGAATTTTTAATGTTTTGTTTTTTCAGATTTAAGGAAAACTTTTTCTCTTTTCTCCTGAGCTAGCTATGACTTATAGCAATTTGGTAAATGATACTTTTGTAAGTAAAATTGAAATATTTATCTTTTTCTATCTGATCCCTTGAATTTGAAAACTCTTAGTAAGTGAGTATTGTTGTTTTCATGGCAATATAGTTATTTGCCTAAGTTCAATAAGAATCTGTTCTCCTTATAACAGGACACAATTGAAAACACTGGTTATATTACCAAGGCTGTGACTGGAACATCATACTTGCCATATAACCATACAGCTTTTGAGGAATGAAGATTGGACTTTATGGAATAAAGCCACGTGGAAATATTGGCCTGGTACCTTATGTTCCAAGCAGCACTTACCGGGATAAGTAAAGAATGTCACTTATCTGGCGGGTACAATGAACCTCAAAATATTTTGGGGGAACCTCGGAAGAGAGGAATTCACCCAAATCTGTAGGTATTGCAGGCAAAGTCTGAGGACAAAATCTTTTGCTTGGCTTTCCTGGCCTCGAGAGGACTTTAAAGTTCAATTGGAGATTCCTTATAAAAAGTTCCAGCAAAGCACATTTAAAAGAGCCTATGTGATCAATTGCTATTCTTGCTGTACTTATGTAAATAATTGGGCCAACTCTATTGGAACTAGACTTATTTTGCAAACTAGTTAGTTTTAATTTGGCTATCTTAATGAAAATGAGGGTGATTTTAGAGAGAAAAATTATATTTTAGTAAAAACTATAGTATATATTTGCGGATATTAGATCCTAGTTTTGTTGTCTTTTGAGGTTTTTTTTTTTATATCGGTTGACTGGACTGGATCCTGATTTCTTCTAGTCTCCTGAAATATCTGGCTACAGATGTCCAAACTAACGTTTTTGATTTTTTCCATCATTTTCATTTGGAATCACTGAAAACTGAACCTGCCCTTTTTCCTGAAGCCTTACAAACTGAAGCTGATGGACTTGATATAAACTTAAGAGGTTACCCGATGACATCATCAGAGACATTTTAAACTGCAAAAGATGCTTTGACGCTGACATCTAAAAATCTTAACTGGCTGTCCTCTGAACTCAGAAACTGCTTTCCAACTTGCTCCAACCATTAACCTTGTTTTTCTTTTGTTTACATAGAAATGCTTCTATTAAATACTTGATTGCTTGCTTCCACAATATAAGCGTAACCTTGAGAGCCCACCTGCATCACCATCTTCCAAAAGGAACCTAATTGAACTGATCTATTATCAGGACTAAGAAATGTGTTCAGTGAGATGAAACAGCCTACCAACCCAGCTTCTGGACTATGAAACTTCTTGAAGTTTCAAAAGGACTGTGAAACTTCTAGTTTCAAAGGCAGGACTGTGGGAGATCAAGATTTGGCCACCCTGACATATATCTCTTTACCTTGATTGTTTTCTCTGAGGGACATTTGACCTCCCCCACTAACTGCCTAAAGAATTTGACATGGTGGCTCCTTCCTGGAACAGATTTATCATGATGGCTGTAAAGATAATGTAGGATAAATGTTACAGTAGGAAAGGCACCAACAAGCCCATCTTATCTGAAGTTCTGTCTCTGGCTACATTCTCTGGATGGCCCTGAGAGGAGTTGCCAGACAATCATTTACATTTATGGAAATCTCTATTTGTAAAGGTATCTCCCTCTCTGTTTTGGGAAGAGGGGGGGAATGGCCTCATTTCTAGAGGCTTATCAATGTGGAAGGTGAGGCCTTAAATCTGCATAATAACCTTACTCTTGTTTACTGTGCTTTAGTGGTAATCTCCTGTAACTGACTCCCCCCACCCCCAACATCCTCCTTTGTCGTTGGCTGAACATGGTATTTAAGACGAGAATTTCTGCTATTGTGTGGAGAAACGCAGTGTCCCTGCTTTCTCCCATGTATACATGCTATTAAACTTGGTATTATTTTCTCCTGCTCACCTGTCTTGTTAATTATTTGGCCAGCCATAAGAACCTTAAGGAAAAGGGCAGAGGGAGATTCTCCCTCTCTCCCGACAGTAGCATCCGTAATCACTGAGCTTGTTTGAGCTATATTTTGGGTTCCTGGGAAAAAAGACAACCTCTGTAAGTTCACATCCCTCTGTGGGAACTGAGGCGTGACCGTGCCTTACAGATTCCTGTCTGGATGCCGAAGGAGACTTGAGAGCAGGGAACTGCCATGTAGAAGCTCAGAAAACATCCTTAGTGAAGACCCAGGTTAAGAAAAAAATGGCTTCTACAGAATTCCTCTCAGAAGGATCAAAGAAACAGCTACTTCTAGAAATGGACAAGTCCTTTTCCTTACAGACCTGTCATCTCTTTTGGTCCTGGAAGAAAAAAAAAGGAAGATGAGAAAATGCAGCGCAGACTGATGGTTTGTTGGTTGCTAATCCGGTGGCGTCTCTGCCTTATGCATTCAGAGCCGTTTCAACCTGCCCCAGTCAGTATATTTTCACCAGGCAGTGATGCAGAAACACCTGTGTACTCCGATCTTATTGTAGTCAGGTGGCATTTACAGGTTTGCCTTTCAGCTGACCGTGGAAGGCAGTGTGGACGTGATTATAACCACACCTGCTGGGTCTGAGCTGGGGGCCGCAGTGCATGAGTGTGTTTCCTATCCGCTCAGCATAGTCACAGTGACACCTCGCTGCCTTGCTCTCTGGAGGAGCTCACAGCACTTTATTCTGAAAACTCTCACATTATTATTATTTCTTTTAGTGAAGATATCAAATGAGTGACTGGAAAGGAAAATGTAGAAGATTAGGTTATTGTCGATGTGAGAACACAAGTTTAAACAACTTCCACAGGCCACATCGCATGAGTGCAAAGTCTTTGAGTAGAGAAAACTATCGATCAAAAATTGAACAGAATCTGGATCTAGACAGACAACGTTTGTGGCCACAGATATGCCAGGATTAAGGCTGGAGAGAGGACAGAGTTTGTGTAGCCGAGATTTCCACCCAGGATATGTCTTGCTGTTGTGCAAAATGATTTCTGATTCTGGGCAAATCTCCATTTCCACTTGCTCGAGTGCTTTGTAGCTAGCTGAGGGAATCTAGGAGGGTGGGGTACTCCGGGCTAGGCTGACCTCAGGAAATCACGTGTAACGGTCTTTTTCTCACTCAGATAAGGCTGGGTTCATAGCTGTTCATGTGATAATAACTCTCGGGCTCCTGCTTCTGAGCCTTGGCAAACCCAAGTCCTAAGAGGCAAATAAAGGTGAGAAACACCTCGAGGAGCTCAGGGCACCTCTTGGCTACTATCCCACAGAGCTCGGTTTTATTTGGGCCCCAATTTTACCCTCCTTCTGTTTTACATGGAGGCAAAAAAAGCTGTACAAAGGGCCAGATGGTCCATGGGCTCCTGGGCGGACAGTTTGGGCCCCGGCAAGGCAGGGCATCGAACACCAGTGGCTCCTGGCCGGGAGATTCAATACTCAACGTGTTGGAGGCTAGCTCAGCTGAGCAGCGGGGTCCTTAAAGTCACGCCTGGGAGACGTCACTGTGGTTTCCCATTGGCAGGGAACCCAGCAGCTGCTGGGCCCAGAATTTGTGCTGTTGTGCGTCTCTGAATCACAAAATAAAAGTTGGGCTGAAAGTATTTAAGAATAAGGTAGAAACTTGGTTTGTGAATTCACTGTCTGATTCAGACATTTCAAAGGGCTTCACATCCAGACATCTCAATACTCAAAGCACAGCAGGGACAGTGAGAGATGCTGTCTTCCGCCTTGTCCCTCTTTTCTGGCTTTCATGGATTTCCAAGGGGCCACCCTGAGCTGATGCTGTTGAGGTCAAGTTTAAAGATGTAGTTCTGAGGGACTTGCTGTGCTTCCTTCTTTTATAGGAAAGTTTGATTTCTTATCTTGTGACAAGACACAGAGCACTGAGTTCGGTGGGCCTGCGTCTTTTCCCCATGACCTTTGCCCCTATCTCTGGATACACCATGCACCTCTGCTCCCTGGCGAGTGTTGAACTTCTCATGTCCAGAGATGATTTTCCTTCCTAGCCTGAAACATCTGAACATTTTGTTAGAACATTTCTGTGTCCTGGGTTTCTGTTTCTGTCTTTCCAACCTCAGGCCTTCTACTTGCCATGGCCTGTGAACTCCAGTGCCAGTAGGCCCAGGCGGGTAATGTGAGTGAGTATGGTGGTTGTAAGTGGGAACACGGCGTGATGGGGACGGTGGCCATTTGGTGAGCCACACACACTGCCTAAATGGGATAGCTCCATCTCAGTGTTGCCACCCAGGAAGATGGGCCCAGTTTTCAAGAAATCCATATTTTTATGCAAAGCCTCCCAATGACACATAAAACAAATTCAATATTGTGACAAACCCTCAGTGAGCCAAAGTTTGCCAGACGGTCAATTTTTAATTTCTGCTCTGGAAATTGAAACAATTGAAGAGTATTTTAGGAAGGAGGGACACTATCCAAATGGTCACGGCGAGACAAAGCAGGGCGACTAGTTGTGAAGTGGTCACTGAACCATTCTAGGGAAGAGAGGGTGAGGGCCGGAAAACAATGACAAAGAGGACCCGGATTTGAGACGTTTCTGCAATAGAGTCCACAGGGCTCAGAAACTTGTTGGATTTGGGGAATGCAAAGAGGGATAGGATGAGAATGACCCTGAGGTACAGTACTATCTTGACCTTTGGCTCATAGATGCTTTGAGGCATGACCCTTGGCCTGCAATCTGGCCTGCCAATCCCCTCTTAGTTCTCACACCTTCTCCTAGTTCCCATAATGCATTGTTGCTGCCATTCTGGGAGCAGCCACCAAACCGGGGCACTTTCTGCAAAGACAAGTACATGCCTCTCTACCACCAAGAGCAGGTAGTTTCAGGATGGTGGATCTGAGATGCCATCGAAGGCAAATCTGTTATCTTCTGTGGTGCACAAAACACGCTGTCACAGCTAGGACTCGTAATAATACTTTCGCTTCCTAAGTGGCTTTACTGCTGCTTTTTTGGTTAAGACCCATTAACTTGTCACATATTGATAACAGGGATGACTCTGAAATAGATGGATAAATTAAGGCTCTCTTTCGTTCTGTGCTTTTATATGGATGTGTTAATTATTTTTGTCATGAAGGAGACTGATGGTAGGATGGAGAAGTACCAAATGGATTTTGACAAAGTGTTGTGTTTGCAGCTGGAAGCTCAGCGTGTGTCGGATGTAATCTCTCCCCCTTCAATTTCACGGTTGGCACCAAGGGGCCAAGCTAGGATATTTTGTGCCAACAGTCCCTATCGCAGGGGCTAATGGGGGAATGGAGGCCCCACGATTTGTTGCAGCAGCTGCACACCGGCGTTTATAGCAGACCAGACCTGACATTCAGATGGAGTTTTGTTTGAAGGCACACAGTTAGCTCACATACTGATTTTTTAAATAAAATAATTGTTGGCTAACATTTAAAGAAGGGAGGTTTCACATAAAAATCTGTATTTCTAGCATCTGAAAAATGTCTGAAGGTCTGACATCCCTGGGCTGTATTCCTGGATGGCAATGAGAGCCAAAGATGGCTGCCCGTTTAAAGGGCCATGTGCTCAGCATTCACCACACTCTCTACTCCTCCCCTTTGCCCCTCGCTCACTGAAACTGTGTGTCAAATATCATTATGCTCACGTGTTTTTGTTTGTTTTTATGGTACTATTAGGGAACAAATGAAAATATTTCTAGTATGTATCCCTATAAGAGTAGAAAAATGATATATAGACCGTGATGGGTCATGTTATTTCAAGAAAATTGAGAAAGTGCATTTGTCTGTAAGGAAGGGAAGACTGGAACTGGCCTGCTCTTTGCACATAGCCAGGTGTCGGGGGAAGAGGGAGAATCTCCCTCTGCCCTTTCCCTTAAGGTTCTTATGGCTGGCCAAATAATTAACAAGACAGGTTAGCAGGAGAAAATAATACCAAGTTTAATAGCATGTATACATGGGAGAAAGCAGGGACACTGCGTTTCTCCACACAATAGCAGAAATTCTCGTCTTAAATACCATGTTCAGCCAACGACAAAGGAGGATTTTGGGGGTGGGGGGAGTCAGTTACAGGAGATTACCACTAAAGCACAGTAAACAAGAGTAAGGTTATTGTGCAGATTTAAGGCCTCACCTTCCACACTGATAAGCCTCTAGAAATGAGGCCATCCCCCTCTCTTCTCAAAACAGAGAGGGAGATACCTTTACAAATGAAGATTTCCCTTATAAATGTAAATGATTGTCTGGCAACTCATCACAGGGTTATCCAGAGAATGTGGCCAGAGAGACAGAGCTTCTGATAACAGGGGCTTGTTGGTGCCTTTCCTATTGTAATCTCCATCCTACATTATCTTTATAGCCATCATGATAGATCTGTTCCAGGAAGGAGCCACCATGTCAAATTCTTTAGGCAGTTAGTGGGGGAGGTCAAATGTCCTTAGACAAAACAACCAAGGTAAAGAGATAGATTTCAGGGTGGCCAAATCTTGATCTCCCACACAGGCAAGAGCACTCACTGATGACCCTGTTGGACAGAGCTGATCAGAGTTTGGAATCCTTGCTGTCTAGTCACACGTGGCTGTGCCTTAAGAGGTACAGAAATTTAGGAAAGGAATTCAAGAAAACAGGTTGACATGATACATAATACACTGGGTCAATTTATCAAATGATACTTATTTCAACTTGTTGGGTGTTTATTTCATACCTGACTCCACCCACCACGTGAAACAGAGAACACCCACAATTACATAAAACCAAGCACGGAAGGAAGGAAGGAGCAACCAGCTTGCCAAACGTCTTGGTCAGAAAATAAGGGCTTCCAGGAGGAAAGCTGAGGGGGGGCTCCCTTTGGCTGGAAAATCCAGGAAGTCTCCTTGGAGGAGACAGGACTTGAGAACAGTGGGGGCAGGCAATGTTTGGAAGTCCTCTTTTCTGCTCAGAAGGGAACTTTGCCTCAGTTCATTTATCAGAATGGTGGGTGTTACTTCTGGGCCAACTGCTCCCTTGTTTGCAAATGAGCTGCTCATTCCAGAGTCCCAGAGGCACCTTTTGAAAGCTCTCAGCTTTGGGGTCTCTCTGGCCATGGAGAGCGTGAAGAAGGGCTCCCTGAGGCGGCAACAATGGGGAGGAGCTGGGTTTGAGGAGCTGGGCGCCTCCACCCTCCTGTTTCTCCAGGGCCCTCTGAAGGCCTCAGTTATGCCTATAGAGGATCACAGAAGGGGACTGTTCTCTGCCTCAGGCTTTGCTTACAGAGGCCCTCAGGCTGGCCAGTTGTGTGTTTGCAGAAGCTTCCTGCTAATTCCCCTTGCATTTTCCATCTCCTTTCACTAGAATCACTGACACGGAGCCTCAGGCGCAGAACCACAGAGGAGGTGTGTGGAGGGGCTGGGATCACCCCTCCCCAAGGAGTGACCTTGAAGTGTCCCTGCTCCTTCACTTATGGGACTGAGCTCTGAGCCTCGTGTCTGACTCCAGGAGGAAGGGATCAGTTGTCTTAGACCAGGAATGACAGAAGCCAGCAGCACGTGACTGGCTTAAGCCCAGCCTGAGATGTTCCTTGCGTGTTGATGGTGCTCAGGGCAAGCTACCCCAGGAGGCACCACTCTGGTATATGAATTATTTCAAGCTGAAGACAATAAGGACTCAGAGAACTCAGGAAGAATATTTGAGTTTCCCCTCCCAAACTGCCTAAAGAATTCAAAACAAAAGATCTGTTTCAGGAAGGAGTTATTATCATGATGGCTGTAAAGATAATGTAGGATAGAGGTTACAATAGGAAAGACACTGTTGGATTCCCAAGGGGAAGGGGAGGGAAATCCCAACTCACCAGGTCTCGGGATGACGCGGGCCCACAGACACAGAAGACCGAACTTGATGCAAATGCAAGAGGTTTATTGAACGGAGCTCCGGGTCGACTCGTGTCTCTCGCAGGAGACAGAGGGGTCGACCCCGAGCCTTAGGGGGCAAGTTCTTTTATAGGATTTGGGAGCATAAAGCGGGAAAAGGTTGGCGCGGTTTTACATGATTGGTTAATTCAAAACATTCAGACAGTTACATTTTATGGCGCGAATTGCTACGGCGCGAAACAGCTATCAAGGTGCACACACATGTCCCCATCTGGCCCCCCTCCACCCCGACCCTCCCAAACTTATCCCTCTGTAGCACTCCCTTGTTCTCAATTTTCTCTGAACAGTTTAGGGTGAGTCTTCCACGAACAGAGTCAGTTGGGATCGATAGACTCTATTCATAGAAGACTCGCCCCAACTGCCCCTTAAGGTGTTAACATATTAAATTTTTAACATAATTTACATCCTTCATTCCCCACTTCTTCTTTTGTCCCTAGTTCTAATCTTAGAACTTAGTTTTCGGTGTCTGCTATTAGTGGCTCATTGCGTGGGAGAGCTTGGTAATGGCGTTGGAGCATCATAGCATGCACTGCATTGACTTTTTTTCTTATGAAAGTAGTGATTCTATTGAAAACACACGGTCCAAAAACCAAAAGTAGAAAAAGAATTAACAAAGGCCCTGCTAGGGAGGATAGTAAGGACGTCACCCAGGGGGACTTAGTGAACCAGGATTCAAACCAGCTTTGTTGGGCCTCCCTGCTTCGCTGCCTCATGTCCAATCTCTTCTTTAATTTTTGCATTGAATCTCGGACTACTCCTGTGTGATCTGCATAGAAACAGCAGTCTTCTTTAAGAGCTGCACAGAGCCCTCCCTCCCTTAAAAACAACAGATCTAATCCCCTTCTATTCTGGAGCACTACTTCAGACAGGGAGGTGAGGGACTCTTCTAGCTTAGAGATGGACTGCTCTAAAGTCCTGAGGTCTTCATCTATAGCATTGCTCAGGGCAGTTAATCCTCTCTCCCCTGCAACTAAGGCTGCAGTGCCGGTTCCTACGCCCGCGGCAACTCCCAGTCCCAGGAGCACAGCTAGGGTGAGGGATATTGGTTCTCTTTTCCTTAGTATAGATTTCTGATCAAACTCATCTTCGAAACTATTGGCAGTATGATAGTAAATTCTAGGCACTAACTGCACAAGCACGCAAAAATAGGGGTATGCCTTTAGTTTACCCTTGCGATGGGGGGAGTGGCATCCTCCGGCTTGTTTTGCCCCCCCCTCGTCGACCCATGAAATCCCAGTCGGGGGTTCCTATAGCCAGTTTACAAAGGTCAGGGTGTAAGTCTGGCCACCATGTCCAAGGGGAAGCAGTTTTTTGGATTGACCAGGTTATATCTCCTACCTGGGAGACGACTTGCCACGTGAGCAGTTGAGGAGCGTGGGGGTTAGGATTGGACGGTCTGTCTGCCGTCCCCACGACGCAAACGCAGCTTAAGAGGGTTATCAGTCTTTTCCACCTTCCAAAGATCTGCTGCATTCTGGGGTGCCTTCTTCACGTGTGTGGCGTGAACCCAAGAAGTTATACCGTCCACCTTGACTGCTGTGGGTGTAGTGAGGAGCACCACGTAGGGCCCCTTCCAACGTGGTTCTAGCGACCCCGTCCGATGTCGTCTCACAAGGACAGAGTCCCCAACCTGGAACTGGTGCGGTATGAGCAGATCACCAGGCTGGTAAGCCTCTTTTAGCTGGTTCCAGATGTCGCGCCTGACAGCCTCGAGTGCTTTCAAGCGGGCTGACAAAGGTATAGAAGGTACAATGTCAGGGTCATGTATCCCTATTTGTGCCAAAGGGGGAGGGGTTCCATAGAGGATCTCAAAGGGTGTAAGTTTTAAGGGTCCCTGTGGGGTGTTCCGGACGCGGAACAGGGCAAAGGGCAGGAGGGCTGTCCAGTCACTATCGCCGGTCTCCATAGACAATTTAGTTAGGGTCTCTTTAATTGTTCTATTCATCCTTTCTACCTGGCCTGAGCTCTGGGGTCTATAAGCACAATGTAATTTCCAATTGATCCCCAGTTGACTGGCCAGTCCCTGACTTACCTGGGCAACGAATGCAGGACCGTTGTCAGATCCAATTACCTTTGGGATCCCGAATCTCGGGAGGATTTCTTCCAATATCTTCTTGGCTACTACAGAGGCAGTCTCTTTTCGGGTGGGGAAAGCCTCTACCCATCCCGAGAAGGTATCTACAAATACTAGAAGATATTTATTTCCATACCGGGCCGGTCTGATTTCAGTAAAGTCTATCCCCCAAAAAGGCTCCTGGCCTATTTCCCCGGAGTCTGTGTCCCGTGCTGCATTTGGAAACTGCAGCGTTTGTGAGAGCGCAGGCTCTACAATTTTTATAAACTTCTTCAGCCGTTTTTTTCAAATCTGGTACCTGGTACGGGGAGGCCTGGATAATTTCAATTAGTTTCTGAGGGCTCAAGTGGGTTAGCCGGTGTAGATGTGATAGATATTCTCGCCCTTCTGCAACGGAAAGGACTTTCTCTTTTTTAGTTAGTTCCCCACCGGAGGCAGCTTTGCTGACCTTAGCTCCCTGGAGAGCCAGGACCATAGGTCCTAGTGCCGCCCGCTTGGCTAGGCGGTTCCCTTGAGCTATGGGGTCGGTGCCTTTCTGATGACCTGGGCCACAGTCTTATTTTCAGCTAACCTTAACGCCTGTGTCAGGGCGATAAGCTCAGCCTTTTGTGCAGAAGTCCCTTCCGGCAAGCGGCTTGCCCACAGAGTCTTTTTCCCGTCTACCACAGCCGCCCCAGCCATCCTCTTACCTTCTGCCATGAAGCTGCTGCCGTCGGTGTACCAATTAGGGGCTCCAGCCCATGGCTCATCCGGCAGATCGGGTCGGGTCCCCGTTTCTGATGCTAAGATGTCGCCGCATTGGTGAACAGGTACTTCATCATCTGCTTCGGGCAGTAGTGTGGCCGGGTTTAAGATGGCCGGTGGGGCGAAGGTAATTTTCTGTTAGGAGCAGACTTTGGTAGTGAGTCATCCGGGCGTTAGTCATCCATCGATCTGGAGGCTGTCTGATAATGCTCTCAAAGGCATGGGGGGCTACTATGGTTATCTGTTGGCCCAGAGTTAGCTTATCTGCATCTTTTACCAGCTGGGCAGTGGCGGCAATCGCCCTTAAGCAGGAAGGCCATCCACTGGCTACCGGATCCAGTTTTTTTGATAGATATGCGACTGGGCGCTTCCAGGGCCCAAGGGCTTGAGTTAGGACTCCCCGGGCGATTCCCTTTCTTTCATCTACATACAAGGTGAAGGGCTTGGTCAAATCTGGTAGGGCCAACGCGGGTGCCTCTAATAATGCCCGTTTTAGAGTCTCAAAAGCCTTCTGGTGCTCTAGAGTCCAGACAAAGTTCCCACTTTCCTTAGTCAATGGGTACAGTGGAGCAGCCAGGGTAGCAAACCCTGGGATCCACAACCGGCAGAAACCGGCCGTCCCCAGGAATTCCCTTACCTGGCGAGCGGAGGTTGGGGCCGGGATCTGAGTCACAGTCTTTTTCCGGGCGTCAGTTAACCACTTTTGGCCGTCTTTTAGTGTGTAGCCTAAGTAGACTACTTTCTCCTGGCACAATTGTGCCTTCTTCTTTGACGTCCGGTACCCCAACTCACCCAACTCGGCCAGGAGGCGCTTGGTTCCTTCCTCAGTCTCCCGGGGTTTCCGCCGCCAACAGTAGATCATCTACATACTGTAAAAGAGTCACTTGAGGGTTTTTAACCCTATTGTCAGTCAAATCCCTGTGGAGGGCCTCATCGAACAGGGTGGGGGAGTTTTTAAACCCTTGAGGCAGTCTTGTCCAAGTCAGTTGTCCAGCGATCCCCATATCAGGGTCGCGCCACTCGAAAGCAAAAAGTAATTGGCTCTTTGGGTGCAGCCGCAGACAGAAGAATGCATCTTTCAGGTCCAGGACAGTATACCATTTCCGTGATGGGGGGAGGGAGCTGAGTAGGCTATATGGGTTTGGCACAGTAGGGTGTAAGTCCTGCACTCTCTTGTTCACTTCCCTCAAATCCTGGACCGGCCTATAATCAGCAGTTCCAGGCTTTTTTACAGGCAGGAGAGGGGTGTTCCAAGGAGACCGGCAAGGAACCAGGCATTCTCTTGCCCAGTGTCCTCTCTCCTTACAATAGGCACATTGGTCCTTGTCTTAGGGCTGTCGTCTGCGCGAGCCTGGTCGTGGGGCGTTGCCCAGGTTCCCTGACTGCCTATGATCTGGCCCTGTCGCCTTTATCACTGCGGCCAGTATTTTGGTCAGTTTCTTCTCTTGTCTCCTATCTCTCTTATCTTCCCTCTCTTCAGCCTCCCTTCTCTCTCTCTCTCGCTTTTCCTCCTCACTCTCTCTTTTATGATACACCTTTTCAGCCTCCTTTACCACATCCCGCAAGTCGTAGTCCTGCAGCCCTTCTAGCCTTTGTAATCTCCTTTTTATATCTGGAGCAGACTGTCCAATAAAGGCCATAATGACAGAGGCCTTTTGCCCTTCCGAGGATGGGTCGAAGGGCGTATACCTGCGGTAAGCCTCCATCAATCGTTCTAGGAAAACGGAGGGAGGTTCAGTGGGCCCCTGCTGGATCTCTCTTACCTTAGCCAAATTGGTGGGCCGCCTTGCGGCCCCTTGGAGACCCGCCGCTAGAGCCCGGCGATAAACGGACAGCGCCTCCCTACCTTCAGCCGTGTTATAGTCCCAATTGGGCCGGTTGTGCGGAAACCCTTCTTCCGCCTCAGCTATCGTTGCCGGCTGCCCGTTGGTGCCTCGGATATTCTTTCTTGCTTCCTGTGTGATTCTTTCTCTCTCCTCCGTGGTAAAGAGTGCCTGTAAGAGCTGTTGACAATCATCCCAAGTGGGCTGATGGGAAAACATTAGGGACTCTATCAGGGCGGTTAATCCGGCGGGGTTTTCTGAAAAGGGGGGATGGTTATTTTTCCAGTTATACAGGTCTGAGGAAGAGAAAGGCCAGTACTGGAGGGGTGACAGCTGGTTGGGCCCCGCAGGAGCTCCATACTCTCTTAGCGGGAGCGCCACCGTGGTATCAGGCCCGTCCGGAGTGGCTCCGCGGCGGCTTCGGGTTCCAGCCGAGGGACCCGAGCCAGTCGCCCTCCGTCCTGATTGCGATCCTGGAGCGGGGGAGGGGTAAGGGGGAGACGAGAAAGGGGGCCATTCGGGAGGAGGGTCAACCTCAGGGTAGACCCCGGGGGGGGGGGCCGAAGGGGTCTCCGACTCCGCCGTTCGAGTTGATTTCGATTTTTGCCGTGTCTCCGCATCCTGCAGCGCCAGGACTCGGGGGCTTAGTTTTTCTGCTTTTACCCATGGCTTAACCCACGGGAGTGGGTTCTGCACCAGATCCTGCCATACTGTAATATATGGTCGTTGGTCAGGATGGGACCCCGGTCTCTCCTGGAAAACAATAGCCCTCACCGCGAGGATAATAGTTAGATTAAACGTCCCCTCAGGGGGCCAACCCACATTGAGGGAGGGCCACTCAGAGGTGCAAAAAGTCTGCCAGCGCCCTTTCTTTATTTCTACCAATAAGTCGTGCGCTCTCGCTCGCACTTCAGTCTAGTGGTCTAGGGTCAAGGAAAGGGGGGTCGTCACAGTCTGTCCCATCCCGTCAAAGGAAGTCCACCTAACGAACAAAAACAGAACAATAAACACTAAAGACACACTAAAACACAGACAACCCTGCCCGGAAGGCGTCTCTACAAGCCAGCCGAAGGCGGCTTCAGACGGGAGGGGTTTCCGAGTCCTCCCCGGGAAAAGGTATCGCTCCTTTTCCCACCTGGAAGGGGGGTTGGTCAGGCTTTCCTGACTCCCCTTATCCCTTGGGGCGTCCCCCAGGGTTGCAGCCTGCAGTCCCTAGCACGTCTGCCACTGCAGCCGTTCGGTCCTCACGGCCCGAAGCGGCGGCTGCCCGATACTGAAACCAAAACAATAAAACAATACTTTGCGGCGCCGCACACACTCACACATTCAGTCACTCAGGCCTACCTCCAAGGGGTCTTCGGAGTCTGGGGTTACCGCGTGGATCCCAGACGAGCCCCCAAATGTTGGATTCCCAAGGGGAAGGGGAGGGAAATCCCAACTCACCAGGTCTCGGGATGACGCGGGCCCACAGACACAGAAGACCGAACTTGATGCAAACGGCAAGAGGTTTATTGAACGGAGCTCCGGGTCGACTCGTGTCTCTCGCAGGAGACAGAGGGGTCGACCCCGAGCCTTAGGGGGCAAGTTCTTTTATAGGATTTGGGAGCATAAAGCGGGAAAAGGTTGGCGCGGTTTTACATGATTGGTTAATTCAAAACATTCAGACAGTTACATTTTATGGCGCGAATTGCTACGGCGCGAAACAGCTATCAAGGTGCACACACATGTCCCCATCTGGCCCCCCTCCACCCCGACCCTCCCAAACTTATCCCTCTGTAGCACTCCCTTGTTCTCAATTTTCTCTGAACAGTTTAGGGTGAGTCTTCCGCGAACAGAGTCAGTTGGGATCGATAGACTCTATTCATAGAAGACTCGCCCCAACTGCCCCTTAAGGTGTTAACATATTAAATTTTTAACATAATTTACATCCTTCAACACCAAGACCCTTTTATCAAAAACTCTCTCTCTCCCTGACCACATTATCTATAGATGACCCTGAGAAGAGTTGTCAGGCAAACATTTGCATTTCTATCTCCATGTGAGTTGTCTTCTTGCCCTCTGAGGTCCCAGACCACTACCCACCCCCAACACGTTCCTCGCCTTTAGCTACAATACTTAAGCAGGCAGCTTAGACAGAGGGATGAGCTGCTCATTTCTGAGTTTCTCCCATGTATACGTGTCATTAAACTTGGTATTATTTTCTCCTGCTAACCTGTCTTTGGCCAGCCATAAGAACCTTAAGGAAAAGGGCAGAAGGAGATTTTCCCTCTCTCCCGACAGTGTCCCCTCTGCCCAGCTGCTTCTGAGGGTCAAGAAAACTGACTGCTGGACTGAGGGGCAGGGGCGGGGCATCAGAGCACTGAGCCAGCACTGGCTCTGGCTGTGGCTGTCTTTGACCAGCAATGGGCTGGCCCTATCTCATCTATAATGTGGGGACATACCGTTGTCCAGCTGGTCGATGTCCCCGAGCTACTGGGAGATGTCAAAAGGAGAACCTTAAAACAGCTTTGTAAATGGCAAAGGTGTTGTGGACATGAGATGGTGGCGATGACCACGTGGACAATGACATCAGGACTCATGTACTCCCACCACGAGGGTGTGCCAGAGATGGCTTCATGTGAAAATGAGGAGCCCAACGTGGAGCTTTCCTGCTTCTGACGTCCGCCTTGCCGTGTCCCCTCATGTCCTCCTGAAGCTTCTGGCCTCCCTATGCCCAGCAGCTGGGCTTCAGCCTTGAGTGTGGGCCGAGAGGCAGTGCCTTTAAGGCATGTGGGTAATGAGGACAATGGAGCAGGCAGCAAGGCGTTAGCCATCCTGATCTCTTGGGAAAACTTTTCCTTTGCCTCTGGTCTCTGCCCAGCCCTCCAGGCAAACCACGTGGTGTGAGTTGTCTTTGGAAGCACCCTTGTCCCCAGCTTGTCCCGGGCTTATTGTTGGGCCACGCCGCAGAGGATGACGGGGTTGGTGCTCCAGCTTTGGTGAGAGGCTCCCGCCACACGCCTAAAGGTCACTCTTCTCCCCAGTCGCCTCCCCCTCTCTGATTACCTGACTCATGTTCTAGGTGAGCCCATGTTGGTGTCACTCTCCTTCTGAACTATCCTGGGCAGGGACATTGCCACTGCAGTCAGCCCTATCTCCTGGTGCACAGCCCACACTGCTCCATTCCTCACTGTCACTCTGTCCCCAGCTGGAGCACGCTCCTGATCCTCTCCCTTGGGAATTCTTCCCCTTTGCTTTCACATCTGGTACCCTACAGACTCATCCTGCTGGATCAGAGGCAAGAACCTGATGAAACTCTTTCTTCTGAGAGTTCCATTCCGACCTCCACCTCAAGAGCCAGGTGCGTTTGAGCAAGTTGCTTAAGCTGGGTCTCAGTGTATCAGTCAGGACATAGACATTTAAAACAACACAGGTTTATTCTTCAAACGTGCTACAAGCCCAGTGTAGGTCTGGGGTGGGACATGGGACCCAGATGGACAGGAGCTCCCGCCGTCTCAGCACGCAGCTCCGGGGTGGCCGTAGCGTCGCAAGGAGAGGGAGCAGGCTGGCAAGCCCAGCACCTGCAGGTGGGTGCTTTGGCCTGGATGCGCTGTAAGTCACTCTGCTTGTCTTTCACTGGTCACCACCAGCCAGTGGCGGTGCCTAAATTCAAGTGGCTGGGAATTGCAGTTCTGCAGGGACCAGGGAGTAGAGAGAGTTGGATATTAGTGAATACTAATAATGTTTACTAATTTTCCTCTATAAACCAGGAGTAGTAATAATAGTAAGTACTTCACGTGCTTCTCTATGCCGTTGTGAAGCACAGGTGAGTATGTTCTACCACTGTTATCATTACACCATGGTCTCGATGACGTCGAGGATGTGTACTCAGGCTGGAAGGGCCCTGAGAGGTCATCCAACTCAGCCTCTCAGGAAGACCGTGATGTGGAGAGTGAGACCAGCCCTGGTGGATTCCTGGTCCTGCCACTTGGTGGTTTGTGTGACTCTGAGACATTTACTTACCCTGTGTGTGTCTCAGTTTCCTCTTCCATAATTTGGGCCGAATAATTGGACCTGCTTACAGGGATTGGGGAGTGTAGCCAGTGGTCTCAGGCTCACCGAGGATGAATGCAAATCTGAAAAATTTGCTACAAGAGCCTGGCTTTCAGCCACTGCTTCCTCACCAGCTGGCAGCCCAGGACCCCTTCCCCAGCGGTGCACAATAGGAAGCCTGGGAGGGGTCAGTGTCCACACGTCTAATCGTGGCTGTTCTGAAGTCCCCCTCTCGCAGCCTCACTCGTCCTCATGACTCTGCTGCCCAGGGCGTGTAGCTTTTGGCAACTGCCAGCCTCCTTCAAAACCACCATGACCCCTGCCCACAGGCTACTGCCCACTCCTCTCATGGCCTCCTCCTGCCATCTTGATTCTCACCTTGACTCTCTGGGAGACGCTCCCCTTAGCTCTGCAGTGGACACTTAGTGACAGACAGCCCTCTCTATTCAAAGCATCTGGGGCAGGCCATGAGGACAGAGGTAGAGACAGCCCAGCATAGACTTTACCTTTGCTTGGCCCCACTGTTCTGTCCGGCCACGTGGACAGCTGCCTTCTTCCCTGAGGGGTTTCATTGTCTACCCTTAAACCAGCTTGCATTGGGGAGCCCTGGTCTGTCAGTTATGTCTGCATATTTATGAATGCAATCATGATTGGTTTATGTCACTCCCACGGGGCTCCTGCGTCCTAGTGAATCAGGGAACATGCCTGGGAACATTCTGGGAAGGTTGCTGGTTGCTCAGCCCAGAGCTCACAGCGGGCTCCACAGGGCTTGTCTAATCTGCCTGACCTATCAGAGTCTCAACTCTGGCTCAGACAAACACCGTCAAAATGCTCAGCCCTGTAAAATGTTGATCACCGTGCAGGCCCCACATGAGTGCTCAATTAAACAGTAAAGTGGAGAGGGGTCCAGGCTCTGGGTCAGACTCCCTGGGTTCACTTCCTGACTCCACTGCTTACCAGCTGGAGCCCTAAGACACCCTCCTCTGTAGGACAGAATCACGAAAGTTTCCCCTTATAGGGTTGATGCAGAGTGTTTAGAATAATGCTTGCCGCAGAATAAATACTCAATAATTGTTAGTTATAACTGATATCTTCTCTGGTCAGACATACTCACCAAAGGATTATCTAGCCATGGCTTAATTTTCAAAGACAGTCTGTTCTGCACAGAACTTGGTGTTGTCAATTCCCCTATCCTGATGGGATAGGGGAACAGTAGGGACAGAGGAGGAAACATGGATTCAGGATCACTCACACTTGAGCAAAGGGACTCCTGCGCCCCTCCACCTCGCTGCCAAGGCCTTCCCCGGTGATCTTACTCTTTGCTCTCCCATGTCCCAGACCCGACCCAAATCCCTGCTCCAAGGCTGGGCTTCTCAGGACTGGGTGTTACTCTGCCCTGAGGACCCTTGAATTCAGTTGTCTCTGGCGTTCTTCATTATCATATCATTAGCATTTGCATGGAAAAACCAGGGGAAAGGCCAGTTAGAGTTGGTTATTTATCCTTTGGTCCCCTTGGCTGAACTCCAGCCATGTTCTTGAGGTGGTGATAACGTAGCTTTCCCACAGACACCCCTGCGCCCCTCACCTTCCCTGAGCGTGTCCGCTACAAATGGACTCCCAAACATTCTTGGAAATGTGGAGGATTCCATTTCTAGTATCTAGATGTGCACCATTCCCAAGCCCACATCACCACCAAATGGAATCTTCAGCACCCCTCTGAGGAATACTTTTATATTCTAATTCCAGAATGCAGGCAAACTCCCCTGGCCTTCTCAGATTCAGTGTGTTTCTCTTCTGGTCGACTCTATCCATCAGCTATTAACAAGTTCTCGCTTACCCTGACCTGAAACCTGCCTCTTGTGACTACTAGAAGAAGTCTGGTCTATGAATCACATGTTTGCCCTTTAGGAGGGCGTTCCTCTCTGGGTGGGGTACACAACCCCTCTCTGCAGAGGGGGGCATTTTTTTGGTTGAGAAATGCTGCTTTAGATTCTGTTCACGGTGAGACTTCTCCCCACAGGGTCAGCATCCTGCGCTCCTTCAGGCATTCCTAAGATAGCAGGGTTGGGGCTTCGCCCCTCCCCCACCCTGGTCCCCACTGTGAGTCTGTACTCCCTCTGAAAGGCGCTGCCCAGCACTGTAGGCCTTTCTCTCCTTAGAAACGTTTGGTTTAAGGGGTGATCTTTGGAAAGAGTTGTTTCCAAGAAGGAAAGGTAATCCAGAGGAGCAACTCTGATGGTGGGTGTTCAGGGACCTTGGGGAATGTGGGGGTCCTCCTGGTGTCCCTCAAATTGTATCAGGAAGGGGGCATGCTGCCCAGCCACAAGAAAGCAGGTAAAGACCCCCAGGCATGCTGTGCAAGTCTTTTCTGAAAGCTGCAGTTGCCTCCCTCCAGGAGCCTAGAATCTGAAATAGAATTGTTGTCTTTTATTCAGAGGCTTGAGTGAGAGCTACCTGTCTCCTTTTTGATGTTCCCTTGTGTCGGGGGAAGAGGGAGAATCTCCCTCTGCCCTTTTCCTTAAGGTTCTTCTGGCTGGCCAAATAATCAACAAGACAGGTTAGCAGGAGAAAATAATACCAAGTTTAATAACATGTATACATGGGAGAAAGCAGGGACACTGCGTTTCTCAACACAATAGCAGAAATTCTCGTCTTAAATATCATTTTCAGCCAATGACAAAGGAGGATTTTGGGGGTGGGGGAGTCAGTTACAGGAGATTACCACTAAAGCACAGTAAACAAGAGTAAGGTTTATTATACAGCCCCAAGGCCTCATCTTCCACATTGATAAGTTACTAGAAATGAGCTCACCCCCCCTTTTTCTCAATACAGAGAGGGAGATACCTTTACAAATGGAGACTTCCCTTATAAATGATTGTCTGACAACTCCTCGCAGGGCCATCCAAAGAATGTGGCCAGAGAGACAGGACTCCCGATAAGATGGGCTTGTTGGTGCCTTTTCTATTGTAACCTCTATCCTAAATTATCTTTTATAGCAGTCATGATAATAACCCCTTCCTAAAACAGATTTTTTTTGGTTTTAAATTCTTTAGGCAGTTTGGGAGGAGAAACTCAAATATTTTTCCTGAGCTCTCTGAGTCCTTATTGTCTTCAGCTCGAAATAATCCACATACCAGAGTGGTGCTTCCTGGGGCAGCTTGCCCTGAGCACCATCACTTGCATTCTTGGGAAGGTTCCTTCCCCACAGCTTGGGTGTACACTTTATAAATGACAGTGGACTGGGGTCCGTGAGGGGGGCAGGGAGGGACCCTCACGTGCTTGAATGATTGGGGGCAGGCTCTTCACTGTGTGCTGGGATACATACGTATGTTCTGTGTTCATTGTCTTTGAGAGAACCTCTCTCATCTGCTGACCAGCGCCAGCATTTTCACCAGTAAATGTCATCCCTTCCGCTGACAATGGATGACCTTGGACTAACCCCTTCTCAGTCTCATTTACTTGTCTGCCAAATGAGGAAGCCAGACTAGAGGAGCTCGATGACTCCTTTGTGCTCTGACATGCTTTTAATAATTTTGTTAACCTTTAGTCTAAGGAATCCTATAAAAATTGCCACTCTCCAGTGGAGGACTCTTCTTTTAAGTGTTTGCTTATTTCTATGTATAATTACTTTCAGTCCTTTCCTCAGAGTGTATTTATGTGTGTGCATGTGTGTAAGTGTCAGTCTGTGGGTATTTGTATGGTGTATGGATATGTGTAAATGTGTGTCCCTATGTGTGTGTGTGTACATGTGTGTCTGTGTGCATGTGTACGTTGTGTGTATATGTGTGTCTATGTCTATTCTTCCTGAGCTGACTTTCCTTTCACTCCAGCCCAGCAGTAACCCCAGGTGTTTTGGGGAAGGGGTGAGGGCCATGACGGGGATAGATTGCCCCAGCTTGTCGCAGCCCTGCTGCCTGGGATGAGACATCAGTCCTGCAGAACTCCTGCATGCCAGCACAACCTTGGCCCCTCTGCCAGCATGTGCACTGTCTCGCTCCTCTTCCTCTTCCTCCTGCTCTCCTTCCTCCCCCTCCTTCCCTCAGCTTTGGCAAATTCCTGTGGCAGCAGCACACCACGGCGGGTGAGCTTGGAGAAGCCTGGCTTGATTCTCAGCTGTTTGAGAGGAGCTGGGTGAAGAACTGGGGAGCTCTGGGGGAGCACAGATGAGCACTAGAGTGCTCCTTCCCGAGTGCAGAAGACAGCGATTCCACCACCCTCCAGACGCCAGGTGAGATGGTCTACCCAAGCACTGCTGTGTGCAAGTGCTTGTGCACCCGCTATCCTGGGCGGGGCTGCATTATGACTTTCGTGGGCCTGAGACACTTTCGCCCTCATAGGTCCCTTCTTCCATTAAAAATATTACAAATTATACTTTACAACAGGGTTCAAATAAAGATGAATATAATCAAGGCTGGATTCATTATTATTACATTCATTTTTTTCCTTCTGATTTTAAAAGAAAATTAAAATAATCTTGGCCTCAAAAAGTCCCATGGGCCCTGGGCACTATGCGTGCCATGCCTAATGGAGAGGTGGCCCTGCTGGGGAGATCCTCACACAACCCAGGCCCCCTCCCGCCTCGGGATCTGTGGTTCTCTTCCTCCTGCCCCAGTGCTCATCTGTGCTCCACCATCTGTTGGTTTACGCTTTCTTACTCCTTTTCCTGTCCTCGCCCCCCATCTCCAGTGGGCTTCACACCTGACCCCCATTCCCACCACATCACCTGGCCAACCCCTCTTCACCAACACCCTAAGAGTGGCTCCAGAGGCTCCAGGGCCTGAGGAGGGATTTAAGACAAAGCCAAGAGAGATGGTCCTTGCTTTTTATCCAGTTTCAAAATTTCTCCTCATTTATTCACTGGCCTTGCATTAAGCACTCACCTCCTGGGAGGCAGTATGGCCTCCTGGTGAGGGCCTTGCCCCTCGGCTGTGTGGTTGTGAAGCCTCACCTCGGTACTCTCTGCTGCATGGTCCAGGGCAAGTTCTTCACTCTCTCTATGCCCAATTTTCTCACTGGTAATGGGATAATAGTTGCAGCTATCTTATAGGGCTGTTGTGAAGATTAAATGGGTTGAACACGGTGCCTAGTATGCAATAATTGCCAGACTTAGCAAATAAAACATTGGATGTCCAGGTAGGAAGTGGCCAGGTAAATTTGAAAAATAGCTCTCATTGCTGAAATTTTGTGATTTGTTGAAAAAAGAAAGCTGAATGCAGGCATTTAGGGCAACTTGACAAAGCCAGTGCAGTATGCAGGACAAAACTCATGTAATACGGGCCGTGTCCTGTATAGACAGGCTGCCTGGAAACCCATAGGTTTTATAGCGATGCCCCTGGGCCAGGGGAGGGCAGACACAAGCACCAGCTACAGGCAGCCGTGATCCCCAGGACATCGGCCCCTCAACCAGTGATCTGCATTTTCTGCTAAGGCAGAAAGAGCACTGCAGGAGGAGTCAAGAGCATTGGCTTTTACTTTGGTCACAGCATAATTTCGTCACATCTTTTCTGTTCTTTAGTCACCATTCACTATTCCTTTAAGGTTAAGTGTCTGTGTTTAGTTAACCATTTCCTGTCGTGGGCTATGTAGGTTGTTTCCCGTACAAATGTGGAGTTTTAAATAAGAAAGGACCTTGGAAGTAGAATTTATTTCCCTCAATTTGTGAGGGAGTTGACACTTAGAGGGATTAAAGGTGTTGCATGAGGCCAGGCAGCTCCCGATGGCCAAGCCCTTGTCCCCACCACCTCCTTGTCCCCACCACCATCTTGTCCCCACCATCACCTTCTCCCCGCCACCTCCTTTGTCCCACCATCTCCCTGTCCCCACCACCTCCTTTGTCCCACCATCTCCCTGTCCCCACCGCCTCCCTGTCCCCACTGCCTCCTTGTCCCCACCGCCTCCCTTGTCCTCACCACCTCCTTGTCCCCACGACCTCCAACCCACATCTCCCTGTCCCCACGCCTTCCTTGTCCCCACCACCTCCACCACACACCACTCCCGCCTCCAAAGCATCCTCACATCTTTCAGTCAATACTCCCACGAGTGCTTTGTTTATTCCCGCTCAGAACTTTCGTGGTTTTATTTTCTGCCAAATGACTTAACTTGTCCTCGTCCTCAGTCCTGTAAGATATTTGGACGAGGAGTGGTATGGGGAGCAGGACTCTCTAGGGCTTGGGTCTTTCTCATCAAGGAGGCCCAGTGGATTTTGGCAAGAAGAGACTCCTCTTTGCTTGAAGATAGTTAAATGATTTTAAAATAAATTGTTTTTGTTTGTTTGGGCTGAATAAATGGTTTGGAAATAAGGAGAAGCAAGATAGATGACTTACAATTCCATTTATCATTCCCATTGAAAATTGAGAGAACTTGGGGCCAGCCCGGTGGTACAAGTGGTTAAGTGCACACGCTCCGCTGCAGCGGCCTGGGGTTCGCCGGTTTGTATCCCGGTGCGCACTGACACACCGCTTGGCAAACCATGCCGTGGCGGCGTTCTGTATAAAGTGGAGGAAGATGGGCACAGATGTTAGCCCAGGGCCAGTCTTCATCAGCAAAAAAAAAAAAAAAAAGAAAGAAAGAAAGAAAAAAAGAGGAGGATTGGCAAATGTTAGCACAGGGCTGATCTTCCTCACAAAAAAAGAAAATTGAGAGAACTCACATTCTTCTCGCGGCTGCCTGTCTCTTAAATATATCTTGCATTGCTGCTGAAACCTATGGTAGAAATACGTGCTTAAGGGCCCTTTTCTCTTTATGTAAAAAGTACTTTTCAGACACAGTGTCAAGAAGACATGATTTGTTTGCACACGTGAATTATTCAAGGACTATTTACTGGTAATACAAGTTTCTTTCTTTTTTTTTTCCAGTGTTTTCTCTGCCTTCCCTTTCCCTCTTTTGTCTTTCTCCCTCTTTCTTGTTTCTGAGAACATTCTCGCAGGTCACCCTGGCCACACACCTTCCCTGGGAGGGTTTCTCCCTGAGCTGGGCCAGCCATGCAGCTTGGGGCACTCAGTGTGTGTTCCCCGCTGTGGGAGCCACACCGGGCTGGTCCTCACATGGCTCAGTTTTCAGATGCAGTCACAGGTCTGAAGAGCTTGGAAAAGAGCTGCTGCAGCCCTTGGAACAGCAGCCAATGAAGGCTGAGGTGCTACTGAGGTCCCGACAATCAGGAAGAAGAGCCAGTCATTTGCATCTTGCTCTGTTCAAAGGCAGAACTGGAGGTCTCAGGGGAGATTGAGCACAGGGTTCCTTCATTGTTCCTGGAAGGAAGGCAGGCAGACCATTAGTTGTCCTTGAGCTGAAGGAAAAGAACAGACTCTGTACATTACCTAAGGGAACCTCTCGTTCTTCATGGACCTTTCCCTCAGCTCAGCTGCCTTGAGCTGCCTGGGGTTAGGGGCAGTGGGCAGGAAGGGTTGACGCAGAGGCCTCTGGTTCTCACTCATCTCTCAGGAGCCATGACAAACCCAAATCCTAGTCATCAGCAGCCTTGCCCAACAAAGCCAGGCCTGCAGTGTCCATCATGTCAGGGGAAAGGGCAATGAGGTAGTCCCTTCTGGGATGCAGTTAAAGACAGAGCTATACCTGAAATGATTCTCTGCTTCAAGTGGAACCATGGTGACACCAACAACAGTAACTGTGTTGGAAGAAAACAACTAAAACATTTACATACAGTCCTGGAAAGGGAGCAGAGAGGATTATAATTACCAGCCAGTTAATTTGATTCCTTCCTCTCCTCGGGTGAGAATTCTTGTACAGCCTCTCAGCTGCTGTTGACACAGAGGAAAAGGAGATCCTCGGAAAAAAGCCAGCATGTGTGCGCGTGTACGTGTGCATGTGCGTGTGTGTGTGTGTGTGTGTGTGTGTAGGAAGAATGGTCTGGGGCAGCAAAGGCAGACTTAACTAGCAGTACAGATCTGCTAGGGGATTTCTATGGTATCAGGGGTCACCTCCACATATTTTTAAAAGCAGCATTATGTGCCTTATTTACAAAAACAAAAGAAAACAAAACAAACCAGGCCTAGGAAAGCCAGCCAATCAGCAAACAATTTTTTGAACATATGTTATGTGTGAGACTCTCCGTTAGGCACTGGTGAGGTGAGGACAGTACAAAGAGATAAAGGAGGAGACGAGCTCCCTGCAGCTCTCAGCCTGAGGAGATGATATACACAATCTTTCGGAGATGGTTAAGAGTGGTCTCTGGAGCAATTTTCCTTTCCAGGTTGTTCAGACTCTTGGCAATTTTGATTCTGAGGTGTTCAAGGCTGAGAGTTCAGAGGGTGGAGGGATGCCTACACACAGGGCTGCCAAGATGCATGAGACAGGCCTGTGTTTGCTGTGACAGAGATCCAGTGATAAAAGGGTATTAATTGGCTCATAAACTGGAAAGTCCAGAGGGAGAGTTTGCTTCAGGCAAGGTTAGATATGGGGGCTCCAAGATCTCATCAGGAATCTGCCTTTTCTCATCTTGGGTCTGCTTTCCTCTGTGTTGGCTTCGTTCTCAGACAAACTTCCCCATGGGGTGCCAAACATGACCACCAGCAGCTCCAAACTTTGTTTTCCAGACAAAGGAGGACTTTTCTTTCCCAACAGTTACAGCAAAAGTCCCAGGCTCTCATGGGCTCTGATCCAGTCATACGCCCATACCTGAACCAACTGCTGGCCAGGGAGGTACAGCTCCCTCCCAGATAGGCCAGCCTTTGGTCATAGCCGACCCTTGGAGCTGAGACGGTGAACTGAGCCACACCCGGACTGCAAGGGTGGAAGCTGCAGGAAAAATGACTCCCCAAGGAAAACCAGATGCTGAACAAGAAGAAGAGGGAATGGCACTGAGTGAGGAAAAATAAGAGCTGTACACTTTAGAGGGAAGCTTCCTAAGAAGGGGTGGGACTTGAGTAGTGTCTTGGAGGATGTCTAGAACTCATCTAGAATGGAAAAGGCTTTCCAGGCAAGGGGTCTGGAATGAGCAAAGACATGACATGGGAATGTGAGTGGTGTATTTGGATCACAGAAAGGAGAATGGTCTGATTCAAGTGGTGTGTTTGTGAAACATCATCGGCAGTTGGGTCAATTGGTTGGATCCAGAGCAGGCAAAGCCCTAGGCAGTCAGGAGAAGACTGGGTTTCTAAGCAATTTTTAGCAGAAAAGTGACATAGTGGGGTTTGGGCTTTAGGGAGATCAATTTAGCAGTGGATGGGCTGGATGTGAGAATGAGAGACGAGAGTCAGGTAGAGTAGGGCTGGAATAGGTGGTGATAACGGAAAGGGAGAAAAGCAGAGCATCAAATAGCTATTGCCACAATAATGCTGTGTGACAACCACCTCAACACCCAGTGACTTAAGACAACAGTCATTTATCCTCACTCCTCTGCAGGTTGATGGGAATTGGCTGATCAAGTCGGCGTCAGGTTGGGTCCAGCCCTGTCCCATGGGTCTCTCATCTTCCTTGAACCAGTGAGCTAGCTGGGGAATGTTGTTCCCATGGTGATAAAAGAATTATAAGAGTGCAAGCTCAAGTCCTTGCTTGTGTCACACCTGCTAATGTCCCATTGGCAAGTCAATGGCCAAGCCCAAAGTTAAAGAGAAAAGAAGCACATTCTGTTTCTAGTGGGAAGATGCAAAGTCACTGTATTCCTTGGATCCAGGGAAAGAGAGAGGATTAGGAACAATACAGTCTATCACTGAAGGGGTGAAAAATTAGGGGCTATTCATTTTATTTTTTTGAGGAATATTAGTTCTGGGCTAACATCTGTTGCCAATCCTCTCTTTTTGCTGAGGAAGACTGGCGCTGGGGTAACATCCATGCCTGTCTTCCTCTACTTTATATGGGACACCACCACAGCATGGCTTGATAAGCAGTGCGACAGTGTGTGCCCGGGATCCGAACCTGCAAACCCCGGGCCGCCTAAGTGCAGCGCGCGCACTTAACCGCTACTCCACTGGGCTGGCCCCACTATTCATTTTTTAAAGTAATTTTTTCTCTTAAGTGGGATCTACCACAGAGTTCTCCTCCCACTTTTACATTGTAATTTTTATCTTTATCTTTATTTTTAATTACAAAGATATACAGATAATATAACATAATATAATATAATATCGTATAATATAAATATAGCAGACCCCTGCGTACCCAGCATTCTGATTTCACAGGCGTTAGTCTTTGCTGTGTTCTCTTTCCTCTCCCCCCACAAGAAACAAAATATCAACTCTACTGAGTCCATCCCAATATTCCTCACTTCATTCTACCATGTTTTTATACTTGATCTGTTTTAGTTCCTTTAAACATGCTTTTATTGAAGACAAAGTCCTTGTTGACCTCGTCTCTCGGGGTGGAGTTCTCACCACTGTCTCGGCTGCACACTGCAGTGACTTTCTGGAGAGCGTCCACGAGAGGGCAGCGTGATCTCAGGAAAACAGCACTGTGGGGCTGGCGGAGGGACAGCCATTTCTCTTCCTTTCTGCCTGCCCTCGTGACAGCTCTTAGGTCTCTGTTTCTCTGTGTTTTGCACTCCATATGCGGCCTGTGAGTGTGTGTGCGTGGGCCTGTTTCCCGCCCGTGGGCGACTGTGTGTCGGGACTCTCCTGAGCTTCCTCCCGGCCTTGCTGTCATGGCTGGGGGGCCCTGACTCCCTGCCTGGTCCTGCCTCTGCTTTCCCGCTGACTGGCCTGGTTCTTAGCCCCGGCTCATTCTCTGTCTTGGTCTCTCTCCCTCTACTTCGCCCCGCAGCCTCCCTCTCCCTCTCTGTCTTTGGCATTTGTTGTGATTGGGCCTGGATTTCTGCTTCCAGTTTTTAAGTTCCTCATGAACAATGCAGACATTAAGTGCCACAGGAGGATGGCAGGGCAGGATCCTGCCTGGCCCTGCTGAGGAGGTGGCCCAGAGGCTTTCTCAGAAGGGGGACGCCCGAGGAGAATGAACTCCATTTCCCTTCTCTCAAAAAATCAACACCAAGTAAAACTCTCACTAAATAGACATATTTGTAACTGTTTTATTTGTGGCATTCATTGGTGCAGTGGCGTGAGAGGTGTGAGTTTGGAGGCAGGCCCAGGAGGCAGACTGACGAGTCTGTCAGAGGCCAGCAGATAACCGTGTTGTATAAATTTGCTACGGCTCAGTAACAAAGCACCCAAGACTTCAAACACCAGAAGGTTACTGTCTCACAGCCTGGAGCCTAGAAGTCTGAAATCAGGGTGTCAGCAGGGCCGTGCTCCTCTGAAATCTGCAGGGGAATCCTTCCTTGCCTCTCCCCAGCTTCTGGAGGTTGGCTGCAATCGCGGGCACATCTTGGCTCACAGCTGCATAACTCCGGCCCTGCCTGTGTCATCACAGGGCGTTCTCCCTGTGTCTCTGACTCCACACGCCATCTTCCTACAAGGACACCAAGCATACTGGACTGGGGCCCACCCTATTCCAGTATGACCTCATCTTAACCAATTACATCTGCAATGACCTTGTTTCCAAATAAGGTCACATTCTGAGGTATTGGGAGTTAAGACTTCAACACGCCTTTTTGGGAGGACACAATTCAACCCGTGACACTAATCATCTCATTAGTCATCCCATTATTCTATCAGGATCCAGGTTTTCAGATAAATCCACAAATATATTTCAGAGCAGGGGATCCCTCCTCAGCCCTCTCCCCCAGTTCTTCCCCCTCCATTCTCTTTATCACCATCATCAGTCACCAGCTGCAGAGCCTCAACTTGCCATCTCTCCCTGTGAAAGAACATTCCGTGTTAGGGAACAGCAAAGGACTGAAACTGTATGTTAACGGCAGCACTGTGGTTTGTCCCCTAGAAAACATCACGTGGGGGATGGTAATGGGGGAGGGACAACAACCACAGCACGAACAACTGAAGGAGGCTCCCAAGACAGAAAGTGTCCTGCCCTTGATGCAGGATGAACCCAGATGTCACACCTCCTTTTGCCTTTCAGGGAGGGAACTAATTTTTAAGGTGCTATTAATCTGTTCTTTACATTTCATCTCTGTCTCTCCCCACCAGATTAATGGTTCCTTCTCCTGACACTCGAAGCCACAATGTGCTACTTTAAATTCTCAAGTATTTGTGTTTCTTTTTTTTTTTGAGGAATCTTATATTTGTAAATAAAATATGAAATTTCAGTTTCCTAGCACTGGAGCTGTGGTAGGGGTGTGTGTGTGTGTGAGTGAGTGTTACTCTCACTCTCCTCTCTAGATCTGAAAGCTGAGAACTTGCCAAAGTCACTCAAGAGCCTGAGCCACCCAGCCTTGCTCTTTGTCTTCTGGATGTTGAATTCTGGAATCCCAGGTAGTCATCTGGTTTCCCGGGTGAGAAGAAGGGAATCCTGGCAGCCAGAAAATATAGATTCTAGACTTAGCACCACTGTTTTGCTCTCAGCCTCAGAAGAAAATAGAAAGAACGTCTTGTGGGAGATCAAAATTGGCCACCCTGAAATATATCTCTTTACCTAGATTATTTTCTCTGACGGACATTTGACTTCCCCAAGCTGCCTAAAGAATTTAATATAGAAGGCCTGTTTCAGGAAGGAGTTACTATCATATGATGGCTGTAATATAATGTAAAATAGATGTTACAATAGGAAAGGCACCAAGTCCCTCTTATAAAAAATTCTGTCTCTCCCAGGCCACATTCTCTAGGTGCCCCTGCAAAGAGTTGCCAGACAAACATTTATATTTATAAGGGAAATCTCCATTTGTAAAGGTATCTCCCTCCCTGTGCTGGGGGGAAGGGGGTATGGCCTCTCTAGAAACTTATCAATGTGGAGGATGAGGCCTTAAATCTGCATACCTTTGATTACTATAATTTCTGTCTCCCTCCCCACCCCCAACAACCTCCTTTGTCTTTTGCTGAAGATGGTATTTAAGATGAGAATCGCCACTATTGCATTGAGAAACTCAGTTTCCCTGGTTTCTCCCATGTGTACATGTTATTAAACTTGGTATTATTTTCTCCTGCTAACCTGTCTTTTAATTATTTTGCCAGCCATAAGAACCTTAAGGGAAAGGGCGGAGGGGTATTCTTCCTCTTCCCCGACAGTCTCTTGCCCCTGGTGGCTACTCACAATTCCTGGGATTCACTGACTGGATTGTCAGGCCCCACGCCCTTCCCCAAGCCAGCCCCAGAGCTATGGGGGATTCAATATGCAGATGGCCAGGCTCCTCTTCAGAACTTGGGGTGGAGCCCATCTGAACGGATGGAGTATGGTAGAGAGACAGCAACTCCTAGGAAATTTCTTCCTCCAGGAAGAAAGGCAAATGGTTGCTGGGTGGTGAAAAATCATCAAATACCCCGGGGAAATGGCAGAGTTGCTCTTAGCCCTGACCCAGTTGCCTGAGAGACTGAGCCTCTTACTGCACAAAATTGGGGTTCTCTGCCCGATGCGCATAAATGAGCCAATTAATTATGACACCAGCCTTTGAGGGGAGAAATCAGCTTTTTATTCTGCAAGATCGA